>NC_056436.1:3661027-3741395 GCF_018296145.1 Oncorhynchus tshawytscha | reverse complement strand
TGGTGGTGGATGTCTAGTCTCCTTTATGGTTCAAATCTGATAGTGGTAGTGTGGTGGTGGATGTCTAGTCTCCTTTATGGCTCTAATCTGATAGTGGTAGATGTCTAGTCTCCTTTATGGCTCTAATCTGATCGTGGTAGTGTGGTGGTAGATGTCTCCTTTATGTCTCTAATCTGATAGTGGTAGTGGGGTTGTAGATGTCTAGCCTCCTTTATGGCTCTAGTCTGATAGTGGTAGATGTCTAGTCTCCTTTATGGCTCTAATCTGATAGTGGTAGTGGGGTGGTAGATGTCTAGTCTCCTTTATGGCTCTAATCTGATAGTGGTAGATGTCGCCTTTATGGCTCTAATCTGATAGTGGTATATGTCCCCTTTATGGCTCTAATATGATAGTGGTAGTGGGGTGGTAGATGTCTAGGCTCCTTTATGGCTCTAATCTGATAGTGGTAGTGGGTTGGTAGATGTCTCCTTTATGGCTCTAATCTGATAGTGGTAGTGGGGTGGTAGATGTCTGCTTTATGGCTCTAATCTGATAGTGGTAGTGGGGTGGTAGATGACTCCTTTATGGTTCTAATCTGATAGTGGTAGTGTGGTGGTAGATGTCTAGTCTCCTTTATGGCTCTAATCTGATAGTGGTAGATGTCTAGTCTCCTTTATGGCTCTAATCTGATAGTGGTAGTGGGGTTGTAGATGTCTAGCCTCCTTTATGGCTATAATCTGATAGTGGTAGTGTGGTGGTAAATGTCTAGCCTCCTTTATGGCTCTAATCTGATAGTTGTAGTGGGGTGGTAGATGTCTAGTCTCCTTTGTGGTTCTAATATGATAGTGGTAGTGGGGTGGTAGAAGACTCCTTTATGGCTCTAATCTGATAGTGGTAGATGTCTAGTCTCCTTTATGGTTCTAATCTGATAGTGGTAGTGGGGTGGTAGATGTCTAGTCTCCTTTATGGCTCTATAATCTGATAGTGGTAGTGTGGTGGTAGATGTCTAGTCTCCTTTATGGCTCTAATCTGATAGTGGTAGTGTGGTGGTGGATGTCTAGTCTCCTTTATGGTTCAAATCTGATAGTGGTAGTGTGGTGGTAGATGTCTCCTTTATGTCTCTAATCTGATAGTGGTAGTGGGGTTGTAGATGTCTAGCCTCCTTTATGGCTCTAGTCTGATAGTGGTAGATGTCTAGTCTCCTTTATGGCTCTAATCTGATAGTGGTAGATGTCTAGTCTCCTTTATGGCTCTAATCTGATCGTGGTAGTGTGGTGGTAGATGTCTCCTTTATGTCTCTAATCTGATAGTGGTAGTGGGGTTGTAGATGTCTAGCCTCCTTTATGGCTCTAGTCTGATAGTGGTAGATGTCTAGTCTCCTTTATGGCTCTAATCTGATAGTGGTAGTGGGGTGGTAGATGTCTAGACTCCTTTATGGCTCTAATCTGATAGTGGTAGATGTCGCCTTTATGGCTCTAATCTGATAGTGGTATATGTCCCCTTTATGGCTCTAATATGATAGTGGTAGTGGGGTGGTAGATGTCTAGGCTCCTTTATGGCTCTAATCTGATAGTGGTAGTGGGTTGGTAGATGTCTCCTTTATGGCTCTAATCTGATAGTGGTAGTGGGGTGGTAGATGACTCCTTTATGGTTCTAATCTGATAGTGGTAGTGTGGTGGTAGATGTCTAGTCTCCTTTATGGCTCTAATCTGATAGTGGTAGATGTCTAGTCTCCTTTATGGCTCTAATCTGATAGTGGTAGTGGGGTTGTAGATGTCTAGCCTCCTTTATGGCTATAATCTGATAGTGATAGTGTGGTGGTAAATGTCTAGCCTCCTTTATGGCTCTAATCTGATAGTTGTAGTGGGGTGGTAGATGTCTAGTCTCCTTTGTGGTTCTAATATGATAGTGGTAGTGGGGTGGTAGAAGACTCCTTTATGGCTCTAATCTGATAGTGGTAGATGTCCCCTTTATGGCTCTAATCTGATAGTGGTAGATGTCTAGTCTCCTTTATGGTTCTAATCTGATAGTGGTAGTGGGGTGGTAGATGTCTACTCTCCTTTATGGCTATTATCTGATAGTGGTAGATTCCCCTTTATGGTTCTAATCTGATAGTGGTAGTGGGGTGGTAGATGTCTAGTCTCCTTTATGGTTCTAATCTGATAGTGGTAGTGGGGTGGTAGATGTCTAGCCTCCTTTATGGCTCTATTCTGATAGTGGTAGATGTCTAGTCTCCTTTGTGGCTCTAATCTGATAGTGGTAGATATCTAGTCTCCTTTATGGTTCTAATCTGATAGTGGTAGTGTGGTGGTAGATGTCTAGACCCTTTATGGCTCTAATCTGATAGTGGTAGATGTCTGGTCTCCTTTATGGCTCTAATCTGATCGTGGTAGTGTGGTGGTACATGTCTCCTTTATGTCTCTACTCTGATAGTGGTAGTGGGGTTGTAGATGTCTAGTCTCCTTTATGGCTCTATAATCTGATAGCGGTAGTGTGGTGGTAGATGTCTAGTCTCCTTTATGGCTCTAATCTGATAGTGGTAGATGTCTAGTCTCCTTTATGGTTCTAATCTGATAGTTGTAGTGGGGTGGTAGATGTCTAGTCTCCTTTATGGCTCTAATCTGATAGTGGTAGTGTGGTGGTAGATGTCTCCTTTATGTCTCTAATCTGATAGTGGTAGTGGGGTTGTAGATGTCTAGCCTCCTTTATGGCTCTAATCTGATAGTGGTAGATGTCTAGCCTCCTTTATGGTTCTAATCTGATAGTGGTAGTTGGTTGGTAGATGTCTAGTCTCCTTTATGGTTCTAATATGATAGTGGTAGTGGGGTGGTAGAAGACTCCTTTATGGCTCTAATATGATAGTGGTAGTGGGGTGGTAGATGTCTAGTCTCCTTTTTGGTTCTAATCTGATAGTGGTAGTGGGGTTGTAGATGTTTAGCCTCCTTTATGGCTCTAATCTGATAGTGGTAGTGGGGTGGTAGATGGCTCCTTTATGGCTCTAATCTGATAGTGGTGGATGACTCCTTTATGGCTCTAATCTGAAAGTGATAGTGGGGTGGTAGAAGACTCCTTTATGGCTCTAATCTGAAAGTGGTAGATGACTCCTTTATGGCTCTAATCTGATAGTAGTAGTGGGGAGGTAGATGTCTAGGCTTCTTTATGTCTCTAATCTGACAGTGGTAGATGTCTAGTCTCCTTTATGGCTCTAATCTGATAGTGGTAGTTGTCTAGTCTCCTTTATGGCTCTAATCTGATTGTGGTAGTGGGGTGGTAGAAGGCTCCTTTTGGCTCTAATCTGATAGTGGTAGTGGGGTGGTAGATGTCTAGGCTCCTTTATGGTTCTAATCTGATAGTGGTAGTGGGGTGGTAGATGTCTAGCCTCCTTTATGGCTCTAATCTGATAGTGGTAGATGTCTAGTCTCCTTTATGGTTCTAATCTGATAGTGGTAGTGGGGTGGTAGATGTCTAGTCTCCTTTATGGCTATAATCTGACAGTGGTAGTGTGGTGGTAGATGTCTAGTCTCCTGTATGGCTCTAATCTGATAGTTGTAGTGGGGTGGTAGATGTCTAGTCTCCTTTATGGTGCTAATCTGATAGTTGTAGTGGGGTGGTAGATGTCTAGTCTCCTTTGTGGTTCTAATATGATAGTGGGGTGGTAGAAGACTCCTTTATGGCTCTAATCTGATAGTGGTAGATGTCCCCTTTATGGCTCTAATCTGATAGTGGTAGATGTCCCCGTTATGGCTCTAATCTGATAGTGGTAGTGTGGTGGTAGATGTCTAGTCCCGTTTATGGCTCTAATCTGATAGTGGTAGATGTCTGGTCTCCTTTATGGTTCTAATCTGATAGTGGTAGTTGGTTGGTAGATGTCTAGTCTCCTTTATGGTTCTAATATGATAGTGGTAGTGGGGTGGTAGATGACTCCTTTATGGCTCTAATCTGATAGTGGTAGTGGGGTGGTAGAAGACTCCTTTATGGCTCTAATATGATAGTGGTAGTGGGGTGGTAGATGTCTAGTCTCCTTTATGGCTCTAATCTGATAGTGGTAGATGACTCCTTTATGGCTCTAATCTGAAAGTGATAGTGGGGTGGTAGATGTCTCCTTTATGGCTCTAATCTGAAAGTGGTAGATGACTCCTTTATGGCTCTAATCTGATAGTAGTAGTGTGGTGGTAGATGTCTAGTCTCCTTTATGTCTCTAATCTGACAGTGGTAGTGGGGTGGTAGATCTCTCCTTTATGGCTCTAATCTGATAGTGGTAGATGACTCCTTTATGGCTCTAATCTGACAGTGGTAGATGTCTAGTCTCCTTTATGGCTCTAATCTGACAGTGGTAGATGTCTAGTCTCCTTTATGGCTCTAATCTGATAGTGGTAGTGGGGTGGTAGATGTCTAGTCCCCTTTCTGGTTCTAATCTGATAGCGGTAGATGTCCCCTTTTCTGGCTCTAATCTGAAAGTGGTACTGGGGTGATAGATGTCTAGCCTCCTTTATGGCTCTTATCTGATAGTGGTAGATGTCTAGTCTCCTTTATGGTTCTAATCTGATAGTGGTAGTGTGGTGGTAGATGTATCCTATATGGCTCTAATATGATAGTGGTAGATGTCCCCTTTATGTCTCTAATCTGATAGTGGTAGTGGGGTGGTAGATGTCTAGGCTCCTTTATGGCTCTAATCTGATAGTGGTAGTGTGGTGGTAGATGTCTAGTCTCCTTTATGTCTCTAATCTGACAGTGGTAGTGGGGTGGTAGATCTCTCCTTTATGGCTCTAATCTGATAGTGGTAGATGACTCCTTTATGGCTCTAATCTGACAGTGGTAGATGTCTAGTCTCCTTTATGGCTCTAATCTGATAGTGGTAGTGGGGTGGTAGATGTCTAGTCCCCTTTCTGGCTCTAATCTGATAGTGGTAGATGTCTAGTCTCCTTTATGGCTCTAATCTGATAGTGGTAGTGTGGTGGTAGATGTCTCCTTTATGGCTCGAATCTGATAGTGGTAGTGGGGTGGTAGAAGACTCCTTTATGGCTCTTATCTGATAGTGGTAGATTCCCCTTTATGGTTCTAATCTGATAGTGGGGTGGTAGATGTCTAGGCTCTTTATGTCTCTAATCTGATAGTGATAGATGTCTAGTCTCCTTTATGGTTCTAATCTGATAGTGGTAGTGGGGTGGTAGATGTCTAGTCTCCTTTATGGCTCTAATCTGATAATGGTAGTGTGGTGGTAGATGTCTCCTTTATGGCTCTAATCTGATAATGGTAGATGTCTAATCTCCTTTATAGCTCTAATCTGATAGTGGTAGTGGGGTGGTAGATGTCTCCTTTATGGCTCTAATCTGATAGTGGTAGATGACTCCTTTATGGCTCTAATCTGAAAGTGATAGTGGGGTGGTAGATGTCTCCTTTATGGCTCTAATCTGATAATGGTAGTGTGGTGGTAGATGTCTCCTTTATGGCTCTAATCTGATAGTGGTAGATGTCTAATCTCCTTTATAGCTCTAATCTGATAGTGGTAGATGTCTAGTCTCCTTTATGGTTTTAATCTGATAGTGGTAGTGGGGTGGTAGATGTCTAGTCTCCTTTATGGCTCTAATCTGATACTGGTAGATGTCTAGTCTCCTTTATGGCTCTAATCTGATAGTGGTAGATGTCTAGTCTCCGTTATGGCTCTAATCTGATAGTGGTAGTGTGGTGGTAGATGTCTCCTTTATGGCTCTAATCTGATAGTGGTAGATGTCCCCTTTATGGCTCTAATCTGAAAGTGGTAGTGTGGTGGTAGATGTCTAGGCTCCTGTATGTCTCTAATCTGACAGTGGTAGATGTCTAGTCTCCTTTACGGCTCTAATCTGATAGTGGTAGTGGGGTGGTAGATGTCTAGTCTCCTTTATGGTTCTAATCTGATAGCGGTAGATGTCCCCTTTCTGGCTCTAATCTGAAAGTGGTACTGGGGTGATAGATGTCTAGGCTCCTTTATGTCTTTAATCTGATAGTGGTAGTGTGGTGGTAGATGTCTAGTCTCCTTTATGGCTCTAATATGATAGTGGTAGATGTCCCCTTTATGTCTCTAATCTGATAGTGGTAGATGTCTAGTCTCCTTTATGGTTCTAATCTGATAGTGGTAGTGTGGTGGTAGATGTCTAGTCTCCTTTATGGCTCTAATATGATAGTGGTAGATGTCCCCTTTATGTCTCTAATCTGATAGTGGTAGTGGGGTGGTAGATGTCTAGTCTCCTTTATGTCTCTAATCTGATAGTGGTAGTGGGGTTGTAGATGTCTAGCCTCCTTTATGTCTTTAATCTGATAGTGGTAGTGGGGTTGTAGATGTCTAGCCTCCTTTATGGCTCTTATCTGATAGTGGTAGAGGTCTAGTCTCCTTTATGGTTCTAATCTGATAGTGGTAGTGTGGTGGTAGATGTATCCTATATGGCTCTAATATGATAGTGGTAGATGTCCCCTTTATGTCTCTAATCTGATAGTAGTAGTGGGGAGGTAGATGTCTAGGCTCCTTTATGTCTCTAATCTGATAGTGGTAGTGGGGTGGTAGATGTCTAGTCTCCTTTATGTCTCTAATCTGATAGTGGTAGTGGGGTTGTAGATGTCTAGCCTCCTTTATGGCTCTAATCTGATAGTGGTAGTGGGGTGGTAGATCTCTCCTTTATGGCTCTAATCTGATAGTGGTAGATGACTCCTTTATGGCTCTAATCTGAAAGTGATAGTGGGGTGGTAGATGTCTCCTTTATGGCTCTAATCTGAAAGTGGTAGATGACTCCTTTATGGCTCTAATCTGAAAGTGATAGTGGGGTGGTAGATGTCTCCTTTATGGCTCTAATCTGACAGTGGTAGTGGGGAGGTAGATGTCTAGCCTCCTTTATGGCTCTACTCTGATAGTGGTAGTGGGGTTGTAGATGTCTAGCCTCCTTTATGTTTTTAATCTGATAGTGGTAGTGGGGTTGTAGATGTCTAGCCTCCTTTATGGCTCTTATCTGATAGTGGTAGTGTGGTGGTAGATGTCTAGTCTCTTTTATGGCTCTAATATGATAGTGGTAGATTACCCTTTATGGTTCTAATCTGATAGTGGTAGTGGGGTGGTAGAAGTCTAGTCTCCTTTATGGCTCTAATCTGATAGTGGTAGATGTCCCCTTTATGTCTCTAATCTGATAGTGGTAGTGGGGTGGTAGATGTCTAGTCTCCTTTATATCTCTAATCTGATAGTGGTAGTGGGGTTGTAGATGTCTAGCCTCCTTTATGTTTTTAATCTGATAGTGGTAGTGGGGTTGTAGATGTCTAGCCTCCTTTATGGCTCTTATCTGATAGTGGTAGATGTCTAGTCTCCGTTATGGCTGTAATCTGATAGTGGTAGTGTGGTGGTAGATGTCTCCTTTATGGCTCGAATCTGATAGTGGTAGTGGGGTGGTAGAAGACTCCTTTATGGCTCTTATCTGATAGTGGTAGATTCCCCTTTATGGTTCTAATCTGATAGTGGGGTGGTAGATGTCTAGGCTCTTTATGTCTCTAATCTGATAGTGATAGATGTCTAGTCTCCTTTATGGTTCTAATCTGATAGTGGTAGTGGGGTGGTAGATGTCTAGTCTCCTTTATGGCTCTAATCTGATAATGGTAGTGTGGTGGTAGATGTCTCCTTTATGGCTCTAATCTGATAATGGTAGATGTCTAATCTCCTTTATAGCTCTAATCTGATAGTGGTAGTGGGGTGGTAGATCTCTCCTTTATGGCTCTAATCTGATAGTGGTAGATGACTCCTTTATGGCTCTAATCTGAAAGTGATAGTGGGGTGGTAGATGTCTCCTTTATGGCTCTAATCTGATAATGGTAGTGTGGTGGTAGATGTCTCCTTTATGGCTCTAATCTGATAGTGGTAGATGTCTAATCTCCTTTATAGCTCTAATCTGATAGTGGTAGATGTCTAGTCTCCTTTATGGTTTTAATCTGATAGTGGTAGTGGGGTGGTAGATGTCTAGTCTCCTTTATGGCTCTAATCTGATACTGGTAGATGTCTAGTCTCCTTTATGGCTCTAATCTGATAGTGGTAGATGTCTAGTCTCCGTTATGGCTCTAATCTGATAGTGGTAGTGTGGTGGTAGATGTCTCCTTTATGGCTCTAATCTGATAGTGGTAGATGTCCCCTTTATGGCTCTAATCTGAAAGTGGTAGTGGGGTGGTAGATGTCTAGGCTCCTGTATGTCTCTAATCTGACAGTGGTAGATGTCTAGTCTCCTTTACGGCTCTAATCTGATAGTGGTAGTGGGGTGGTAGATGTCTAGTCTCCTTTATGGTTCTAATCTGATAGCGGTAGATGTCCCCTTTCTGGCTCTAATCTGAAAGTGGTACTGGGGTGATAGATGTCTAGGCTCCTTTATGTCTTTAATCTGATAGTGGGGTTGTAGATGTCTAGCCTCCTTTATGGCTCTTATCTGGTAGTGGTAGATGTCTAGTCTCCTTTATGGTTCTAATCTGATAGTGGTAGTGTGGTGGTAGATGTCTAGTCTCCTTTATGGCTCTAATATGATAGTGGTAGATGTCCCCTTTATGTCTCTAATCTGATAGTGGTAGTGGGGTGGTAGATGTCTAGTCTCCTTTATGTCTCTAATCTGATAGTGGTAGTGGGGTTGTAGATGTCTATCCTCCTTTATGTCTTTAATCTGATAGTGGTAGTGGGGTTGTAGATGTCTAGCCTCCTTTATGGCTCTTATCTGATAGTGGTAGAGGTCTAGTCTCCTTTATGGTTCTAATCTGATAGTGGTAGTGTGGTGGTAGATGTATCCTATATGGCTCTAATATGATAGTGGTAGATGTCCCCTTTATGTCTCTAATCTGATAGTAGTAGTGGGGAGGTAGATGTCTAGGCTTCTTTATGTCTCTAATCTGACAGTGGTAGATGTCTAGTCTCCTTTATGGCTCTAATCTGATAGTGGTAGTTGTCTAGTCTCCTTTATGGCTCTAATCTGACAGTGGTAGTGGGGTGGTAGATCTCTCCTTTATGGCTCTAATCTGATAGTGGTAGATGACTCCTTTATGGCTCTAATCTGATAGTGGTAGATGACTCCTTTATGGCTCTAATCTGAAAGTGATAGTGGGGTGGTAGATGTCTCCTTTATGGCTCTAATCTGAAAGTGGTAGATGACTCCTTTATGGCTCTAATCTGAAAGTGATAGTGGGGTGGTAGATGTCTCCTTTATGGCTCTAATCTGACAGTGGTAGTGGGGAGGTAGATGTCTAGCCTCCTTTATGGCTCTACTCTGATAGTGGTAGTGGGGTTGTAGATGTCTAGCCTCCTTTATGTTTTTAATCTGATAGTGGTAGTGGGGTTGTAGATGTCTAGCCTCCTTTATGGCTCTTATCTGATAGTGGTAGATTACCCTTTATGGTTCTAATCTGATAGTGGTAGTGGGGTGGTAGAAGTCTAGTCTCCTTTATGGCTCTAATCTGATAGTGGTAGATGTCCCTTTATGTCTCTAATCTGATAGTGGTAGTGGGGTGGTAGATGTCTAGTCTCCTTTATGTCTCTAATCTGATAGTGGTAGTGGGGTTGTAGATGTCTAGCCTCCTTTATGTTTTTAATCTGATAGTGGTAGTGGGGTTGTAGATGTCTAGCCTCCTTTATGGCTCTTATCTGATAGTGGTAGATGTCTAGTCTCCGTTATGGCTGTAATCTGATAGTGGTAGTGTGGTGGTAGATGTCTCCTTTATGGCTCTAATCTGATAGTGGTAGATGTCCCCTTTATGTCTCTAATCTGATAGTGGTAGTGGGGTTGTAGATGTCTAGCCTCCTTTATGGCTCGTATCTGATAGTGGTAGATTTCTAGTCTCCTTTATGGTTTTAATCTGATAGTGGTAGTGGGGTGGTAGATGTCTAGTCTCCTTTATGGCTCTAATCTGATACTGGTAGATGTCTAGTCTCCTTTATGGCTCTAATCTGATACTGGTAGATGTCTAGTCTCCTTTATGGCTCTAATCTGATAGTGGTAAATGTCTAGGCTCCTTTATGTCTCTAATCTGATAGTGGTAGTGGGGTTGTAGATGTCTAGCCTCCTTTATGTCTTTAATCTGATAGTGGTAGTGGGGTGGTAGATGTCTAGGCACCTTTATGTCTCTAATCTGACAGTGGTAGTGGGGTTGTAGATGTCTAGCCTCCTTTATGGCTCTAATCTGATAGTGGTAGATGTCTAGTCTGCTTTATGGCTCTAATCTGATAGTGGTAGATGTCTAGTCTCCTTTATGGCTCTAATCTGATAGTGGTAGTGGGGTGGTAGATGTCTAGTCTCCTTTATGGCTCTAATCTGATACTGGTAGATGTCTAGTCTCCTTTATGGCTCTAATCTGATACTGGTAGATGTCTAGTCTCCTTTATGGCTCTAATCTGATAGTGGTAAATGTCTAGGCTCCTTTATGTCTCTAATCTGATAGTGGTAGTGGGGTTGTAGATGTCTAGCCTCCTTTATGTCTTTAATCTGATAGTGGTAGTGGGGTTGTAGATGTCTAGCCTCCTTTATGGCTCTAATCTGATAGTGGTAGTGGGGTGGTAGATCTCTCCTTTATGGCTCTAATCTGATAGTGGTAGATGACTCCTTTTTGGCTCTAATCTGAAAGTGATAGTGGGGTGGTAGATGTCTCCTTTATGGCTCTAATCTGATAGTGGTAGATGACTCCTTTATGGCTCTAATCTGACAGTGGTAGTGGGGTGGTAGATGTCTAGGCACCTTTATGGCTCTAATCTGACAGTGGTAGTGGGGTGGTAGATGTCTAGCCTCCTTTATGGCTCTACTCTGATAGTGGTAGTGGGGTTGTAGATGTCTAGCCTCCTTTATGTTTTTAATCTGATAGTGGTAGTGGGGTTGTAGATGTCTAGCCTCCTTTATGGCTCTTATCTGATAGTGGTAGTGTGGTGGTAGATGTCTAGTCTCTTTTATGGCTCTAATATGATAGTGGTAGATTACCCTTTATGGTTCTAATCTGATAGTGGTAGTGGGGTGGTAGAAGTCTAGTCTCCTTTATGGCTCTAATCTGATAGTGGTAGATGTCCCCTTTATGTCTCTAATCTGATAGTGGTAGTGGGGTGGTAGATGTCTAGTCTCCTTTATATCTCTAATCTGATAGTGGTAGTGGGGTTGTAGATGTCTAGCCTCCTTTATGTTTTTAATCTGATAGTGGTAGTGGGGTTGTAGATGTCTAGCCTCCTTTATGGCTCTTATCTGATAGTGGTAGATGTCTAGTCTCCGTTATGGCTGTAATCTGATAGTGGTAGTGTGGTGGTAGATGTCTCCTTTATGGCTCGAATCTGATAGTGGTAGTGGGGTGGTAGAAGACTCCTTTATGGCTCTTATCTGATAGTGGTAGATTCCCTTTATGGTTCTAATCTGATAGTGGGGTGGTAGATGTCTAGGCTCTTTATGTCTCTAATCTGATAGTGATAGATGTCTAGTCTCCTTTATGGTTCTAATCTGATAGTGGTAGTGGGGTGGTAGATGTCTAGTCTCCTTTATGGCTCTAATCTGATAATGGTAGTGTGGTGGTAGATGTCTCCTTTATGGCTCTAATCTGATAATGGTAGATGTCTAATCTCCTTTATAGCTCTAATCTGATAGTGGTAGTGGGGTGGTAGATCTCTCCTTTATGGCTCTAATCTGATAGTGGTAGATGACTCCTTTATGGCTCTAATCTGAATGATAGTGGGGTGGTAGATGTCTCCTTTATGGCTCTAATCTGATAATGGTAGTGTGGTGGTAGATGTCTCCTTTATGGCTCTAATCTGATAGTGGTAGATGTCTAGTCTGCTTTATGGCTCTAATCTGATAGTGGTAGATGTCTAGTCTCCTTTATGGTTTTAATCTGATAGTGGTAGTGGGGTGGTAGATGTCTAGTCTCCTTTATGGCTCTAATCTGATACTGGTAGATGTCTAGTCTCCTTTATGGCTCTAATCTGATAGTGGTAGATGTCTAGTCTCCGTTATGGCTCTAATCTGATAGTGGTAGTGTGGTGGTAGATGTCTCCTTTATGGCTCTAATCTGATAGTGGTAGATGTCCCCTTTATGGCTCTAATCTGAAAGTGGTAGTGGGGTGGTAGATGTCTAGGCTCCTGTATGTCTCTAATCTGACAGTGGTAGATGTCTAGTCTCCTTTATGGCTCTAATCTGATAGTGGTAGTGGGGTGGTAGATGTCTAGTCCCCTTTCTGGCTCTAATCTGATAGTGGTAGATGTCTAGTCTCCTTTATGGCTCTAATCTGATAGTGGTAGTGGGGTGATAGATGTCTAGGCTCCTTTATGTCTTTAATCTGATAGTGGTAGTGGGGTTGTAGATGTCTAGCCTCCTTTATGGCTCTTATCTGATAGTGGTAGATGTCTAGTCTCATTTATGGTTCTAATCTGATAGTGGTAGATTACCCTTTATGGTTCTAATCTGATAGTGGTAGTGTGGTGGTAGATGTCTAGTCTCCTTTATGGCTCTAATATGATAGTGGTAGATTACCCTTTATGGTTCTAATCTGATAGTGGTAGTGGGGTGGTAGATGTCTAGTCTCCTTTATGTCTCTAATCTGATAGTGTTAGTGGGGTTGTAGATGTCTAGCCTCCTTTATGGCTCTTATCTGATAGTGGTAGATGTCTAGTCTCCTTTATGGTTCTAATCTGATAGTGGTAGTGTGGTGGTAGATGTATCCTATATGGCTCTAATATGATAGTGGTAGATGTCCCCTTTATGTCTCTAATCTGATAGTGGTAGTGGGGTGGTAGATGTCTAGGCTCCTTTATGGCTCTAATCTGATAGTGGTAGTGTGGTGGTAGATGTCTAGTCTCCTTTATGTCTCTAATCTGATAGTGGTAGTGGGGTTGTAGATGACTAGCCTCCTTTATGGCTCTAATCTGACAGTGGTAGTGGGGTGGTAGATCTCTCCTTTATGGCTCTAATCTGATAGTGGTAGATGACTCCTTTATGGCTCTAATCTGATAGTGGTAGATGACTCCTTTATGGCTCTAATCTGAAAGTGATAGTGGGGTGGTAGATGTCTCCTTTATGGCTCTAATCTGAAAGTGGTAGATGACTCCTTTATGGCTCTAATCTGAAAGTGATAGTGGGGTGGTAGATGTCTCCTTTATGGCTCTAATCTGACAGTGGTAGTGGGGAGGTAGATGTCTAGCCTCCTTTATGGCTCTACTCTGATAGTGGTAGTGGGGTTGTAGATGTCTAGCCTCCTTTATGTTTTTAATCTGATAGTGGTAGTGGGGTTGTAGATGTCTAGCCTCCTTTATGGCTCTAATCTGATAGTGGTAGTGTGGTGGTAGATGTCTAGTCTCTTTTATGGCTCTAATATGATAGTGGTAGATTACCCTTTATGGTTCTAATCTGATAGTGGTAGTGGGGTGGTAGAAGTCTAGTCTCCTTTATGGCTCTAATCTGATAGTGGTAGATGTCCCCTTTATGTCTCTAATCTGATAGTGGTAGTGGGGTGGTAGATGTCTAGTCTCCTTTATGTCTCTAATCTGATAGTGGTAGTGGGGTTGTAGATGTCTAGCCTCCTTTATGTTTTTAATCTGATAGTGGTAGTGGGGTTGTAGATGTCTAGCCTCCTTTATGGCTCTTATCTGATAGTGGTAGATGTCTAGTCTCCGTTATGGCTGTAATCTGATAGTGGTAGTGTGGTGGTAGATGTCTCCTTTATGGCTCTAATCTGATAGTGGTAGATGTCCCCTTTATGTCTCTAATCTGATAGTGGTAGTGGGGTTGTAGATGTCTAGCCTCCTTTATGGCTCGTATCTGATAGTGGTAGATTTCTAGTCTCCTTTATGGTTTTAATCTGATAGTGGTAGTGGGGTGGTAGATGTCTAGTCTCCTTTATGGCTCTAATCTGATACTGGTAGATGTCTAGTCTCCTTTATGGCTCTAATCTGATACTGGTAGATGTCTAGTCTCCTTTATGGCTCTAATCTGATAGTGGTAAATGTCTAGGCTCCTTTATGGCTCTAATCTGATAGTGGTAGATGACTCCTTTATGGCTCTAATCTGACAGTGGTAGTGGGGTGGTAGATGTCTAGGCACCTTTATGTCTCTAATCTGACAGTGGTAGTGGGGTTGTAGATGTCTAGCCTCCTTTATGGCTCTAATCTGATAGTGGTAGATGTCTAGTCTGCTTTATGGCTCTAATCTGATAGTGGTAGATGTCTAGTCTCCTTTATGGTTTTAATCTGATAGTGGTAGTGGGGTGGTAGATGTCTAGTCTCCTTTATGGCTCTATTCTGATAGTGATAGATGTCTAGTCTCCTTTATGCCTCTAATCTGATAGTGGTAGATGTCTAGTCTCTTTTATGGCTCTAATCTGATAGTGGTAGTGGGGTGGTAGATGTCTAGTCTCCCTTATGGCTCTAATCTGATAGTGGTAGTGGTGTGGTAGATGTCTAGTCTCCTTTATGTCATTAATCTGATAGTGGTAGATGTCTAGTCTCCTTTAAGGCTATAATCTGATAGTGGTAGTGTGGTGGTAGAAGACTCCTTTATGGCTCTAATCTGATAGTGGTAGATGTCCCTTTATGGCTCTAATCTGATAGTGGTAGTAGGGTGGTAGATGTCTAGTCTCCTTTATGGTTCTAATCTGATGGCGGTAGTGGGGTGATAGATGTCTAGTCTCCTTTATGGCTCTAATCTGATTGTGGTTGTGTGGTGGTAGATGTCTCTATTATGGCTCTAATATGATAGTGGTAGTGGGGTGGTAGAAGACTCCTTTATGGCTCTAATCTAATAGTGGTAGATGTCCCCTTTATGGCTCTAATATGATAGTGGTAGTGTGGTGGTAGATGTCTAGGCTCCTTTATGGCTCTAATCTGATAGTGGTAGTGTGGTGGTAGATGTCTCCTTTATGGCTCTAATCTGATAGTGTAGATGACTCCTTTATGGCTCTAATCTGATCGTGATAGTGGGGTGGTAGATGTCTCCGTTATGGCTCTAATCTGATAGTGGTTGTGGTGTGGTAGATTACTCCTTTATTTCTCTAATCTGATAATGGTA
Source organism: Oncorhynchus tshawytscha (assembly GCF_018296145.1). NCBI lineage: Eukaryota > Metazoa > Chordata > Actinopteri > Salmoniformes > Salmonidae > Oncorhynchus > Oncorhynchus tshawytscha. The sequence continues at coordinate 3,726,407 of NC_056436.1, read as the reverse complement.
GTGGGGTAGTAGATGCCTCCTTTATGGCTCTAATCTGATAGTGGTAGATGACTCCTTTATGGCTATAATCTGGTAGTGGTTGTGGTGTGGTAGATGACTCCTTTATGGCTCTAATCTGATAGTGGTAGTGGGGTGGTAGATGTCTGGGCTAATTTATGTCTCTAATCTGATAATTGTAGTGGGGTTGTAGATGTCTAGCCTCCTTTATGGCTCTAATCTGATAGTGGAAGATGTCTAATCTCCTTTATGGTTCTAATCTGATAGTGATAGTGGGGTGGTAGATGTATCTATATGGCTCTATTATGATAGTGGTAGTGGGGTGGTAGATGTCTAGGCTCCTTTATGTCTCTAATCTGATAGTGATAGATGTCTAGTCTCCTTTATGGCTCTAATCTGATAGTGGTAGTGGGGTGGTAGATGTCTAGTCTCCTTTATGGCTCTATTCTGATAGTGATAGATGTCTAGTCTCCTTTATGCCTCTAATCTGATAGTGGTAGATGTCTAGTCTCCCTTATGGCTCTAATCTGATAGTGGTAAATGTCTAGTCTCCTTTATGGCTATAATCTGATAGTGGTAGTGTGTAGTGTGTTGTATTTACCACTATCAGATTAGAGCCATAAAGGAGACATCTACCACCCCACTACCACTATCAGATTAGAGACATAAAGGAGACTAGACATCTACCACCCCACTACCACTATCAGATTAGAACCATAAAGGGGAATCTACCACTATCAGATTAGAGCCATAAAGGAGTCTTCTACCACCCCACTACCACTATCAGATTAGAGCCATAAAGGAGTCTTCTACTACCACACTACCACTATCATATTAGAGACATAAAGGTGCCTAGACATCTACCACCCCACTACCACTATCATAATCGAGCCACATAGGATACATCTACCACCCCACTACCACTATCAGATTAGAACCATTAAGGAGACTAGACATCTACCACCCCACTACCACTGTCAGATTAGAGCCATAAAGGGGACATCTACCACTATCAGATTAGAGCCATAAAAAGACATCTACCACCACACTACCACTATCAGATTACAGCCATAACGGAGACTAGACATCTACCAGTATCAGATTAGAGCCAAAAAGGAGACTAGACATCTACCACCACATTACCACTATCAGATTAGAACCATAAAGGAGGAGACTAGACATCTACCACTATCAGATTAGATCCAGAAAGGAGACCAAACATCTACCACCCCACAACCACTATCAGATTAGAGCCATTAAGGAGTCTTCTACCACCCCACTACCACTATCATATTAGAACCAAAAGGAGTCTCGACATCTATCACTATCAGATTAGAGCCATAAAGGAGACTAGACATCTACCACTATCAGATTAGAGCCATAAAGGAGACTAGACATCTACCACCCCACTACCACTATCAGATTAGAAACAAAAAGGAGTCTCGACATCTATCACTATCAGATGAGAGCCATAAAGGAGTCTTCTACCACCCCACTACAACTATCATATTAGAGCCATAAAGGAGGCTAGACATCTACCACCCCACTACCACTATCAGATTAGAGCCATACAGGGGACATCTACCACTATCAGATTAGAGACATAAAGGAGTCTTCTACCACCCCACTACCACTATCATATTAGAGCCATAAAGGAGACATCTACCACCACGCTACCACTATCAGATCAGAGCCATAAAGGAGACTAGACATCTATCACCCCACTAACACTAATATATTAGAGCCATAAAGGAGACATCTACCACCACACTACCACTATCAGATTAGAGCCATAAAGGAGACTAGACATCTATCACCCCACTAACACTAATATATTAGAGCCATAAAGGAGACATCTACCACCCACTACCACTTTCAGATTAGAGCCATAAAGGGGACATCTACCACTATCAGATTAGAGTCATAAAGGAGTCTTCTACCACCCCACTACCACTATCAGATTATAGCCATAAAGGAGACATCTACAACCCCTCTACCACTATCAGATTAGAGACATAAAGGAGCCCAGACACCTACCACCCCACTACCACTATCAGATTAGAGCCATAAAGGGGACATCTACCACTATCAGATTAGAGCCATAAAGGAGACTAGACTTCTACCACCCCACTACCACTATCAGATTAGAACCATAAAGGGGAATCTACCACTATCAGATTAGAGCCATAAAGGAGACATCTACCACCCCACTACCACTATCAGATTAGAACCATAAAGGAGACTAGACATCTACCACCCCACTACCACTATCAGATTAGAGCCATAAAGGGGACATCTACCACTATCAGATTAGATCCATAAAGGAGACATCTACCACCACACTACCACTATCAGATTACAGCCATAACGGAGACTAGACATCTACCACTATCAGATTAGAGCCATAAAGGAGACTAGACATCTACCACCCCACTACCACTATCAGATTAGAACCATAAAGGAGACTAGACATCTACAACTATCAGATTAGAGCCATAAAGGAGACTAGACATATATCACCCCACTAACACTATTATATTAGAGCCATAAAGGGGACATCTACCACCCCACTACCACTATCAGATTAGAGCCATAAAGGGGACATCTACCACTATCAGATTAGAGCCATAAAGGAGACTAGACATCTACCACTATCAGATTAGAGCCATAAAGGAGACTAGACATCTACCACCCCACTACCACTATCAGATTAGAGCCATAAAGGGGACATCTACCACTATCAGATTAGATCCATAAAGGAGACATCTATCACCACACTACCACTATCAGATTAGAAACATAAAGGAGACTAGACATCTATCACCCCACTAACACTAATATATTAGAGCCATAAAGGAGACATCTACCACCACACTACCACTTTCAGATTAGAGCCATAAAGGGACATCTACCACTATCAGATTAGAGTCATAAAGGAGTCTTCTACCACCCCACTACCACTATCAGATTATAGCCATAAAGGAGACATCTACAACCCCTCTACCACTATCAGATTAGAGACATAAAGGAGCCCAGACACCTACCACCCCACTACCACTATCAGATTAGAGCCATAAAGGGGACATCTACCACTATCAGATTAGAGCCATAAAGGAGACATCTACCACCCCACTACCACTATCAGATTAGAACCATAAAGGAGACTAGACATCTACCACTATCAGATTAGAACCATAAAGGGAATCTACCACTATCAGATTAGAGCCATAAAGGAGACATCTACCACCCCACTACCACTATCAGATTAGAACCATAAAGGAGACTAGACATCTACCACCCCACTACCACTATCAGATTAGAGCCATAAAGGGGACATCTACCACTATCAGATTAGATCCATAAAGGAGACATCTACCACCACACTACCACTATCAGATTACAGCCATAACGGAGACTAGACATCTACCACTATCAGATTAGAGCCATAAAGGAGACTAGACATCTACCACCCCACTACCACTATCAGATTAGAACCATAAAGGAGACTAGACATCTACCACTATCAGATTAGAGCCATAAAGGAGGCTAGACATCTACAACCCCACTACCACTATCAGATTAGAGACATAAAGGAGACATCTACCACCACACTACCACGATCAGATTAGAGCCATAAAGGAGACCAGACATCTACCACTATCAGATTAGAGCCATAAAGGGGACTAGACATCTACCACCCCACTACCACTATCAGATTAGAGCCATAAAGGAGACTAGACATCTACCACTATCAGATTAGAGCCATAAAGGGAATCTACCACTATCAGATTATAGCCATAAAGGAGACTAGACATCTACCACCACACTACCACTATCAGATTAGAGTCATAAAGTAGACATCTACCACCCCACTACCGCTATCAGATTAGAGCCATAAAGGAGACTAGACATCTACCACCCCACTACCACTATCAGATTAGAGTCATAAAGTAGACATCTACCACCCCACTACCACTATCAGATTAGAGCCATAAAGGGGACATCTACCACTATCAGATTAGATCCATAAAGGAGACATCTAACACCACACTACCACTATCAGATTACAGCCATAACGGAGACTAGACATCTACCACTATCAGATTAGAGCCATAAAGGAGACTAGACATCTACCACCCCACTACCACTATCAGATTAGAACCATAAAGGAGACTAGACATCTACAACTATCAGATTAGAGCCATAAAGGAGACTAGACATCTATCACCCCACTAACACTATTATATTAGAGCCATAAAGGAGACATCTACCACCACACTACCACTATCAGATTAGAGACATAAAGGGGACATCTACCACTATCAGATTAGAGCCATAAAGGAGGCTAGACATCTACCACTATCAGATTAGAGCCATAAAGGAGACTAGACATCTACCACTATCAGATTAGAGCCATAAAGGAGACTAGACATCTACCACCCCACTACCACTATCAGATTAGAGCCATAAAGGGGACATCTACCACTATCAGATTAGATCCATAAAGGAGACATCTATCACCACACTACCACTATCAGATTAGAAACATAAAGGAGACTAGACATCTACCACTATCAGATTAGAGCCATAAAGGAGACTAGACATCTAACACCACACTACCACTATCATATTAGAGACATAAAGGAGCCTAGACATCTACCCCCACTACCACTATCAGATTAGAGACATAAAAGGGACATCTACCACTATCAGATTAGAGACAAAAAGGAGAGATCTACCACCCCACTACCACTATCAGATTAGAAACATAAAGGAGTCTCGACATCTATCACTATCAGATTAGAGCCATAAAGGAGACTAGACATCTACCACTATCAGATTAGAGCCATAAAGGAGACTAGACATCTACCACCCCACTACCACTATCAGATTAGAAACAAAAAGGAGTCTCGACATCTATCACTATCAGATTAGAGCCACAAAGGAGTCTTCTACCACCCCACTACAACTATCATATTAGAGCCATAAAGGAGGCTAGACATCTACCACCCCACTACCACTATCAGATTAGAGCCATACAGGGGACATCTACCACTATCAGATTAGAGACATAAAGGAGTCTTCTACCACCCCACTACCACTATCATATTAGAGCCATAAAGGAGACATCTACCACCACGCTACCACTATCAGATCAGAGCCATAAAGGAGACTAGACATCTACCACTATCAGATTAGAGCCATAAAGGAGACTAGACATCTATCACCCCACTAACAATAATATATTAGAGCCATAAAGGAGACATCTACCACCACACTACCACTATCAGATTAGAGCCATAAAGGAGACTAGACATCTATCACCCCACTAACACTAATATATTAGAGCCATAAAGGAGACATCTACCACCACACTACCACTTTCAGATTAGAGCCATAAAGGGGACATCTACCACTATCAGATTAGAGTCATAAAGGAGTCTTCTACCACCCCACTACCACTATCAGATTATAGCCATAAAGGAGACATCTACAACCCCTCTACCACTATCAGATTAGAGACATAAAGGAGCCCAGACACCTACCACCCACTACCACTATCAGATTAGAGCCATAAAGGGGACATCTACCACTATCAGATTAGAGCCATAAAGGAGACTAGACTTCTACCACCCCACTACCACTATCAGATTAGAACCATAAAGGGTAATCTACCACTATCAGATTAGAGCCATAAAGGAGACATCTACCACCCCACTACCACTATCAGATTAGAACCATAAAGGAGACTAGACATCTACCACCCCACTACCACTATCAGATTAGAGCCATAAAGGGGACATCTACCACTATCAGATTAGATCCATAAAGGAGACATCTACCACCACACTACCACTATCAGATTACAGCCATAACGGAGACTAGACATCTACCACTATCAGATTAGAGCCATAAAGGAGACTAGACATCTACCACCCCACTAACACTATCAGATTAGAACCATAAAGGAGACTAGACATCTACAACTATCAGATTAGAGCCATAAAGGAGACTAGACATCTATCACCCCACTAACACTATTATATTAGAGCCATAAAGGAGACATCTACCACCCCACTACCACTATCAGATTAGAGCCATAAAGGGGACATCTACCACTATCAGATTAGAGCCATAAAGGAGACTAGACATCTACCACTATCAGATTAGAGCCATAAAGGAGACTAGACATCTACCACCCCACTACCACTATCAGATTAGAGCCATAAAGGGGACATCTACCACTATCAGATTAGAGCCATAAAGGGACATCTACCACTATCAGATTAGATCCATAAAGGAGACATCTACCACCACACTACCACTATCAGATTACAGCCATAACGGAGACTAGACATCTACCACTATCAGATTAGAGCCATAAAGGAGACTAGACATCTACCACCCCACTACCACTATCAGATTAGAACCATAAAGGAGACTAGACATCTACCACTATCAGATTAGAGCCATAAAGGGGAATCTACCACTATCAGATTATAGCCATAAAGGAGACTAGACATCTACCACCACACTACCACTATCAGATTAGAGTCATAAAGTAGACATCTACCACCCCACTACCGCTATCAGATTAGAGCCATAAAGGAGACTAGACATCTACCACCCCACTACCACTATCAGATTAGAGTCATAAAGTAGACATCTACCACCCCACTACCACTATCAGATTAGAGCCATAAAGGGGACATCTACCACTATCAGATTAGATCCATAAAGGAGATATCTAACACCACACTACCACTATCAGATTACAGCCATAACGGAGACTAGACATCTACCACTATCAGATTAGAGCCATAAAGGAGACTAGACATCTACCACCCCACTACCACTATCAGATTAGAACCATAAAGGAGACTAGACATCTACAACTATCAGATTAGAGCCATAAAGGAGACTAGACATCTATCACCCCACTAACACTATTATATTAGAGCCATAAAGGAGACATCTACCACCACACTACCACTATCAGATTAGAGACATAAAGGGACATCTACCACTATCAGATTAGAGCCATAAAGGAGGCTAGACATCTACCACTATCAGATTAGAGCCATAAAGGAGACTAGACATCTACCACTATCAGATTAGAGCCATAAAGGAGACTAGACATCTACCACCCCACTACCACTATCAGATTAGAGCCATAAAGGGGACATCTACCATTATCAGATTAGATCCATAAAGGAGACATCTATCACCACACTACCACTATCAGATTAGAAACATAAAGGAGACTAGACATCTACCACTATCAGATTAGAGCCATAAAGGAGACTAGACATCTAACACCACACTACCACTATCATATTAGAGACATAAAGGAGCCTAGACATCTACCACCCCACTACCACTATCAGATTAGAGACATAAGGGGACATCTACCACTATCAGATTAGAGACAAAAAGGAGAGATCTACCACCCCACTACCACTATCAGATTAGAAACATAAAGGAGTCTCGACATCTATCACTATCAGATTAGAGCCATAAAGGAGACTAGACATCTACCACTATCAGATTAGAGCCATAAAGGAGACTAGACATCTACCACCCCACTACCACTATCAGATTAGAAACAAAAAGGAGTCTCGACATCTATCACTATCAGATTAGAGCCATAAAGGAGTCTTCTACCACCCCACTACAACTATCATATTAGAGCCATAAAGGAGGCTAGACATCTACCACCCCACTACCACTATCAGATTAGAGCCATACAGGGACATCTACCACTATCAGATTAGAGACATAAAGGAGTCTTCTACCACCCCACTACCACTATCATATTAGAGCCATAAAGGAGACATCTACCACCACGCTACCACTATCAGATCAGAGCCATAAAGGAGACTAGACATCTACCACTATCAGATTAGAGCCATAAAGGAGACTAGACATCTATCACCCCACTAACACTAATATATTAGAGCCATAAAGGAGACATCTACCACCACACTACCACTATCAGATTAGAGCCATAAAGGAGACTAGACATCTATCACCCCACTAACACTAATATATTAGAGCCATAAAGGAGACATCTACCACCACACTACCACTTTCAGATTAGAGCCATAAAGGGGACTTCTACCACTATCAGATTAGAGTCATAAAGGAGTCTTCTACCACCCCACTACCACTATCAGATTATAGCCATAAAGGAGACATCTACAACCCCTCTACCACTATCAGATTAGAGACATAAAGGAGCCCAGACACCTACCACCCACTACCACTATCAGATTAGAGCCATAAAGGGGACATCTACCACTATCAGATTAGAGCCATAAAGGAGACTAGACTTCTACCACCCCACTACCACTATCAGATTAGAACCATAAAAGGGGAATCTACCACTATCAGATTAGAGCCATAAAGGAGACATCTACCACCCCACTACCACTATCAGATTAGAACCATAAAGGAGACTAGACATCTACCACCCCACTACCACTATCAGATTAGAGCCATAAAGGGGACATCTACCACTATCAGATTAGATCCATAAAAGAGACATCTACCACCACACTACCACTATCAGATTACAGCCATAACGGAGACTAGACATCTACCACTATCAGATTAGAGCCATAAAGGAGACTAGACATCTACCACCCCACTACCACTATCAGATTAGAACCATAAAGGAGACTAGACATCTACAACTATCAGATTAGAGCCATAAAGGAGACTAGACATCTATCACCCCACTAACACTATTATATTAGAGCCATAAAGGAGACATCTACCACCCCACTACCACTATCAGATTAGAGCCATAAAGGGACATCTACCACTATCAGATTAGAGCCATAAAGGAGACTAGACATCTACCACTATCAGATTAGAGCCATAAAGGAGACTAGACATCTACCACCCCACTACCACTATCAGATTAGAGCCATAAAGGGACATCTACCACTATCAGATTAGATCCATAAAGGAGACATCTATCACCACACTACCACTATCAGATTAGAAACATAAAGGAGACTAGACATCTATCACCCCACTAACACTAATATATTAGAGCCATAAAGGAGACATCTACCACCACACTACCACTTTCAGATTAGAGCCATAAAGGGGACATCTACCACTATCAGATTAGAGTCATAAAGGAGTCTTCTACCACCCCACTACCACTATCAGATTATAGCCATAAAGGAGACATCTACAACCCTCTACCACTATCAGATTAGAGACATAAAGGAGCCCAGACACCTACCACCCCACTACCACTATCAGATTAGAGCCATAAAGGGGACATCTACCACTATCAGATTAGAGCCATAAAGGAGACTAGACTTCTACCACCCCACTACCACTATCAGATTAGAACCATAAAGGGAATCTACCACTATCAGATTAGAGCCATAAAGGAGACATCTACCACCCCACTACCACTATCAGATTAGAACCATAAAGGAGACTAGACATCTACCACCCCACTACCACTATCAGATTAGAGCCATAAAGGGACATCTACCACTATCAGATTAGATCCATAAAGGAGACATCTACCACCACACTACCACTATCAGATTACAGCCATAACGGAGACTAGACATCTACCACTATCAGATTAGAGCCATAAAGGAGACTAGACATCTACCACCCCACTACCACTATCAGATTAGAACCATAAAGGAGACTAGACATCTACCACTATCAGATTAGAGCCATAAAGGAGGCTAGACATCTACAACCCCACTACCACTATCAGATTAGAGACATAAAGGAGACATCTACCACCACACTACCACGATCAGATTAGAGCCATAAAGGAGACCAGACATCTACCACTATCAGATTAGAGCCATAAAGGGACTAGACATCTACCACCCCACTACCACTATCAGATTAGAGCCATAAAGGAGACTAGACATCTACCACTATCAGATTAGAGCCATAAAGGGAATCTACCACTATCAGATTATAGCCATAAAGGAGACTAGACATCTACCACCACACTACCACTATCAGATTAGAGTCATAAAGTAGACATCTACCACCCCACTACCGCTATCAGATTAGAGCCATAAAGGAGACTAGACATCTACCACCCCACTACCACTATCAGATTAGAGTCATAAAGTAGACATCTACCACCCCACTACCACTATCAGATTAGAGCCATAAAGGGGACATCTATCACTATCAGATTAGATCCATAAAGGAGACATCTAACACCACACTACCACTATCAGATTACAGCCATAACGGAGACTAGACATCTACCACTATCAGATTAGAGCCATAAAGGAGACTAGACATCTACCACCCCACTACCACTATCAGATTAGAACCATAATGGAGACTAGACATCTACAACTATCAGATTAGAGCCATAAAGGAGACTAGACATCTACCACCCCACTACCACTATCAGATTAGAACCATAAAGGAGACTAGACATCTACAACTATCAGATTAGAGCCATAAAGGAGACTAGACATCTATCACCCCACTAACACTATTATATTAGAGCCATAAAGGAGACATCTACCACCACACTACCACTATCAGATTAGAGACATAAAGGGGACATCTACCACTATCAGATTAGAGCCATAAAGGAGGCTAGACATCTACCACTATCAGATTAGAGCCATAAAGGAGACTAGACATCTACCACTATCAGATTAGAGCCATAAAGGAGACTAGACATCTACCACCCCACTACCACTATCAGATTAGAGCCATAAAGGGGACATCTACCACTATCAGATTAGATCCATAAAGGAGACATCTATCACCACACTACCACTATCAGATTAGAAACATAAAGGAGACTAGACATCTACCACTATCAGATTAGAGCCATAAAGGAGACTAGACATCTAACACCACACTACCACTATCATATTAGAGACATAAAGGAGCCTAGACATCTACCACCCCACTACCACTATCAGATTAGAGACATAAAGGGGACATCTACCACTATCAGATTAGAGACAAAAAGGAGAGATCTACCACCCCACTACCACTATCAGATTAGAAACATAAAGGAGACTAGACATCTACCACTATCAGATTAGAGCCATAAAGGAGACTAGACATCTACCAACCAACTACCACTATCAGATTAGAACCATAAAGGAGGCTAGACATCTAACACTATCAGATTAGAGCCATAAAGGAGGCTAGACATCTACAACCCCACTACCACTATCAGATTAGAGACATAAAGGAGACATCTACCACCACACTACCACGATCAGATTAGAGCCATAAAGTTGACTAGACATCTACCACTATCAGATTAGAGCCATAAAGGAGACTAGACATCTAACACCCCACTACCACTATCAGATTAGAACCATAAAGGAGACTAGACATCTACCACTATCAGATTAGAGCCATAAAGGAGGCTAGACATCTACAACCCCACTACCACTATCAGATTAGAGACATAAAGGAGACATCTACCACCACACTACCACGATCAGATTAGAGCCATAAAGGAGACCAGACATCTACCACTATCAGATTAGAGCCATAAAGGGGACTAGACATCTACCACCCCACTACCACTATCAGATTAGAGCCATAAAGGAGACTAGACATCTACCACTATCAGATTAGTGCCATAAAGGGAATCTACCACTATCAGATTATAGCCATAAAGGAGACTAGACATCTACCACCACACTACCACTATCAGATTAGAGCCATAAAGGGGACATCTACCACTATTAGATTAGATCCATAAAGGAGACATCTATCACCACACTACCACTATCAGATTAGAAACATAAAGGAGACTAGACATCTACCACTATCAGATTAGAGCCATAAAGGAGACTAGACATCTAACACCACACTACCACTATCATATTAGAGACATAAAGGAGCCTAGACATCTACCACCCCACTACCACTATCAGATTAGAGACATAAAGGGGACATCTACCACTATCAGATTAGAGACAAAAAGGAGAGATCTACCACCCCACTACCACTATCAGATTAGAAACATAAAGGAGACTAGACATCTACCACTATCAGATTAGAGCCATAAAGGAGACTAGACATCTACCAACCAACTACCACTATCAGATTAGAACCATAAAGGAGGCTAGACATCTAACACTATCAGATTAGAGCCATAAAGGAGGCTAGACATCTACAACCCCACTACCACTATCAGATTAGAGACATAAAGGAGACATCTACCACCACACTACCACGATCAGATTAGAGCCATAAAGTTGACTAGACATCTACCACTATCAGATTAGAGCCATAAAGGAGACTAGACATCTACCACCCCACTACCACTATCAGATTAGAGCCATAAAGGAGACTAGACATCTAACACCCCACTACCACTATCAGATTAGAACCATAAAGGAGACTAGACATCTACCACTATCAGATTAGAGCCATAAAGGAGGCTAGACATCTACAACCCCACTACCACTATCAGATTAGAGACATAAAGGAGACATCTACCACCACACTACCACGATCAGATTAGAGCCATAAAGGAGACCAGACATCTACCACTATCAGATTAGAGCCATAAAGGGGACTAGACATCTACCACCCCACTACCACTATCAGATTAGAGCCATAAAGGAGACTAGACATCTACCACTATCAGATTAGTGCCATAAAGGGAATCTACCACTATCAGATTATAGCCATAAAGGAGACTAGACATCTACCACCACACTACCACTATCAGATTAGAGTCATAAAGTAGACATCTACCACCCCACTACCGCTATCAGATTAGAGCCATAAAGGAGACTAGACATCTACCACCCCACTACCACTATCAGATTAGAGTCATAAAGTAGACATCTACCACCCCACTACCGCTATCAGATTAGAGCCATAAAGGAGACTAGACATCTACCACCCCACTACCACTATCAGATTAGAGACATAAAGGGGACATCTACCACTATAATATTAGAGCCATAAAGGAGGCATCTACCACCACACTACCACTATCAGCCATAAAGGAGACTAGACATCTACCACTATCAGATTAGAGCCATGAAGGAGACTAGACATCTACCACCCCACTACCACTATCAGATTAGAGCCATAAAGGAGACTAGACATCTACAACCCCACTACCACTATCAGATTAGAGACATAAAGGAGCCTAGACATCTACCACCCCACTACCACTATCAGATTAGAGCCATAAAGGGAGTAGACATCTACCACCACACTACCACTATCAGATTAGAACCATAAAAGAGACTAGACATCTACAACTATCAGATTAGAACCATAAAGGAGCCTAGACATCTACCACTATCAGATTAGAGCCATAAAGGAGACTAGACATCTACCACTATCAGATTAGAACCATAAAGGGAATCTACCACTATCAGATTAGAGCCATAAAGGAGACTAGACATCTACCACTATCAGATTAGAACCATAAAGGGAATCTACCACTATCAGATTAGAGCCATAAAGGAGCCTAAACATCTACCAACCCACTACCACTATCAGATTAGAGCCATAAAGGGGACATCTACCACTATCAGATTAGAGCCATAAAGGAGACTAGACATCTACCACTATCAGATTAGAGCCATAAAGGAGACTAGACATCTACCACTATCAGATTAGAGCCATAAAGGAGCCTAAACATCTACCAACCAACTACCACTATCAGATTAGAACCATAAAGGAGGCTAGACATCTAACACTATCAGATTAGAGCCATAAAGGAGGCTAGACATCTACAACCCCACTACCACTATCAGATTAGAGACATAAAGGAGACATCTACCACCACACTACCACGATCAGATTAGAGCCATAAAGTTGACTAGACATCTACCACTATCAGATTAGAGCCATAAAGGAGACTAGACATCTAACACCCCACTACCACTATCAGATTAGAACCATAAAGGAGACTAGACATCTACCACTATCAGATTAGAGCCATAAAGGAGACTAGACATCTACCAACCAACTACCACTATCAGATTAGAACCATAAAGGAGGCTAGACATCTAACACTATCAGATTAGAGCCATAAAGGAGGCTAGACATCTACAACCCCACTACCACTATCAGATTAGAGACATAAAGGAGACATCTACCACCACACTACCACGATCAGATTAGAGCCATAAAGTTGACTAGACATCTACCACTATCAGATTAGAGCCATAAAGGAGACTAGACATCTAACACCCCACTACCACTATCAGATTAGAACCATAAAGGAGACTAGACATCTACCACTATCAGATTAGAGCCATAAAGGAGGCTAGACATCTACAACCCCACTACCACTATCAGATTAGAGACATAAAGGAGACATCTACCACCACACTACCACGATCAGATTAGAGCCATAAAGGAGACCAGACATCTACCACTATCAGATTAGAGCCATAAAGGGGACTAGACATCTACCACCCCACTACCACTATCAGATTAGAGCCATAAAGGAGACTAGACATCTACCACTATCAGATTAGTGCCATAAAGGGAATCTACCACTATCAGATTATAGCCATAAAGGAGACTAGACATCTACCACCACACTACCACTATCAGATTAGAGCCATAAAGGGGACATCTACCACTATTAGATTAGATCCATAAAGGAGACATCTATCACCACACTACCACTATCAGATTAGAAACATAAAGGAGACTAGACATCTACCACTATCAGATTAGAGCCATAAAGGAGACTAGACATCTAACACCACACTACCACTATCATATTAGAGACATAAAGGAGCCTAGACATCTACCACCCCACTACCACTATCAGATTAGAGACATAAAGGGGACATCTACCACTATCAGATTAGAGACAAAAAGGAGAGATCTACCACCCCACTACCACTATCAGATTAGAAACATAAAGGAGACTAGACATCTACCACTATCAGATTAGAGCCATAAAGGAGACTAGACATCTACCAACCAACTACCACTATCAGATTAGAACCATAAAGGAGGCTAGACATCTAACACTATCAGATTAGAGCCATAAAGGAGGCTAGACATCTACAACCCCACTACCACTATCAGATTAGAGACATAAAGGAGACATCTACCACCACACTACCACGATCAGATTAGAGCCATAAAGTTGACTAGACATCTACCACTATCAGATTAGAGCCATAAAGGAGACTAGACATCTACCACCCCACTACCACTATCAGATTAGAGCCATAAAGGAGACTAGACATCTAACACCCCACTACCACTATCAGATTAGAACCATAAAGGAGACTAGACATCTACCACTATCAGATTAGAGCCATAAAGGAGGCTAGACATCTACAACCCCACTACCACTATCAGATTAGAGACATAAAGGAGACATCTACCACCACACTACCACGATCAGATTAGAGCCATAAAGGAGACCAGACATCTACCACTATCAGATTAGAGCCATAAAGGGGACTAGACATCTACCACCCCACTACCACTATCAGATTAGAGCCATAAAGGAGACTAGACATCTACCACTATCAGATTAGTGCCATAAAGGGGAATCTACCACTATCAGATTATAGCCATAAAGGAGACTAGACATCTACCACCACACTACCACTATCAGATTAGAGTCATAAAGTAGACATCTACCACCCCACTACCGCTATCAGATTAGAGCCATAAAGGAGACTAGACATCTACCACCCCACTACCACTATCAGATTAGAGTCATAAAGTAGACATCTACCACCCCACTACCGCTATCAGATTAGAGCCATAAAGGAGACTAGACATCTACCACCCCACTACCACTATCAGATTAGAGACATAAAGGGGACATCTACCACTATAATATTAGAGCCATAAAGGAGGCATCTACCACCACACTACCACTATCAGCCATAAAGGAGACTAGACATCTACCACTATCAGATTAGAGCCATGAAGGAGACTAGACATCTACCACCCCACTACCACTATCAGATTAGAGCCATAAAGGAGACTAGACATCTACAACCCCACTACCACTATCAGATTAGAGACATAAAGGAGCCTAGACATCTACCACCCCACTACCACTATCAGATTAGAGCCATAAAGGGAGTAGACATCTACCACCACACTACCACTATCAGATTAGAACCATAAAAGAGACTAGACATCTACAACTATCAGATTAGAACCATAAAGGAGCCTAGACATCTACCACTATCAGATTAGAGCCATAAAGGAGACTAGACATCTACCACTATCAGATTAGAACCATAAAGGGAATCTACCACTATCAGATTAGAGCCATAAAGGAGACTAGACATCTACCACTATCAGATTAGAACCATAAAGGGGAATCTACCACTATCAGATTAGAGCCATAAAGGAGCCTAAACATCTACCAACCCACTACCACTATCAGATTAGAGCCATAAAGGGGACATCTACCACTATCAGATTAGAGCCATAAAGGAGACTAGACATCTACCACTATCAGATTAGAGCCATAAAGGAGACTAGACATCTACCACTATCAGATTAGAGCCATAAAGGAGCCTAAACATCTACCAACCAACTACCACTATCAGATTAGAACCATAAAGGAGGCTAGACATCTAACACTATCAGATTAGAGCCATAAAGGAGGCTAGACATCTACAACCCCACTACCACTATCAGATTAGAGACATAAAGGAGACATCTACCACCACACTACCACGATCAGATTAGAGCCATAAAGTTGACTAGACATCTACCACTATCAGATTAGAGCCATAAAGGAGACTAGACATCTAACACCCCACTACCACTATCAGATTAGAACCATAAAGGAGACTAGACATCTACCACTATCAGATTAGAGCCATAAAGGAGACTAGACATCTACCAACCAACTACCACTATCAGATTAGAACCATAAAGGAGGCTAGACATCTAACACTATCAGATTAGAGCCATAAAGGAGGCTAGACATCTACAACCCCACTACCACTATCAGATTAGAGACATAAAGGAGACATCTACCACCACACTACCACGATCAGATTAGAGCCATAAAGTTGACTAGACATCTACCACTATCAGATTAGAGCCATAAAGGAGACTAGACATCTAACACCCCACTACCACTATCAGATTAGAACCATAAAGGAGACTAGACATCTACCACTATCAGATTAGAGCCATAAAGGAGGCTAGACATCTACAACCCCACTACCACTATCAGATTAGAGACATAAAGGAGACATCTACCACCACACTACCACGATCAGATTAGAGCCATAAAGGAGACCAGACATCTACCACTATCAGATTAGAGCCATAAAGGGGACTAGACATCTACCACCCCACTACCACTATCAGATTAGAGCCATAAAGGAGACTAGACATCTACCACTATCAGATTAGTGCCATAAAGGGGAATCTACCACTATCAGATTATAGCCATAAAGGAGACTAGACATCTACCACCACACTACCACTATCAGATTAGAGCCATAAAGGGGACATCTACCACTATTAGATTAGATCCATAAAGGAGACATCTATCACCACACTACCACTATCAGATTAGAAACATAAAGGAGACTAGACATCTACCACTATCAGATTAGAGCCATAAAGGAGACTAGACATCTAACACCACACTACCACTATCATATTAGAGACATAAAGGAGCCTAGACATCTACCACCCCACTACCACTATCAGATTAGAGACATAAAGGGGACATCTACCACTATCAGATTAGAGACAAAAAGGAGAGATCTACCACCCCACTACCACTATCAGATTAGAAACATAAAGGAGACTAGACATCTACCACTATCAGATTAGAGCCATAAAGGAGACTAGACATCTACCAACCAACTACCACTATCAGATTAGAACCATAAAGGAGGCTAGACATCTAACACTATCAGATTAGAGCCATAAAGGAGGCTAGACATCTACAACCCCACTACCACTATCAGATTAGAGACATAAAGGAGACATCTACCACCACACTACCACGATCAGATTAGAGCCATAAAGTTGACTAGACATCTACCACTATCAGATTAGAGCCATAAAGGAGACTAGACATCTACCACCCCACTACCACTATCAGATTAGAGCCATAAAGGAGACTAGACATCTAACACCCCACTACCACTATCAGATTAGAACCATAAAGGAGACTAGACATCTACCACTATCAGATTAGAGCCATAAAGGAGGCTAGACATCTACAACCCCACTACCACTATCAGATTAGAGACATAAAGGAGACATCTACCACCACACTACCACGATCAGATTAGAGCCATAAAGGAGACCAGACATCTACCACTATCAGATTAGAGCCATAAAGGGGACTAGACATCTACCACCCCACTACCACTATCAGATTAGAGCCATAAAGGAGACTAGACATCTACCACTATCAGATTAGTGCCATAAAGGGGAATCTACCACTATCAGATTATAGCCATAAAGGAGACTAGACATCTACCACCACACTACCACTATCAGATTAGAGTCATAAAGTAGACATCTACCACCCCACTACCGCTATCAGATTAGAGCCATAAAGGAGACTAGACATCTACCACCCCACTACCACTATCAGATTAGAGTCATAAAGTAGACATCTACCACCCCACTACCGCTATCAGATTAGAGCCATAAAGGAGACTAGACATCTACCACCCCACTACCACTATCAGATTAGAGACATAAAGGGGACATCTACCACTATAATATTAGAGCCATAAAGGAGGCATCTACCACCACACTACCACTATCAGCCATAAAGGAGACTAGACATCTACCACTATCAGATTAGAGCCATGAAGGAGACTAGACATCTACCACCCCACTACCACTATCAGATTAGAGCCATAAAGGAGACTAGACATCTACAACCCCACTACCACTATCAGATTAGAGACATAAAGGAGCCTAGACATCTACCACCCCACTACCACTATCAGATTAGAGCCATAAAGGGAGTAGACATCTACCACCACACTACCACTATCAGATTAGAACCATAAAAGAGACTAGACATCTACAACTATCAGATTAGAACCATAAAGGAGCCTAGACATCTACCACTATCAGATTAGAGCCATAAAGGAGACTAGACATCTACCACTATCAGATTAGAACCATAAAGGGAATCTACCACTATCAGATTAGAGCCATAAAGGAGACTAGACATCTACCACTATCAGATTAGAACCATAAAGGGGAATCTACCACTATCAGATTAGAGCCATAAAGGAGCCTAAACATCTACCAACCCACTACCACTATCAGATTAGAGCCATAAAGGGACATCTACCACTATCAGATTAGAGCCATAAAGGAGACTAGACATCTACCACTATCAGATTAGAGCCATAAAGGAGACTAGACATCTACCACTATCAGATTAGAGCCATAAAGGAGCCTAAACATCTACCAACCAACTACCACTATCAGATTAGAACCATAAAGGAGGCTAGACATCTAACACTATCAGATTAGAGCCATAAAGGAGGCTAGACATCTACAACCCCACTACCACTATCAGATTAGAGACATAAAGGAGACATCTACCACCACACTACCACGATCAGATTAGAGCCATAAAGTTGACTAGACATCTACCACTATCAGATTAGAGCCATAAAGGAGACTAGACATCTAACACCCCACTACCACTATCAGATTAGAACCATAAAGGAGACTAGACATCTACCACTATCAGATTAGAGCCATAAAGGAGACTAGACATCTACCAACCAACTACCACTATCAGATTAGAACCATAAAGGAGGCTAGACATCTAACACTATCAGATTAGAGCCATAAAGGAGGCTAGACATCTACAACCCCACTACCACTATCAGATTAGAGACATAAAGGAGACATCTACCACCACACTACCACGATCAGATTAGAGCCATAAAGTTGACTAGACATCTACCACTATCAGATTAGAGCCATAAAGGAGACTAGACATCTAACACCCCACTACCACTATCAGATTAGAACCATAAAGGAGACTAGACATCTACCACTATCAGATTAGAGCCATAAAGGAGGCTAGACATCTACAACCCCACTACCACTATCAGATTAGAGACATAAAGGAGACATCTACCACCACACTACCACGATCAGATTAGAGCCATAAAGGAGACCAGACATCTACCACTATCAGATTAGAGCCATAAAGGGGACTAGACATCTACCACCCCACTACCACTATCAGATTAGAGCCATAAAGGAGACTAGACATCTACCACTATCAGATTAGTGCCATAAAGGGAATCTACCACTATCAGATTATAGCCATAAAGGAGACTAGACATCTACCACCACACTACCACTATCAGATTAGAGCCATAAAGGGGACATCTACCACTATTAGATTAGATCCATAAAGGAGACATCTATCACCACACTACCACTATCAGATTAGAAACATAAAGGAGACTAGACATCTACCACTATCAGATTAGAGCCATAAAGGAGACTAGACATCTACCACTATCAGATTAGTGCCATAAAGGGGAATCTACCACTATCAGATTATAGCCATAAAGGAGACTAGACATCTACCACCACACTACCACTATCAGATTAGAGTCATAAAGTAGACATCTACCACCCCACTACCGCTATCAGATTAGAGCCATAAAGGAGACTAGACATCTACCACCCCACTACCACTATCAGATTAGAGTCATAAAGTAGACATCTACCACCCCACTACCGCTATCAGATTAGAGCCATAAAGGAGACTAGACATCTACCACCCCACTACCACTATCAGATTAGAGACATAAAGGGGACATCTACCACTATAATATTAGAGCCATAAAGGAGGCATCTACCACCACACTACCACTATCAGCCATAAAGGAGACTAGACATCTACCACTATCAGATTAGAGCCATGAAGGAGACTAGACATCTACCACCCCACTACCACTATCAGATTAGAGCCATAAAGGAGACTAGACATCTACAACCCCACTACCACTATCAGATTAGAGACATAAAGGAGCCTAGACATCTACCACCCCACTACCACTATCAGATTAGAGCCATAAAGGGGAGTAGACATCTACCACCACACTACCACTATCAGATTAGAACCATAAAAGAGACTAGACATCTACAACTATCAGATTAGAACCATAAAGGAGCCTAGACATCTACCACTATCAGATTAGAGCCATAAAGGAGACTAGACATCTACCACTATCAGATTAGAACCATAAAGGGGAATCTACCACTATCAGATTAGAACCATAAAGGAGACTAGACATCTACCACTATCAGATTAGAACCATAAAGGGAATCTACCACTATCAGATTAGAGCCATAAAGGAGCCTAAACATCTACCAACCCACTACCACTATCAGATTAGAGCCATAAAGGGGACATCTACCACTATCAGATTAGAGCCATAAAGGAGACTAGACATCTACCACTATCAGATTAGAGCCATAAAGGAGACTAGACATCTACCACTATCAGATTAGAGCCATAAAGGAGCCTAAACATCTACCAACCCACTACCACTATCAGATTAGAGCCATAAAGGGACATCTACCACTATCAGATTAGAGCCATAAAGGAGACTAGACATCTACCACCACACTACCACTATCAGATTAGAGCCATAAAGGGACTAGACATCTACCACCCCACTACCACTATCAGATTAGAGCCATAAAGGGGACTAGGTATCTACCACCACACTACCACTATCAGATTAGAGCCATAAAGAGGACTAGACATCTACCACCACACTACCACTATCAGATTAGAGCCATAAGGAGACTAGACATCTACCACCCCACTACCACTATCAGATTAGAACCATAAAGGAGACTAGACATCTACCACTATCAGATTAGAGCCATAAAGGGGAATCTACCACTATCAGATTAGAGCCATAAAGGGGACTAGACATCTACCACCACACTACCACTATCAGATTAGAGCCATAAGGAGACTAGACATCTACCACCCCACTACCACTATCAGATTAGAACCATAAAGGAGACTAGACATCTACCACTATCAGATTAGAGCCATAAAGGAGACTAGACATCTACGACTATCAGATTAGAACCATAAAGGGGAATCTACCACTATCAGATTATAGCCATAAAGGAGACTAGACATCTACCACCCCACTACCACTATCAGATTAGAGCCATAAAGGAGACTAGACATCTACCACCACACTACCACTATCAGATTAGAGCCATAAAGGAGACTAGACATCTACCACTATCAGATTAGAGCCATAAAGGAGCCTAAACATCTACCACCCCACTACCACTATCAGATTAGAGCCATAAAGGGGACATCTACCACTATCAGATTAGAGGCATAAAGGAGTCTTCTACCACCCCCTACCACTATCAGATTAGAGCCATAAAAGACACATCTACCACCCCACTACCACTATCATATTAGAGCCATAAAGGAGACATCTACCACCACACTACCACTTTCAGATTAGAGCCATAAAGGAGTCATCTACCACTATCAGATTAGAGCCATAAAGGAGACTAGACATCTACCACTATCAGATTAGAGCCATAAAGGAGCCTAAACATCTACCAACACACTACCACTATCAGATTAGAGCCATAAAGGGGACATCTACCACTATCAGATTAGAGCCATAAAGGAGACTAGACATCTACCACTATCAGATTAGAGCCATAAAGGAGACTAGACATCTACCACTATCAGATTAGAGCCATAAAGGAGCCTAAACATCTACCAACCCACTACCACTATCAGATTAGAGCCATAAAGGGGACATCTACCACTATCAGATTAGAGCCATAAAGGAGACTAGACATCTACCACCACACTACCACTATCAGATTAGAGCCATAAAGGGGACTAGACATCTACCACCCCACTACCACTATCAGATTAGAGCCATAAAGGGGACTAGGTATCTACCACCACACTACCACTATCAGATTAGAGCCATAAAGGGGACTAGACATCTACCACCACACTACCACTATCAGATTAGAGCCATAAGGAGACTAGACATCTACCACCCCACTACCACTATCAGATTAGAACCATAAAGGAGACTAGACATCTACCACTATCAGATTAGAGCCATAAAGGGGACTAGACATCTACCACCACACTACCACTATCAGATTAGAGCCATAAGGAGACTAGACATCTACCACCCCACTACCACTATCAGATTAGAACCATAAAGGAGACTAGACATCTACCACTATCAGATTAGAGCCATAAAGGAGGCTAGACATCTACGACTATCAGATTAGAACCATAAAGGGGAATCTACCACTATCAGATTATAGCCATAAAGGAGACTAGACATCTACCACCCCACTACCACTATCAGATTAGAGCCATAAAGGAGACTAGACATCTACCACCACACTACCACTATCAGATTAGAGCCATAAAGGAGACTAGACATCTACCACTATCAGATTAGAGCCATAAAGGAGCCTAAACATCTACCACCCCACTACCACTATCAGATTAGAGCCATAAAGGGGACATCTACCACTATCAGATTAGAGGCATAAAGGAGTCTTCTACCACCCCCTACCACTATCAGATTAGAGCCATAAAGGACACATCTACCACCCCACTACCACTATCATATTAGAGCCATAAAGGAGACATCTACCACCACACTACCACTTTCAGATTAGAGCCATAAAGGAGTCATCTACCACTATCAGATTAGAGCCATAAAGGAGATATCTACCACCACACTACCACTATCAGATTAGAGCCATAAAGGAGACTAGACATCTACCACTATCAGATTAGAGCCATAAAGGAGACTAGACATCTACCACCCCACTACCACTATCAGATTAGAACCATAAAGTTTGACTAGAATTACTCACCCACAGATTCAGACAGACAGAGACGGTCACACTGACCACCCTGAACTGGGCAAGCCTCATGGAACAGACATTCCTGAGGCACTGTGGAGCCGCCCAGCCCTGCCCAGCCCCGCCCTGCCCAGCCCAGCCCAACCCTGCCCCGCCCACTTATACTTCTGGGAATTTACAATGTATTCCTCCATAGAAAAAACAACACCTGCATCTGAAATGTTAGCCGAGTACACTCCCTGTTGGGCCCTGGTCTAAAGGAGTACACTCCCTGTTGGGCCCTGGTCTAAAGGAGTACACTCCCTGTTGGGCCCTGGTCTAAAGGAGTACACTCCCTGTTGGGCCCTGGTCTAAAGGAGTACACTCCCTGTTGGGCCCTGGTCTAAAGGAGTACACTCCCTGTTGGGCCCTGGTCTAAAGGAGTACACTTCCTGTTGGGCCCTGGTCTAAATCAATCAATCAATCAAATGTATTCTTAAAGCCCTTCGTACATCAGCTGATATCTCAAAGTGCTGTACAGAAACCCAGCCTAAAACCACAAACAGCAAGCAATGCAGGTGTAGAAGCACGGTGGCTAGGAAAAACTCCCTAGAAAGGCCAGAACCTAGGAAGAAACCAGGAGAGGAACCAGGCTATGAGGGGTGGCCCTCTTCTGGCCGTGCCGGGTGGAGATTATAACAGAACATGGCCAAGATGTTCAAATGTTCATAGATGACCAGCAGGGTCAAATAATAATAATCACAGTGGTTGTCGAGGGTGCAGCAAGTCAGCACCTCAGGAGTAAATGTCAATTGGCTTTTCATAGCCGATCATTAAGGGTATCTCTACTACTCCTGCTGTCTCTAGAGAGTTGAAAACAGCAGGTCTGGGACAGGTAGCACGTCCGGTGAACAGGTCAGGGTTCCATAGCCGCAGGCAGAACAGTTGAAACTGGAGCAGCAGCACGACCAGGTGGACTGGGGACAGCAAGGAGCCATCAGGCCAGGTAGTCCTGAGGCATGGTCCTAGGGCTCAGGTCCTCCGAGAGAGAGAGAGAAAGAAAGCAGAGAATTAGAGATAATTAGAGCATACTTAAATTCACACAGGACACCGGATAAGACAGGAAAAATACTCCAGATATAACAGTCTGACCCTAAGTAGTGCACGCTCTGTTGGGGCCCTGGTCTAAAGAAGTGCACGCTCTGTTGGGGCCCTGGTCTAAAGTAGTGCACTCCCTGTTGGGAACCTGGTCTAAAGCAGTACACCATAAAGAGAAGAGTGTGCCATTTGGAACGCGTCATATCAAGGAGAGAAGTGGATGATGTAATTTTGCACTCCACCTAACAACGACAGTATAGAGTCTGTGTGTAATTCTCCACAGCTGCTCCACTGGGATAGACCACCACACCAGGACAAACTATGCCAAGATTCCTAAATGAAACATAAATATCCAGTAACATAATCTGGAGGTTTTCGAGGGGCCCGGGGATACAACCTAGTCTCTGTAAACCCCGTTCCAAATGGCACCTGGTCAACATTAGTGCACTATATAGGGAATAGGGTTCCATAGGGCTCTGGTCAACAGTAGTGTTCTATATAGGGAATAGGGCCCTGTTCAACAGAAGTGTACTATATAGGGAATAGGGCTCTGGTCAACAGTAGTGTTCTATATAGGGAACAGGGTTCTATAGGGCTCTGGTCAACAGTAGTGTACTATATAGGGAATAGGGCCCTGGTCAACAATAGTGTTCTATATAGGGAACAGGGTTCTATAGGGGCCTGGTCAACAGTAGTGTTCTATATAGGGAATAGGGCCCTGGTCAACAGTAGTGTACTATATAGGGAATAGGGCCCTGGTCAACAGTAGTGTTCTATATAGGGAATAGGGCCCTGGTCAACAGTAGTGTTCTATATAGGGAATAGGGCTCTGGTCAACAGTAGTGTTCTATATAGGGAATAGGGCCCTGTTCAACAGTAGTGCACTATATAGGGAATAGGGCTCTGGTCAATAGTAGTGCACTATATAGGGAATAGGGTTCCATAGGGCTCTGGTCAACAGTAGTGTTCTATTTGGGGAATAGGGCTCTGGTCAACAGTAGTGCACTATGTAGGGAATAGGGCTCTGGTTAACAGTAGTGCACTATATCGGGAATAGGGCCCTGGTCAACAGTAGTGTACTATGTAGGGAATAGGGTGCCATAGGGCTCTGGTCAACAGTAGTGCACTATGTAGGGAATAGGGCCCTGGTCAACAGTAGTGTACTATATAGGGAATAGGGTCCTGGTCAACAGTAGTGTTCTATATAGGGAATAGGGCTCTGGTCAACATTAGTGCACTATGTAGGGAATAGGGCTCTGGTCAACAGTAGTGCACTATATAGGGAATAGGGCCCTGGTCAACAGTAGTGTACTATGTAGGGAATAGGGTGCCATAGGGCTCTGGTCAACAGTAGTGTACTATATAGGGAATAGGGCCCTGGTCAACAGTAGTGCACTATATAGGGAATAGGGCCCTGGTCAACAGTAGTGTACTATATAGGGAATAGGGTGCCATAGGGCTCTGGTCAATAGTAGTGCACTATGTAGGGAATAGGGTGCCATAGGGCTCTGGTCAATAGTAGTGCACTATATAGGGAACAGGGCTCTGGTCAATAGTAGTGTACTATGTAGGAATAGGGCCCTGGTCAACAGTAGTGCACTATGTAGGGATTAGGGTTCCATAGGGCTCTGGTCAACAGTAGTGTACTATGTAGGGAATAGGGTTCCATAGGGCTCTGGTCAATAGTAGTGTACTATGTAGGGAATAGGGTTCCATAGGGCTCTGGTCAACAGTAGTGTACTATGTAGGGAATAGGGTTCCATATAGGGTACAGTCAACAGTAGTGCACTATGTAGGGAATAGGGCCCTGGTCAACAGTAGTGTTCTATATAGGGAATAGGGCCCTGGTCAACAGTAGTGCACTATATAGGGAATAGGGCCCTGGTCAACAGTAGTGTACTATATAGGGAATAGGGTCCTGGTCAACAGTAGTGCATAATATAGGGAATAGGGCTCTGGTCAACAGTAGTGTTCTATATAGGGAATAGGGTGCCATAGGGCTCTGGTCAACAGTAGTGCACTATGTAGGGAATAGGGTTCCATATAGGGTACAGTCAACAGTAGTGCACTATGTAGGGAATAGGGCCCTGGTCAACAGTAGTGTTCTATATAGGGAATAGGGCCCTGGTCAACAGTAGTGTACTATGTAGGGAATAGGGTGCCATAGGGCTCTGGTCAACAGTAGTGTACTATATAGGAATAGGGCCCTGGTCAACAGTAGTGCACTATATAGGGAATAGGGCCCTGGTCAACAGTAGTGTACTATATAGGGAATAGGGTGCCATAGGGCTCTGGTCAATAGTAGTGCACTATGTAGGGAATAGGGTGCCATAGGGCTCTGGTCAATAGTAGTGCACTATATAGGGAACAGGGCTCTGGTCAATAGTAGTGTACTATGTAGGGAATAGGGCCCTGGTCAACAGTAGTGCACTATATAGGGAATAGGGCCCTGGTCAACAGTAGTGCACTATATAGGGAATAGGGCCCTGGTCAACAGTAGTGTACTATATAGGGAATAGGGTGCCATAGGGCTCTGGTCAATAGTAGTGCACTATGTAGGGAATAGGGTGCCATAGGGCTCTGGTCAATAGTAGTGCACTATATAGGAACAGGGCTCTGGTCAATAGTAGTGTACTATGTAGGGAATAGGGCCCTGGTCAACAGTAGTGCACTATGTAGGGATTAGGTTCCATAGGGCTCTGGTCAATAGTAGTGCACTATGTAGGGAATAGGGTGCCATAGGGCTCTGGTCAACAGTAGTGCACTATGTAGGGATTAGGGTTCCATAGGGCTCTGGTCAACAGTAGTGTACTATGTAGGGAATAGGGTTCCATAGGGCTCTGGTCAATAGTAGTGTACTATGTAGGGAATAGGGTTCCATAGGGCTCTGGTCAACAGTAGTGTACTATGTAGGGAATAGGGTTCCATATAGGGTACAGTCAACAGTAGTGCACTATGTAGGGAATAGGGCCCTGGTCAACAGTAGTGTTCTATATAGGGAATAGGGCCCTGGTCAACAGTAGTGCACTATATAGGGAATAGGGCCCTGGTCAACAGTAGTGTACTATATAGGGAATAGGGTCCTGGTCAACAGTAGTGCATAATATAGGAATAGGGCTCTGGTCAACAGTAGTGTTCTATATAGGGAATAGGGTGCCATAGGGCTCTGGTCAACAGTAGTGCACTATGTAGGGAATAGGGTTCCATATAGGGTACAGTCAACAGTAGTGCACTATGTAGGGAATAGGGCCCTGGTCAACAGTAGTGTTCTATATAGGGAATAGGGCCCTGGTCAACAGTAGTGCACTATATAGGGAATAGGGCCCTGGTCAACAGTAGTGTACTATATAGGGAATAGGGTCCTGGTCAACAGTAGTGCACAATATAGGGAATAGGGCCCTGGTCAACAGTAGTGTTCTATATAGGGAATAGGGTGCCATAGGGCTCTGGTCAACAGTAGTGCACTATGTAGGGAATAGGGTTCCATATAGGGTACGGTCATACCGTAACATTTAAAAACACACATCTGGTTCCACACAACTCAATTTAAACCAAGTCACTCAAATTACATTCTGGTTTAAATTAGATTGATATAGCTATCCCTTTTAAACACACATAAAGTGCCTTTCACAGCAACCAGGCATTGACCCCGAAGAGAAACAGCGAATAACATTTAGATCCAGATGGTAATGGGTATTCAGCTCCTCTAGAGTGACAAGATGACGCCGACAGAGATGGGCGTCCTCGCTTCGAGTCCTTAGGAAACTATGGGGTATTTTTTAAATATATTTTTTTATGTATTATTTCTTACATTGTTAACCCCAGTAAATCTTAAGTGTTATTACATACAGCTGGGAAGAACAATTGGATGTAAGAGTGACGTCAACTTACCAACATTACGACCAGGGATATGACTTTCCTGAAGCAGATTCTTTGTTCGCACCACAACCCAGGACATTGGATCTAATTCAAGAGGCCGGCCCAAAACAACGTCGCCGCAGAAGAAGTAGACGGAGCGGCCTCCTGGTCAGACTTCGGAGGCGTGCACACCACCCACCCCTTCCGAGTATATTACTCGCCCAGTCTCTTGACAACAAGGTAGACGAAATTAGGGCCAAGGGTTGCCTTCCAGAGAGACATCAGAGATTGTAACATTCTCTGTTTCACGGAAACATGGCTCTCTCTGGATATGTTGTCGGAATCGGGTTCAGCCACAGGGCTTAGTTGGTTGTCTAAATTGGATCGGAGTCAAATCCAGACATTGCCTCGTAACTACATATGCCCAGAGAACTTGCCGGAAACACCCAAATAAATAAATATAAGTATAAGTATAAATAAAACATGCGAGTTAAGAATTTACATATCAGATGAGATGACCGCGTGCCGAGGTCGAGGTCGAGGATTCGTCGCAACCCCAAAACGCAACACGAGGTTGAAGAATGCTACGGATGCTAATAGCTGTGTCCAAGAGCAATTCAATTGAATTCAAGCAGGACTCTCCTTCTCGGTGGCCGACGTGAGTAAGACATTTAAACGTGTTAACCCTCGGAAGGCTGCTGGCCCAGACAGCATCCCTAGCCGCGTTCTCAAAGCATGTGCAGACCAGCTGGCTGGTGTGTTTATGGACATATTCAATCTCTCCCTATCCCAGTCCGCTGTCCCCACATGATTCAAGACGTCCACCATTGTTTCTAAACCCAAGGCAAGATAACAGAACTAAATGACTACCGCCCCGTAGCACTTACTTCTGCCATCATGAAGTGCTTTGAGACTAGTCAAGGATCTTATCACCTCCGCCTTACCTGCCATCCTCCTCCCCTCCTCTCCTCTTCCTCCTCCACTTCAGTTTACATCCTGCCCTAACAGGTCCACAGACAATGCAATCACCATCACACTGCACACTGCCCTAACCCATCTGGACAAGAAGAATACCTATGTAAGAATTCTGTTCATTGACTACAGCTCAGCATTCAGCACCATAGTACCCTCCAAACTCATCAAGCTGGAGGCCCTGGGTCTCAACCCCACCCTGTGCAACTGGGTACTGGACATCTTGACGGGCCGCCCCCAGGTGGTGAAGGTAGGAAACAACATCTCCACTTCGCTGATCCTCAACACTGGGACCCCACAATGGTGCGTGCTCAGTCCCCTGGGTCTACCCCTCCTCCCCTCCTATACTCCCTGTTCAAATCAAATCAAATTGTATTTGTCACATACACATGGTTAGCAGATGTTAATGCGAGTGTAGCGAAATGCTTGTGCTTCTAGTTCCGACAATGCAGTAATAACCAACAAGTAATCTAGCTAACAATTCCAAAACTACTACCTTATAGACAAAAGTGTAAGGGGATAAAGAATAGGTACATAAAGATATATGAATGAGTGATGGTACAGAGCCGAATAGGCAAGATACAGCAGATGGTATTGAGTACAGTATATACATATGAGATGAGTATGTAAACAAAGTGGCATAGTTAAAATGGCTAGTGATACATGTATTACATGACTACGTGGCCATGCACGCCTCCAACTCAATCATCAAGTACGCAGATGACACAACAGTAGCGGGCCTGATTACCAACAACAACGAAACAGCCTACAGGGAGGAGGTGAGGGCCCTGGGAGAGTGGTGGCAGGAAAATAACCTCTCACTCAATGTCAACAAAACAAAGGAGATGATCGTGGACTTCAGGAAACAGCAGAGGGAGCACCACCCTATCCACATCAACGGGACAGCAGTGGAGAAGGTGGAAAGTTTTAAGTTCCTCTGCGTACACATCACAGACAATCTGAAATGGCCCACCCACACAGACAGTGTGGTGAAGAAGGCGCAACAGTGCCTCTTCAACCTCAGGAGGCTGAAGATGTGTCTTGTCACCTAAAACCCTCACAAACTTTTACAGATGCACAATCGAGAGCATCCTGTCGGCTGTATCACCACCTGGTACGGCAACTGCTCCGCCCACAACCGTAAGGTTCTCCAGAGGGTAGTGAGGTCTGCACAACGCATCACCGGGGGCAAACTACCTGCCCTCCAGGACACCTACACCACCCGATGTCACAGGAAGGCCATAAAGATCATCAAGGACATCAACCACCCGAGCCACTGCCTGTTCACCCCGCTATCATCCAGAAGGCGAGGTCAGTACAGGTGCATCAAAGCTGGGACCGAGAGACTGAAAAACAGCTTCTATCTCAAGGCCATCAGACTGTTAAACAGCCACCACTAACATTGAGAGGCTG
The DNA here is from genome assembly GCF_018296145.1 of Oncorhynchus tshawytscha. Taxonomy (NCBI): domain Eukaryota; kingdom Metazoa; phylum Chordata; class Actinopteri; order Salmoniformes; family Salmonidae; genus Oncorhynchus; species Oncorhynchus tshawytscha. Next base: position 3,695,210 of record NC_056436.1, on the reverse strand, counting down.
CTGCCAACACACTGACACTGACTCAACTCCAGCCACTTTAATAATGACTTCAAATAATGCAGCTTTAATAATGTTTACATATCTTACATTACTCATCTCATATGTATATACTGTATTTTATACCATCTACTGCACCTTGCCTATGCTGCTCGGCCATCGCTCATCCATATACTCATATGTACATATTCTCATTCACCCCTTTAGATTTGTGTGTTTTAGGTAGTTGTTGGGGAATTGTTAGATTACTTGTTAGATATTACTGCACTGTCGAAACTAGAAGCACAACCATATTGCTACACTCATATTAACATCTGCTAACCATGTGTATGTGACCAATAATAGATAATTGATTTGATTTGAGTGACTGTGAAGCCACGTGCTTGTCTAACCACACCCCATGCCCCCCACCCACCCCAACCCAATCCCCAAACCCACCACCACCCCAACCCAATCCCCAAACCCACCACCACCCCAACCCAATCCCCAAACCCACCACCACCCAACCCCATCCCCACCACCACCCCAACCCAATCCCCAAACCCACCACCACCCCAACCCAATCCCCAAACCCACCACCACCCAACCCCATCCCCACCCCACCCCACCCCATCCCCAACCCAACCCAAACACCCATCCAACCCCAGTTTTGGACCGACAGTCCCCTCAGCTCATAGTTTTGGACCGACAGTCCTCTCAGCTCATAGTTTTGGACCGACAGTCCTCTCAGCTCATAGTTTTGGACCGACAGTCCTCTCAGCTCATAGTTTTGGACCGACAGTCCTCTCAGCTCATAGTTTTGGACCGACAGTCCTCTCAGCTCATAGTTTTGGACCAACAGACCTCTCAGCTCATTGTAACTGCATTTCTGCTCGGCCTAGACCCTCTTCAGTAGAAGCTAGTTGATTTCAACATGAACCACAGAAATGACTCATGCAATCACATAGGCTTGTATCCCAAATGGCAGCCTAGCCCTTATATAGTGCCCCTGTGGGCCCTGGTCAAAAGTAGTGCACTATTTAGGGAATAGGGTGTAATGTGGGATGCAGACGGAGAGAATGAATGATGGAATCCAGGCATCTCATCAGCTCATAAATGGGTTGTATTATTTACCACTCTCTCTGACGGTGTCTTCGCTATGGTTACGCTGAGCTTGTGTGTGTGTGAATCAGTGTGTGTGTGTGCATGCAGGCTGGTCTGTGTGTGTGTTGGTCTATATGCGAGAGCGAGCTTGTATGTATGTGTGTGTGTGTGTGTGTGTGTGTGTGCATGCAGGCTGGTCTGTGTGTGTGTGTGTTGGTCTATATGCGAGAGCGAGCTTGTATGTGTGTGTGTGTGTGTGAGCCGTTCAATATGTGTGTGTGAATCAGTGTGTGCGTGTGCATGCAGGCTGGTCTGTCTCGTGTGTGTGTGTGTGTGTGTGTGTGTATGTGACAGAGAGAGAGAGAGTAATACGTCCTGGGGAAAGGCTCTAATCCCTGAACACCGAAACTACAGACCGCGGTGGATTTAAACACAAACTAAGAAGGTCGTACCAAGGATCATTTAGCTATTTGGATGTTAAATTTTAAGAACCCCTTGAAGTATCACATTGTTTTATAAACTGCTATTTGCCAGCAGCATACCACCATGGATGGCACTGCTGGCTTGCTTCTGAAGCTAAGCAGGGTTGGTCCTGGTCAGTCCCTGGATGGGAGACCAGATGCTGCTGGAAGTGGTGTTGGAGGGCCAGTGCCCTGCGTAGGGTGCCGTCTTTCGGATGGGACGTTAAACAGGTGTCCTGACTCTGAGGTCACTAAAGATCCCATGGCACTTATCGTAGGGGTGTTAACCCAGGTGTCCTGGCTCTCTGAGGTCATTAAAGATCCCATGGCACTTATCATAAGAGTAGGGGTGTTAACCCCTGTGTCCTGGCTAAATTCTCAATCTGTCCCTCAAACCATCACGGCCACCTAATAATCCCCAGTTTACAATTGGCTCATTCATCCCCCTCCTCTCCCCTGTAACTATTCCCCAGGTCGTTGCTGCAAATGAGAACGTGTTCTCAGTCAACTTACCTGGTAAAATAACAGATAAAATAAATGAGCCATTAGAAACACATTGAATAACAGATAGTCCTTACTGCTATTAGCCCATAGAAACACATTGAATAACAGATAGTCCTTACTGCTATTAGCCCATAGAAACACATTGAATAACAGATAGTCCTTACTGCTATTAGCCAATAGAAACACATTGAATAACAGATAGTCCTTACTGCTACTAGCCAATAGAAACACATTGAATAACAGATAGTCCTTACTGCTACTAGCCAATAGAAACACATTGAATAACAGATAGTCCTTACTGCTACTAGCCAATAGAAACACATTGAATAACAGATAGTCCTTACTGCTACTAGCCAATAGAAACACATTGAATAACAGATAGTCCTTACTGCTATTAGCCCATAGAAACACATTGAATAACAGATAGTCCTTACTGCTATTAGCCCATAGAAACACATTGAATAACAGATAGTCCTTACTGCTATTATCCCATAGAAACACATTGAATAACAGATAGTCCTTACTGCTACTAGCCAATAGAAACACATTGAATAACAGATAGTCCTTACTGCTACTAGCCAATAGAAACACATTGAATAACAGTCCTTACTGCTACTAGCCAATAGAAACACATTGAATAACAGTCCTTACTGCTACTAGCCAATAGAAACACATTGAATAACAGATAGTCCTTACTGCTATTAGCCCATAGAAACACATTGAATAACAGACAGTCCTTACTGCTATTAGCCCATAGAAACACATTGAATAACAGATAGTCCTTACTGCTATTATAAACACATTGAATAACAGATAGTCCTTACTGCTATTAGAAACACATTGAATAACAGAGAGTCCTTACTGCTATTATAAACACATTGAGTAACAGATAGTCCTTACTGCTATTAGCCCATAGAAACACATTGAATAACAGATAGTCCTTACTGCTACTAGCCAATAGAAACACATTGAATAACAGATAGTCCTTACTGCTATTAGCCCATAGAAACACATTGAATAACAGATAGTCCTTACTGCTATTATCCCATAGAAACACATTGAATAACAGATAGTCCTTACTGCTACTAGCCAATAGAAACACATTGAATAACAGATAGTCCTTACTGCTACTAGCCAATAGAAACACATTGAATAACAGATAGTCCTTACTGCTACTAGCCAATAGAAACACATTGAATAACAGATAGTCCTTACTGCTATTAGCCCATAGAAACACATTGAATAACAGATAGTCCTTACTGCTATTATCCCATAGAAACACATTGAATAACATATAGTCCTTACTGCTATTAGAAACACATTGAATAACATATAGTCCTTACTGCTATTAGAAACACATTGAATAACAGATAGTCCTTACTGCTACTAGCCAATAGAAACACATTGAATAACAGATAGTCCTTACTGCTACTAGCCAATAGAAACACATTGAATAACAGATAGTCCTTACTGCTACTAGCCAATAGAAACACATTGAATAACAGATAGTCCTTACTGCTATTATCCCATAGAAACACATTGAATAACATATAGTCCTTACTGCTATTAGAAACACATTGAATAACATATAGTCCTTACTGCTATTAGAAACACATTGAATAACAGATAGTCCTTACTGCTACTAGCCAATAGAAACACATTGAATAACAGATAGTCCTTACTGCTACTAGCCAATAGAAACACATTGAATAACAGATAGTCCTTACTGCTACTAGCCAATAGAAACACATTGAATAACAGATAGTCCTTACTGCTACTAGCCAATAGAAACACATTGAATAACAGATAGTCCTTACTGCTATTAGCCCATAGAAACACATTGAATAACAGATAGTGTCCCTCAAAAATGTAAAGGAAGTTTGTTCTGAAGTGTTGGTCCTATATCTGAGAGATATAAGTTCAGGAAACATTTTTTTAACATGTTGCGATGGAGTGAGAGTGTGTGTGTGTGTGAAGGCCGATATTTTCCTGCTCGTTGGCGACATCTACTGGCCATGAGGGAGGGTTGCCCCATGAAGGGTAAGAGCCGAATTACACACGTTTTTGTGCTGTGGCGTATTCTGTTGTTTCTTTCCCCCTGAATTAAAAAAGTCCTGGGTCGTTTCCCTGGAGAAAAGGTCCATATTTGGTCTACGCCGATACACTGAGACGCTCATGACAGCCAGGTCCATCTCGACCTGCACAGAGAGGTCATTTCAGAGCGAAGGAATGAAAATGCCATAGAAAAGTATTGTCCAAATTCAGCAGGTTATGGTGTGAAATAGGCTTTTTGAAAAGTGCCGTCTTTGTTCTCTTACTCTTTTAACGCCGGTGTGGAGGGACAATGGTAGGAGGGGAGTAGGGACAGGGTTAGATCCCCCTCTCTACAACAGACATGGTAGGAGGGACAGGGTTAGATCCCCCTCTCTACAACAGACATGGTAGGAGGGACAGGGTGAGATCCCCCTCTCTACAACAGACATGGTAGGAGGGACAGGGTTAGATCCCCCTCTCTACAACAGACATGGTAGGAGGGACAGGGTTAGATCCCCTCTCTACAACAGACATGGTAGGAGGGACAGGGTTAGATCCCCCTCTCTACAACAGACATGGTAGGAGGGACAGGGTTAGATCCCCCTCTCTACAACACAGACATGGTAGGAGGGACAGGGTTAGATCCCCCTCTCTACAACAGACATGGTAGGAGGGACAGGGTTAGATCCCCCTCTCTACAACAGACATGGTAGGAGGGACAGGGGGAGATCCCCCTCCCTACAACAGACATGGTAGGAGGGACAGGGTTAGATCCCCTCTCTACAACAGACATGGTAGGAGGGACAGGGTTAGATCCCCTCTCTACAACAGACATGGTAGGAGGGACAGGGTTAGATCCCCTCTCTACAATATAGACATGGTAGGAGGGACAGGGTTAGATCCCCCTCTCTACAACAGACATGGTAGGAGGGACAGGGTTAGATCCCCCTCTCTACAACAGACATGGTAGGAGGGACAGGGTGAGATCCCCTCTCTACAACAGACATGGTAGGAGGGACAGGGTTAGATCCCCCTCTACAACAGACATGGTAGGAGGGACAGGGTTAGATCCCCCTCTACAACAGACATGGTAGGAGGGACAGGGTTAGATCCCCTCTCTACAACAGACATGGTAGGAGGGACAGGGTTAGATCCCCCTCTCTACAATATAGACATGGTAGGAGGGACAGGGTTAGATCCCCCTCTCTACAACAGACATGGTAGGAGGGACAGGGTTAGATCCCCTCTCTACAACAGACATGGTAGGAGGGACAGGGTTAGATCCCCTCTCTACAACAGACATGGTAGGAGGGACAGGGTTAGATCCCCTCTCTACAACAGACATGGTAGGAGGGACAGGGTTAGATCCCCTCTCTACAACAGACATGGTAGGAGGGACAGGGTTAGATCCCCTCTCTACAACAGACATGGTAGGAGGGACAGGGTTAGATCCCCTCTCTACAACAGACATGGTAGGAGGGACAGGGTTAGATCCCCTCTCTACAATATAGACATGGTAGGAGGGACAGGGTTAGATCCCCCTCTCTACAATACAGACATGGTAGGAGGGACATGGGGGGGGATCCCTCTCTACAATATAGACATGGTAGGAGGGACAGGGTTAGATCCCCCTCTCTACAACATAGACATGGTAGGAGGGACATGGGGGATCCCTCGACAACATACCGTGTCTCTGAGCCTGATCCTTCTCAAGGTTTAATTCTAGGTTCCTTAATTTTAGGGAGGTTTTCCTGGCTATTGTGTTGTCAATTAAAATACTTGACTCATTATAGTAATACTGAACAATTTAAACCCTTGGCCCCTCAACCCCCCTTTCCCCAATACACATGTAAGTATTGGATTATAAATTGCACCTTCCTGTATTATACTGATGCTTCAATGATTATTCTGTTAAACTGAGATATCTACTTTGTGTTGGTATTTTTCCATCTCTTCTTAGTTCTTATTGTCGTTTTATTGTCCAGAAGGAACCTGCAGTCGGCATGTCGTTGGACGACGTGTGTATACAACCTGCAGTCGGCGTGTCGTTGGACGACGTGTATATACAACCTGCAGTCGGCATGTCGTTGGACGACGTGTATATACAACCTGCAGTCGGCGTGTCGTTGGACGACGTGTATACACAACCTGCAGTCGGCGTGTCGTTGGACGACGTGTGTATACAACCTGCAGTCGGCGTGTCGTTGGACGACGTGTACATATACACACCATGAGTATCCTGTACATACGGCTGATAACAGTTGTATGGCATGTTCTTTTATTACCAACCATGGCGTCCAAGACATTAAAATGACACCTACGAGTGTAAAGTTACGTTTATTAATCAATTCATGCAATACTGACATACCGGTTTTTGATTTGCTCAGTAAAAAAAATAAGAAAAAAACTTAAACAATAAACTGTTCATACTCTCTCTCTCTCACTCTTTATATAAATGGTACCAATGTTTTGAAGGTTAAATGGTGAGATGGTGCAACAGACTGAGTATACTGTAGCTAGCTAACGTAAACTCACCCCATTCCGTACAAATGTACTCCTCAAAAAAAAAAAGGTGGTTGGTTGAGTATAGCTAGCTACATCTCCTTCAATAACCAGATGAACGGTCAGTTGAGTATAGCTAGCTACATCTCCTTCAATAACCAGATGAACGGTCGGTTGAGTATAGCTAGCTACATCTCCTTCAATAAACAGATGAACGGTCGGTTGATGCTGCACGTATTTATTTACAATGTTGCGAGGATACAACTGCGACATATATAATGCATGCATCCCAAGATGGCACCCTATTCCCTATATAGTGCACTACTTTTCACCAGAACCCTATAGGGCTATATAGTAGTGCACTATAAAATGGAATAGGGTGCCATTTTGGGATTCATCCCCATATCTTAACTTTCATTCCAATCTGACGTACACTCATGATAAAGACAGAACCATTTCATTTCACCAATAAGGAAACATGGGCTGAGCTGCTGACATTTTTCTTTCAGGTTTTTCCCAAAAATGAATGAATATATTGTATCAATCACTAAAAAGACACATTTTGAAACTGTGAATCTACATCCAAATACAGGTTGATCAACAAAAAAAAAAAGAGTTTTCAGAAGAGGTTATATCGCTGTAGCGGATCTGAAAAATGTGTTTGTGCAAATGGACCATGCTAGAAATGGAGTCGTTATGTTTGTCTGTTTTTTTAACCCATTCCCTCAGAAACACACACCAACTGAAAACATGAAAACCATTCCCTCAGAAACACACACCAACTGAAAACATGAAAACCATTCCCTCAGAAACACACGCCAACTGAAAACCATTCCCTCAGAAACACACGCTAACTGAAAACCATTCCCTCAGAAACACACACCAACTGAAAACATGAAAACCATTCCCTCAGAAACACACGCTAACTGAAAACATGAAAACCATTCCCTCAGAAACACACGCCAACTGAAAACCATTCCCTCAGAAACACACGCTAACTGAAAACCATTCCCTCAGAAACACACGCTAACTGAAAACCATTCCCTCAGAAACACACGCCAACTGAAAACCATTCCCTCAGAAACACACGCTAACTGAAAACCATTCCCTCAGAAACACACGCTAACTGAAAACCATTCCCTCAGAAACACACGCCAACTGAAAACCATTCCCTCAGAAACACACGCTAACTGAAAACCATTCCCTCAGAAACACACGCTAACTGAAAACCATTCCCTCAGAAACACACGCCAACTGAAAACCATTCCCTCAGAAACACACGCCAACTGAAAACCATTCCCTCAGAAACCCACGCTAACTGAAAACCATTCCCTCAGAAACCCACGCTAACTGAAAACCATTCCCTCAGAAACCCACGCTAACTGAAAACCATTCCCTCAGAAACACACGCTAACTGAAAACCATTCCCTCAGAAACACACGCTAACTGAAAACCATTCCCTCAGAAACACACGCTAACTGAAAACCATTCCCTCAGAAACACACGCTAACTGAAAACCATTCCCTCAGAAACACACGCTAACTGAAAACCATTCCCTCAGAAACACACGCTAACTGAAAACCATTCCCTCAGAAACACACGCTAACTGAAAACCATTCCCTCAGAAACACACGCTAACTGAAAATAAAATGGCTGCTTTTAAGGACATTCTTAAAAGTCACAAGGCATCAGAGAATAAGAGTTAGTCTATATAGTCTCTATAGCGTACTGAGTAGACTCTGAGGATGCGAGAGGGAGGGGGCAGAGTAGTCACTGTAGCAGAGTAGTTGATAGAATAGCTACAGGTACTGTAGTTTAGCAGGTAGCTGGGGATGTGGGGCAGAATAGGTAGCTGGGGTTGTGGGGCAGAATAGGTAGCTGGTAGCAGTTCCAGAGAGAAGCAGCCAGAGTTCCTTCCAGAGAGAAGCAGCCAGAGTTCCAGAGAGAAGCAGCCAGAGTTCCAGAGAGAAGCAGCCAGAGTTCCAGAGAGAAGCAGCCAGAGTTCCAGAGAGAAGCAGCCAGAGTTCCAGAGAGAAGCAGCCAGAGTTCCAGAGAGAAGCAGCCAGAGTTCCAGAGAGAAGCAGCCAGAGTTCCAGAGAGAAGCAGCCAGAGTTCCAGAGAGAAGCAGCCAGAGTTCCAGAGAGAAGCAGCCAGAGTTCCAGAGAGAAGCAGCCAGAGTTCCAGAGAGAAGCAGCCAGAGTTCCAGAGAGAAGCAGCCAGAGTTCCAGAGAGAAGCAGCCAGAGTTCCAGAGAGAAGCAGCCAGAGTTCCAGAGAGAAGCAGCCAGAGTTCCAGAGAGAAGCAGCCAGAGTTCCAGAGATGGAGTCCTCCTCTCCTCCTGAATATCCCAGCTGCTGTGATGTCGTTTCAAACCAGCCTTCCAGGGTGCTGCTACGAACACGAAGTCCACAGGAGGGAACTATTCTGTCATTTCAGTACACGGCGGTCTGGTCTGTTCGTATCCCAAAGTGCTTTGCGTCCAGGTGGCGATAGCGGTATCACTGCTCCGTAGGACACACCCCTCGGTCCTTACAGCAGAAGTAATGAACCACAACACCGTTGGGATACCTGGCGAAGGCACTGGACAGGACAGAGTGTTTTAGTACATAGACAGCCTTTACCACAGATTTACAACAGGTTTTTATCACATAATAAAGGATATGACATAGTTATAGGTGTTTACAAAGCATTGATAATAGAATAGCCAGCAGCATACCACCCTGCATACCACCCAGCATACCACCCTGCATACCACCCAGCATACCACCCAGCATACCACTGCTGGCTTGCTTCTGAAGCTAAGCAGGGTTGGTCCTGGTCGGCAGCATACCACCCTGCATACCACTGCTGGCTTGCTTCTGAAGCTAAGCAGGGTTGGTCCTGGTCGGCAGTTGGTGTTGGAGGGCCAGTAGGAGGCACTCTTTCCTCTGGTCTAAAATAAGTATCCCAATGCCCCAGGGCAGTGATTGGGGACACTGCCCTGTGTAGGGTGCGGTCTTTCGGGTGGGACGTGAAACAGGTGTCCTGACAGTCTGAGGTCACTAAAGATCCCATGGCACTTATCATAAGAGTAGGGGTGTTAACCCCGGTGTCCAGGCTAAATTCCCAATCTGTCCCTCATACCATCATGGCCACCTGATCATCCCCAGTTTACAATTGGCTCATTCATCCTCCCTTCCTCTCCCTGTAACTATTCCCCAGGTCATTGCTGGAAATGAGAATGTGTTCTCAGTCAATTTACCAGGGAAAATAAGGGTTAAATACAACAAGTTTACCTGTTTCCCATCTTCTTCTTACAGACCCTGCAGGTCTTTTCCTCTGTGATGATACACTTCACCTGTTGGTGGAAGATACGTTCCTCCTGGACCTAATCAGACAGACCAAAAACAAACGTCAGACAGACCAAAAACAAACATGACAGACCAAAAACAAACATGACAGACCAAAAACAAACATCACACACGTCAGACAGACCAAAAAACAAACATCAGGGTTGAATCTCCAAAGGTAGTTCCTTGTCGTTCGCGTGCTCTTTCCTTTAATCTTCTCCTCAAACATCAGAAGGGAGGAAGCTCTGAAAATGATGTCATGGCTTTAGAAGCTTCTGATAGGTTAATTGACATCATTTGAGTCAATTGGAGGTGTACCTGTGGATGTATTTCAAGGCCTACCTTCAAACTCAAGAGCTTCCTCCCTTCCTTCTGAAGTTTTGAAAGAGGTTCTGGTAGAGGACAGTTACATAGGACACGACACCAACACACAGAGCGTCTCTCTCTCTCTTTCTCACCCGTAGGAACTCGGCCTGCAGAAGACTCTTGAGCACCTGGTCAAAGCGTTTCCTCTGAGCCTCCTCCTCCAGAACACTCTCCAGGAACACACGGATCTCTCTGATCTGAGTGTTGGCTGGCAGCAGGTCGATGGCCTGGTGGAGAGATATAATATATATATATATATAAATAATATAGATACAGTTGAAGTCCGAAGTTTACATACACTTAGGTTGGAGTCATTAAAACTAGTTTTTCAACCCCTCCATATATTTCTTATTAACAAACTATAGTTTTGGCAAGTCGGTTAGGACATCTACTTTGTGCATGACACAAGTAATTGTTCCAACAATTGTTTAAAGACAGATTATTTCACTTCTAATTCACTGTATCACAATTCCAGTGGGGCAGAAGTTTACATACACTAAGTTGACTGTGCCTTTAAACAGCTTGGAAAATGCCAGAAAATTATGTCATGGCTTTAGAAGCTTCTGATAGGCTAATTGACATCGTTTGAGTCAACCTACCTTAGTTGTATTCATCTTGCTGTGGTGCAACCTACCTTAGTTGTATTGATCTTGCTGTGGTGTGGTGCAACCTACCTTAGTTGTATTGATCTTGCTGTGGTGTGGTGCAACCTACCTTAGTTGTATTGATCTTGCTGTGCTGTGGTGCAACCCACCTTAGTTGTATTCAGCTTGCTGTGCTGTGGTGCAACCTACCTTAGTTGTATTCAGCTTGCTGTGATGCAGCCTACCTTAGTTGTATTCAGCTTGCTGTGCTGTGGTGCAACCCACCTTAGTTGTATTCAGCTTGCTGTGATGTGGTGCAACCCACCTTAGTTGTATTCAGCTTGCTGTGCTGTGGTGCAACCCACCTTAGTTGTATTCAGCTTGCTGTGATGTGGTGCAACCTACCTTAGTTGTATTGATCTTGCTGTGCTGTGGTGCAACCTACCTTAGTTGTATTCAGCTTGCTGTGCTGTGGTGCAACCTACCTTAGTTGTATTCAGCTTGCTGTGATGCAGCCTACCTTAGTTGTATTCAGCTTGCTGTGCTGTGGTGCAACCTACCTTAGTTGTATTCAGCTTGCTGTGATGCAGCCTACCTTAGTTGTATTCAGCTTGCTGTGCTGTGGTGCAACCCACCTTAGTTGTATTCAGCTTGCTGTGATGCAGCCTACCTTAGTTGTATTCAGCTTGCTGTGGTGTGGTGCAACCCACCTTAGTTGTATTCAGCTTGCTGTGGTGTGGTGCAACCCACCTTAGTTGTATTCAGCTTGCTGTGATGCAGCTCCAGGACATGTAGAGCTGCCATTAGATTGGCCTGTGGCTCCAACAGCTCCATTTTGATTGGCCCAAGACAGTGGACGTCAGGAGGGGACAGGTACATGCGCAGTAGAGACAGGTACACCTGTATCATAATACCACTGGGTTAACAGACAGGTACACCTGTATCATAATACCACTGGGTTAACAGACAGGTACACCTGTACCACTGGGTTAACAGACAGGTACACCTGTATCATAATACCACTGGGTTAACAGACAGGTACACCTGTATCACAGATAGAGGGTTAACAGACAGGTACACCTGTACCACTGGGTTAACAGACAGGTACACCTGTACCACTGGGTTAACAGACAGGTACACATGTATCATAGTACCACTGGGTTAACAGACAGGTACACCTGTATCACAGATATAGAGGGTTAACAGACAGGTACACCTGTATCATAATACCACTGGGTTAACAGACAGGTACACCTGTACCACTGGGTTAACAGACAGGTACACCTGTATCACAGATATAGAGGGTTAACAGACAGGTACACCTGTATCATAATACCACTGGGTTAACAGATATAGAGGGTTAACGAGGCAGGTATGTAGGTATGCGTCAGTCATAAGGGGTTACTCACATCCTGGCTTCTGTCCGTCTCTTTGTCATAATGCCTATGACAGTACCTGAGGGAGAGCAACACAAAATCAGCTTGGAGTGAGAGAACAACAAGAGTTTTGAATCAGCTTGTTGTTGTTAATGGCTGTTTGGATGTTTTAGTGGGAGACTTTCTGTAGTCCTACTCCCTTCCTCAGTAAAAAGTTGCAAAAATTTCCTTTAAATTTCCCAAAACTGACAGGTTTTTCCAGAAATCCTGATTGGAAGACTCCCAGAATCAGGATGGGAATAAAGCGTTTTTAGAAGGCTCCGAAGAGAGATGATGAAAGATGAACAGAGATGAAAGAGTCTCTGTGTATTTAGCCTCTGCCGTGGAAGGTGAGGTACAGTGCCTGGAAAGGGACATTCTTCTGTTGACAGCCAAGCAATATTGTCTGAGAAGAAAAAAAGGACTAACCAGATGTTGTTAGCTTGGACAGTCTGCTCTCGAACATTGTAATTACAATCAGCCAATAAAGAGACCTAGACCTAAGTCTAACCACGATGACAAAATTATAAACAAGATGCAGGGAGATTACCATTAGCACGCTTGAAGACTATTGAATGCTATTAGAGACTTGTAGTCGTACCCCTTGACTTATTCCACATTTTGTTGTGATAATAAAATAAAAGCTAAATAGATTAAATATATTTTTTTCTACACGCAATAACCCCATAACGACAAAGTGAAGATATGTTTTTTAGAAATGTTTGCAAAATGTATTTAAAGATTAAATACAGAAATATCTACTTTACATCAGTATTCACACCCCTGAGTCAATACTTTGTAGAAGCACGTTTGGCAGAGATTACAGCTCTGTTCGTTTCTGTGTTCAGCTGTGTGCAATAACACTCCCTAAACTCCCGATTGGCATTCTGACCGATGCACCGTGGTGGCAGAAACATCCCTGAAGCTCACAGTCCGCCGTAGCCCTAGTTCTGTTCAGTTAGTGGTTTCACATGTGGGTCACCGTGTAGCTCTATTCAAATGTAATGCGGCACAGTGTGGGGGGAATTCCAAGGCAGTCGTTTCCTTTACCTTTTGACCAGTTGGGGGGATTCCAAGGCAGTCGTTTCCTTTACCTTTTGACCACAGTTGGGGGGATTCCAAGGCAGTCGTTTCCTTTACCTTTAGCGACTCCTTGTGGCGGGCCGGGCGCCTGCAGGCTGACCTTAGTCGTCAGTTTAACAGTGTTTCCTCTGACACATTGGTGCAGCTGGCAACTAGGTGTTAAAAAGTGCGGCTTGGCGGTCATGTTCCCAAGTCCATCTGCATAAACTTGCAATAATGTACACTGGTCCAAGGATTATTTCGGGGGGTCACATGATACAAGAGCAAGTGTTAAATCTCCTCCCCTTTCCACAGCCCCCACCAAGTCGGGGGGATCCTTTCCCTGTTGGCACTCAGTCTCAGTGGACTTCAGAGGGGAATAAAGGCTAACCAACCGTGTGCGAGTCAGTGTGTGTGTCTAGGCAGTAGTACTCACTCCTCTGCCATGTGTGTGTCCTTCAGGACGTGTACGTAGATGAAGAGGGCCTGTTCGTGTTTCCCCATCCGACCCAGCAGCACGGCCCTCTCTTCCAGAAGACCTGACACAGACAAAATGGCACGGTTAGATTGAAGACACCCAGGTTGCGGAAGCGTCATGGGACCAGCGTCGTTGCCAACTAGCATAGCTGGTGCCATTACTTAGAATTCTTCCTCATTTAAGCAAAGGTTTATGGGATATTACAACTAGAGGTCGACTGATTATGATTTTTCAACGCCGATACCGATTATTGGAGGACCAAAAAAAGCAGACACCGATTAAATCGGACAATTTTTATAAATATATATATATATATATATATATATATATATATATATATATATATATATATATATATATATATATATATATATATATATATATATATATAATGACAATTACAACAATACTGAATGAACAATGAACATTTTTATTTGAACTAATACATAAATAAAATCTATTTAGCCTGAAGTAAATAATTAAACATGTTCAATTTGGTTTAAATAATGTAAAAACACAGTGTTGGAGAAGAAAGTAAAAGTGCAATATGTGCCATGTAAGAAAGCTAACGTTTCAGTTCCTTGCTCAGAACATGAGAACATATGAAAGTTGGTGGTTCCTTTTAACATGAGTCTTCAATATTCCCAGGTAAGAAGTTTTAGGTTGTAGTTAATATAGTATTTATAGGACTATTTCTCTCTATACCATTTGTATTTCATTAACCTTTGACTATTGGATGTTCTTATAGGCAGTTGGGTATTGCCAGTGTAACAGTATAGCTTCCGTCCCTCTCCTCGCCCCTACCTGGGCTCGAACCAGGAACACATCGACAATAGCCACCATCGAAGCATCGTTACCCATCGCTCCACAAAAGCCGTGGCCCTTGCAGAGCAAGGGGAACAACTACTCCAAGTCTCAGAGCGAGTGACGTTTGAAACGGTGTTAGCGCGCACCCCACTAACTAGCTAGCCATTTCACATCGGTTACACCAGCCTAATCTCGGGAGTTGATAGGCTTGAAGTCATAAACAGCGCTGTGCTTCAAGCATTGCTAAGAGCTGCTGGCAAATGCTGTAAAGTTTGAATGAATGCTTACGAGCCTGCTGCTGCCTACCACCGCTCAGTCAGACTGCTCTATCAAATCATAGACTTAATTATAACATAATAGTATGATCTGGGACCAGGCTAGGTAACGATCATAGGAGTTGACAAGACAACACAAACAGATCTGGGACCAGGCTAGGTAACGACCGTAGGAGTTGACAAGACAACACAAACAGATCTGGGACCAGCATATATATAGATGGCATATATTTCACATTATGAGTTATTTAGCAAACACTCCAGAGCGACTTACAATCATTGCATCCAAAGGACCGCATGCGATCACTAATAGCAGTCAGAGAGGACAAGACCAACCGTCTCTACCATGACCACTAGGGCTGGGAATGGATGGCCAGTATCACCATACTTACATGCCGATTCTCTATGTATTGTGATTCTCATGATTCTGTATGTATTGTGATTCTCATGATTCTGTATGTATTGTGATTCTCATGATTCTGTATGTATTGTGATTCTCATGATTCTCTATGTATTGGGATTCTCAATGTATTGTGATTCTCATGATTCTGTATGTATTGTGATTCTCATGATCAAATCAAATCAAATTTTATTTGTCACATACACATGGTTAGCAGATGTTAATGCGAGTGTAGCGAAATGCTTGTGCTTCTAGTTCCGACAATGCAGTAATAACGAGCAAGTAATCTAACTAACAATTCCAAAAAAACTACTGTCATACACAGTGTAAGGGGATAAAGAATATGTACATAAGGATATATGAATGAGTGATAGTACAGAGCAGCATAGGCAAGATACAGTAGATGATATCGAGTACAGTATATACATATGAGATGTATGTAAACCAAGTGGCATAGTTAAAGTGGCTAGTGATACATGTATTACATAAGGATGCAGTCGATGATATAGAGTACAGTATCAACGTATGCATATGAGATGAACAATGTAGGGTAAGTAACATTATATAAGGTAGCATTGTTTAAAGTGGCTAGTGATATATTTACATAATTTCCCATCAATTCCCATGATTAAAGTGGCTGGAGTAGAGTCAGTGTCATTGACAGTGTGTTGGCAGTAGCCACTCAATGTTAGTGGTGGCTGTTTAACAGTCTGATGGCCTTGAGATAGAAGCTGTTTTCAGTCTCTCGGTCCCAGCTTTGATGCACCTGTACTGACCTCGCCTTCTGGATGGCAGCAGGGTGAACAGGCAGTGGCTCGGGTGGTTGATGTCCTTGATGATCTTTATGGCCTTCCTGTAGCATCGGGTGGTGTAGGTGTCCTGGAGGGCAGGTAGTTTGCCCCGGTGATGCGTTGTGCAGACCTCACTACCCTCTGGAGAGCCTTACGGTTGAGGGCGGTGCAGTTGCCATACCAGGCGGTGATACAGCCCGCCAGGATGCTCTCGATTGTGCATCTGTAGAAGTTTGTGAGTGCTTTTGGTGACAAGCCGAATTTCTTCAGCCTCCTGAGGTTGAAGAGGCGCTGCTGCGCCTTCCTCACGATGCTGTCTGTGTGAGTGGACCAATTCAGTTTGTCTGTGATGTATGCCGAGGAACTTAAAACTTGCTACCCTCTCCACTACTGTTCCATCGATGTGGATGGGGGTGTTCCCTCTGCTGTTTCCTGAAGTCCACAATCATCTCCTTAGTTTTGTTGACGTTGAGTGTGAGGTTATTTTCCTGACACCACACTCCGAGGGCCCTCACCTCCTCCCTGTAGGCCGTCTCGTCGTTGTTGGTAATCAAGCCTACCACTGTTGTGTCGTCCGCAAACTTGATGATTGAGTTGGAGGCGTGCGTGGCCACGCAGTCGTGGGTGAACAGGGAGTACAGGAGAGGGCTCAGAACGCACCCTTGTGGGGCCCCAGTGTTGAGGATCAGCGGGGAGGAGATGTTGTTGCCTACCCTCACCACCTGGGGGCGGCCCGTCAGGAAGTCCAGTACCCAGTTGCACAGGGCGGGGTCGAGACCCAGGGTCTAGAGCTTGATGACGAGCTTGGAGGGTACTATGGTGTTGAATGCCGAGCTGTAGTCGATGAACAGCATTCTCACATAGGTATTCCTCTTGTCCAGATGGGTTAGGGCAGTGTGCAGTGTGGTTGAGATTGCATCGTCTGTGGACCTATTTGGGCGGTAAGCAAATTGGAGTGGGTCAAGGGTGTCAGGTAGGGTGGAGGTGATATAGTCCTTGACTAGTCTCTCAAAGCACTTCATGATGACGGATGTGAGTGCTACGGGGCGGTAGTCGTTTAGCTCAGTTACCTTAGCTTTCTTGGGAACAGGAACAATGGTGGCCCTCTTGAAGCATGTGGGAACAGCAGACTGGTATAGGGATTGATTGAATATGTCCGTAAACACACCGGCCAGCTGGTCTGCGCATGCTCTGAGGGCGCGGCTGGGGATGCCGTCTGGGCCTGCAGCCTTGCGAGAGTTAACACGTTTAAATGTCTTACTCACTTCGGCTGCAGTGAAGGAGAGACCAAATGTTTCCGTTGCAGGCCGTGTCAGTGGCACTGTATTGTCCTCAAAGCGGGCAAAAAAGTTATTTAGTCTGCCTGGGAGCAAGACATCCTGGTCCGTGACTGGGCTGGGTTTCTTCCTGTAGTCCGTGATTGACTGTAGACCCTGCCACATGCCTCTTGTGTCTGAGCCGTTGAATTCAGATTCTTCTTTGTCTCTGTACTGGCGCTTAGCTTGTTTGATAGCCTTGCGGAGGGAATAGCTGCACTGTTTGTATTCAGTCATGTTACCAGACACCTTGCCCTGATTAAAAGCAGTGGTTCGTGCCTTCAGTTTTACACGAATGCTGCCATCAATCCACGGTTTCTGGTTAGGGAATGTTTTAATCGTTGCTATGGGAACAACATCTTCAACGCACGTTCTAATGAACTCGCACACCGTATCAGCGTATTCGTCAATGTTGTTGTCTGACGCAATACGAAACATCTCCCAGTCCACGTGATGGAAGCAGTCTTGGGAGTGTGGAGTCAGCTTGGTCAGACCAGCGTTGGACAGACCTCAGCGTGGGAGCTTCTTGTTTTAGTTTCTGTCTGTAGGCAGGGATCAACAAAATGGAGTCGTGGTCAGCTTTTCCGAAAGGGGGGCGGGGCAGGGCCTTATATGCATCGCGGAAGTTAGAGTAACAATGATCCAGGGTCTTTCCACCCCTGGTTGCGCAATCGATATGCTGATAAAATTTAGGGAGTCTTGTTTTCAGATTAGCCTTGTTAAAATCCCCAGCTACAATGAATGCAGCCTCCGGATAAATCGTTTCCAGTTTGCAGAGAGTTAAATAAAGTTCGTTCAGAGCCATCGATGTGTCTGCTTGGGGGATATATACGGCTGTGATTATAATCGAAGAGAATTCTCTTGGTAGATAATGCGGTCTACATTTGATTGTGAGGAATTCTAAAATCAGGTGAACAGAAGGATTTGAGTTCCTGTATGTTTCTTTCATCACACCATGTCACGTTGGCCATAAGGCATACGCCCCCGCCCGTCTTCTTACCAGAAAGATGTTTGTTTCTGTCGGCGCGATGCGTGGAGAAACCCGTTGGCTGCACCGCTCGGATTGCGTCTCTCCAGTTAGCCATGTTTCCGTGAAGCAGAGAACGTTACAGTCTCTGATGTCCCTCTGGAATGCTACCCTTGCTCGGATTTCATCAACCTTGTTGTCAAGAGACTGGACATTGGCAAGAAGAATGCTAGGGAGTGGTGCACGATGTGCCCGTCTCCGGAGTCTGACCAGAAGACCGCTTCGTTTCCCTCTTTTTCTGAGTCGTTTTTTTTTTTTTTTGGTTGCGTTTTTTTGGTCGATGATTCTGTATGTATTGGGATTCTCAATGTATTGTGATTCTCATGATTCTATATGCATTGTGATTCTCATGATTCTATATGCATTGTGATTCTCATGATTCTATATGCATTGTGATTCTCATGATTCTATATGCATTGTGATTCTCATGATTCTATATGCATTGTGATTCTCATGATTCTATATGCATTGTGATTCTCATGATTCTATATGCATTGTGATTCTCATGATTCTATATGCATTGTGATTCTCATGATTCTATATGCATTGTGATTCTCATGATTCTATATGCATTGTGATTCTCATGATTCTATATGCATTGTGATTCTCATGATTCTATATGTATTGTGATTCGATACTGCGATTTTGTGATTTGATGTTTCAAACATATTGTTCACAGTCTACAAAACATTAGGAACAGCTGCTCTTTCCATGACACAGACTGACCAGGTGAATCCAGGTGAAAGATACGATTCCTTATTGATGTCACTTGTTAAATCCACTTCAATCACAGTGTAAATGAAGAGGAGACGGGTTAAAGAAGGATTTGTAAGCCTTGAGACATGGATTGTGTATCAATCAAATACAAAATATCGTACATCAGCTGATATCTCAAAGTGCTGTACAGAAACCCAGCCTAAAACCCCAAACAGCAAGCAATGCAGGTGTAGAAGCACGGTGGCTAGGAAAAACTCCTGGAAAGGCCAGAACCCAGGAAGAAGCCTAGAGAGGAACCAGGCTATGTGGGGTGGCCAGTCCTCTTCTGGCTGTACCGGGTAGAGATTATAAACCTAGAGAGGAACCAGGCTATGAGGAGTGGCCAGTCCTGTTCTGGCTGAGCCGGGTGGAGATTATAACAGAACATGGCCAAGATGTTCAAATGTTCATAAATGACCAGCAGGGTCAAATAATAATATTATTGTGGTTGTCGAGGTTGCAGCAAGTCAGCACCTCAGGAGTAAATGTCAGTTGACTTTTCATAGCCGATCATTCAGAGTTAGAGACAGCAGGTGCAGTAGAGAGAGAGTTGAAAACATCAGGTCTGGGACAGGTAGCACGTCCGGTGAACAGGTCAGGGTTCCATAGCCGCAGGCAGAACAGTTGAAACTGGAGCAGCAGCACAACCAGGTGGACTGGGGACAGCAAGGAGCCATCAGGCCAGTGTGTGTGCCATTCAGAGGTTGAATGGGCAAAGACAAAATATTTAAGTGCCTTTGAACGGGTATGGTAGTAGGTGCACCGGTTTGAGTGTGTCAAGAACTGCAACGCTGCTGGGTTTTTCCACACTCAATAGTCCCCCGTGTGCCTCAAGACTTGTTCACCACCCAAAGGACATCCAGCCAACTTGGTAACTGTGGGGAGCATTGGATTCTACATGGGCCAGCATCCCTGTGGAACGCTTTCAACATCTTGTAGAGTCCATGTCCCGACGAATAGAGGCTGTTCTGCAGGCATTAGGGGGTGCAACTCAATATTAGGAAGGTGTTCATAATGTTTTGTACACTCAGTGTATGTCTCCTGCAGAGCGACAAGAGTCATGGAAATAAGTGCTGAAAACATGTTGGCTCACTTTTTCAAAAGAAGATGAAGAATAAGCTCTAGGATGAACAATACTGGCGTTTCGGTGCATGTACAGACAACTAGCGCTAGCTAATGCTACCTAGCAAGTACAAATCGATACTTTGAGAGTCAACATATCAATATATCGTCCAAAATAATATTGCAATATGTAACTTCATCGAATATTTCCCCACCTAACTACCCATTCTTACCGTCAAAGGGGAAGTCACTGATAAGACGTCCAGGCTCGTAGCTGGTAGAGACCTCCAGGAAACATAGAAGCTTGTTCCTAAACTCTCCCAGGTCCCCTTCCTCCTTCCCAGCAGCCACTGCAGGAACCCCTACAGGACAAGGAAGACAGAACAGACAGATCCCAGCTGTGGAGTACCTCAGGGCAGTGTGCTGGGGGCTGTGGAGTACCTCAGGGCAGTGTGCTGGGGGCCGTGGAGTACCTCAGGGCAGTGTGCTGGGACTACTTCTTTTTCTGTTATAGATCAATGATACTAGATATTCCTTAGGCCCCCCCCCGCCCCCCAAAAAAAAAAAATTGTAGTAGTATCAGGTCTTACCCTCGGGCAGGGAGTTGAGGTACTGCTTCATGAGCCCCTGGACCCTCTCCAGGTACAGCTGAATGAGGACGTTATGGAACTCTGGCTCCGTCTCCTCCCAGACATGTACGATGTGCTCAAGGTAGGGGATAGTCAGCTCCTTAAAGCCCTCCTTCAGGAAGTTCAGGACCTTGTCTCTAGGCAGGGTCTCTACCTCCGTCAGGTCCTCAGTGAAGATCTGGGACAGAAACAATATGTATATGACCTATAATGATACTGAATTGACATTTTCCCCAATGGAGAATCAATGTATTTTAGTATGTACACTACATGTTCAAAAGTATGTGGACACGCCTTTAAATGAGTGGATTTGGCTATTTCAGCCATACCCGTTGTTGACCAGTGTATACAATCGAACACACATCCTTGCAATCTCCATAGACAAACATTGGCAGTAGAATGGCCCTTACTGAAGAACTCAGTGACTTTCAACGTGGCAGTGTCATAGGATGCCACCTTTCCAACAAGTCAGTTCTTAAGATTTCTGCCCTGCTAGAGCTGTCCCCCGGGTCAACTGTAAGTGCTGTTATTGTGAAGAGGAAACGTCTAGAAGCAACAGCGGCTCAGTCACGAAGTGGTAGGCCACACCAGCTCACAGAACGGGACCGCCGAGTGCTGAAGCACGTAAAAACCATCTGTCCTCGATTGCAACCCTCACTACCGAGTTCCAAACTGCCTCTGGAAGCAACGTCGGCACAATGACTGTTTGTCGGAAGCTCCATGAAATGGGTTTCCACGGCTGAGCAGCCGCACACAAGCCTAAGATCACCATTCACAATGCCAAGTGTTGGCTAGAGTGGTGTAAAGCACACCACCATTTGACTCAAAAGAAACTTAGCTTGTCACCAAAAGCACTCACAAACTTCTACAGATGCACAATCGAGAGCATCCTGGCGGGCTGTATCACCACCTGGTACGGCAACTGCACCGCCCTCAACCGTAAGGCTCTCCAGAGGGTAGTGAGGTCTGCACTACGCATCACCGGGGAAAACTACCTGCCCTCCAGGACACCTACACCACCCGATGTTACAGGAAGGCCATAAAGATCATCAAGGACATCAACCACCCGAGCCACTGCCTGTTCACCCCGCTATCATCCAGAAGGCAAGGTCAGTACAGGTGCATCAAAGCTGGGACCGAGAGACTGGAAAACAGCTTCTATCTCAAGGCCATCAAACTGTTAAACAGCCGTCACTAACTCAGAGAGGCTGCTGCCAACATACTGACTCAATCTCTAACCACTTTAATAAAGGAAAATTGAATGTAAAAATGTATCACTAGTCACTTTAAATAATGCCACTTCATATAATGTTTACATACCATACATTACTCATCTCATATGTATATACTGTATTTTATATAATCTATTACATCTTGCCTGCCGTTCGGCCATCGCTCATCCATATATACATATTCTTATTCAATCTCTTTAGATTTGTGTGTATTAGGTAATTGTTGGGGAATTGTTAGATTACTTTCTAGATATTACTGCATGGTCGGAACTAGAAGCACAAGCATTTCACTACACTCACATTAACATCTGCTGACCATGTGACCAATAACATCTGCTGACCATGTGACCAATAACATCTGCTGACCATGTGACCAATAACATCTGATTTGATTTGAGCAGAGGAAACGCATTCTCTGGGATGCCGAATCAAACTTCTCCATCTGACAGTCCGACAGACGAATCTGAGTTTGGAAGATGCCAGGAGAACGCTACCTGCCAACTGTAAAGTTTGGTGGAGGAGTAGTAATGGTCTGGGGGTGTTTTTCATGATTTGGGCCTTAGTTCCAGTGAAGGGAAATCTTAACCCTACAGCATACAATGACATTCTAGATGGTTCTGTGCATCCAACATTTTGGGGGAGGCCCTTTCCTGTTTCAGTATGACAATGCCCCAGTACACAAAGCGAGGTCTATAAAATAAATGGTTTGTCAATATCAGTGTGGAAGAACTTGACTGGCCTGCACAGAGCCCTGACCTCAACCCCATCGAACACCTTCGGGATGAATTGGAGCACCGTCTGTGATCCAGGCCTAATCGCCCAACATCAGTGCCCGACCTCATTAATGCTCGTGGCTGAATGGAAGCAATTCCCCGCAGCAACGTTCCAACAAACAGTGCAGTCAACTAGGGTAGGCAAAGACGGTTCCAACTCCTGACAATCCTGTCTCACCTTGAGTCCGTCCTCAGGACAGATCTTCAGAACCCAGGAGAGAACTCAAAGATAATGACCAGATTCTCCATCCCTGACAAGATAATGATAAGAGATGATTAATGGTATGCTCAGAGAGGACAGGTTTGGACGTGTGAGAATGGTGGAAAGGTTAAAGGTTAACTCATATGGTGTTGATGGTGGAGCTATATCGACTGTGGTGTTCTCTTCGTTAGTGCCGTCATACACACATCAACTCTGCTGTGTGGAAAGCCTATTATATGTTTCAATCCCAGTGTTCATTTACATGGATGTTTAATCCAAAATCATTAACAAAACATCTGCGTTAAGTTGATGTTGGGAGGTTAACTCACCCAGTCTCTGGAGGTACTGCACCGTCCTCTCATGTCCCTTTAGAGGAGAGTTAGCCTTGGTGGACTGATCCAACAACACCTGTAGGGCTGGGGGAGGAAGAGAGGAAAGTTAGCCTTGGTGGACTGGTCCAACAACACCTGTAGGGCTGGGGGAGGAGAGTTAGCCTTGGTGGACTGATCCAACAACACCTGCAGGGCTGGGGGAGGAAGAGAGGAGAGTTAGCCTTGGTGGACTGGTCCAACAACACCTGTAGGGCTGGGGGAGGAGAGTTAGCCTTGGTGGACTGATCCAACAACACCTGCAAGGGAGGAAGAGAGGAGAGTTAGCCTTGGTGGACTGATCTAACAACACCTGCAGGGCAGGGGGAGGAAGAGAGGAACGTTAGCCTTGGTGGAACTGATCCAACAACACCTGCAGGGCTGGGGGAGGAAGAGAGGAGAGTTAGCCTTGGTGGAACTGATCCAACAACACCTGTAGGGCTGGGGGAGGAAGAGAGGAGAGTTAGCCTTGGTGGACTGATCCAACAACACCTGCAGGGCTGGGGGAGGAAGAGAGGAACGTTAGCCTTGGTGGAACTGATCCAACAACTCCTGCAGGAGAGGAAGAGAGGAACGTTAGCCTTGGTGGAACTGATCCAACAACTCCTGCAGGAGAGGAAGAGAGGAACGTTAGCCTTGGTGGACTGGTCCAACAACACCTGCAGGAGAGGAAGAGAGGAACGTTAGCCTTGGTGGAACTCATCCAACAACACCTGCAGGAGAGGAAGAGAGGAACGTTAGCCTTGGTGGACTGGTCCAACAACACCTGCAGGAGAGGAAGAGAGGAACGTTAGCCTTGGTGGACTGGTCCAACAACACCTGCAGGAGAGGAAGAGAGGAGCACAAACAGGGTCAGGAAGAGGTGAAGGAGAGGTGTGAAGGAAGAAAAACAGGGGAGGGAAAGAATGCAGATGAAAAGGACAGTACATAATACAATTCAGACAAGAATAATATAGATTTAGGTCGTCTGAATGGACAAGAATTGTATTTTTTTAAATGTAAAGAATGTAAACAAAAAATGTCACCAAATGTAAAGGTTTGCGGGGACGACAATTGCTCATCAATCGGATTGCACAACTTCTTTGGTTAACGACTTCTCTGCGGAACAAGGGTTGAAGACTTCACTACTCCACTTCACTACTCCTAATCATGCTATAGCCTACATGTTGATTTAGGCTACCTACCTATAGGCTATATGTTGATTTAGGCTACCTACCTATAGGCTATATGTTGATTTAGGCTACCTACCTATAGCCTACATGTTGATTTAGGCTACCTACCTATAGGCTACATGTTGATTTAGGCTACCTACCTATAGGCTACATGTTGATTTAGGCTACCTACCTATAGGCTATATGTTGATTTAGGCTACCTACCTATAGCCTATATGTTGATTTAGGCTACCTACCTATAGCCTACATGTTGATTTAGGCTACCTACCTATAGGCTATATGTTGATTTAGGCTACCTACCTATAGGCTATATGTTGATTTAGGCTACCTACCTATAGGCTATATGTTGATTTAGGCTACCTACCTATAGGCTATATGTTGATTTAGGCTACCTACCTATAGCCTACATGTTGATTTAGGCTACCTACCTATAGCCTACATGTTGATTTAGGCTACCTACCTATAGGCTATATGTTGATTTAGGCTACCTACCTATAGGCTATATGTTGATTTAGGCTACCTACCTATAGGCTACATGTTGATTTAGGCTACCTACCTATAGGCTACATGTTGATTTAGGCTACCTACCTATAGCCTACATGTTGATTTAGGCTACCTACCTATAGGCTATATGTTGATTTAGGCTACCTACCTATAGCCTACATGTTGATTTAGGCTACCTACCTATAGCCTACATGTTGATTTAGGCTACCTACCTATAGCCTACATGTTGATTTAGGCTACCTACCTATAGGCTATATGTTGATTTAGGCTACCTACCTATAGGCTATATGTTGATTTAGGCTACCTACCTATAGGCTATATGTTGATTTAGGCTACCTACCTATAGGCTATATGTTGATTTAGGCTACCTACCTATAGGCTATATGTTGATTTAGGCTACCTACCTATAGGCTATATGTTGATTTAGGCTACCTACCTATAGGCTATATGTTGATTTAGGCTACCTACCTATAGGCTATATGTTGATTTAGGCTACCTACCTATAGGCTATATGTTGATTTAGGCTACCTACCTATAGCCTACATGTTGATTTAGGCTACCTACCTATAGGCTATATGTTGATTTAGGCTACCTACCTATAGGCTATATGTTGATTTAGGCTACCTACCTATAGACTATATGTTGATTTAGGCTACCTACCTATAGACTATATGTTGATTTAGGCTACCTACCTATAGGCTATATGTTGATTTAGGCTACCTACCTATAGGCTATATGTTGATTTAGGCTACCTACCTATAGGCTATATGTTGATTTAGGCTACCTACCTATAGGCTACATGTTGATTTAGGCTACCTACCTATAGACTATGGAATTTATGTGGTAATTAGGCCTTAATATAATTTTATTTAGAATTGATCAGAAAACATTTTCCTGAAATCATTTGCAGCCCAGTGTATTCCCAATCAGTCTGGAGCAACAGGCCATGAAACAGCATACTAACTCTAAATCAGTCTGGAGCAACAGGCCAATAAACAGCATACTAACTCTAAATCAGTCTGGAGAAACAGGCCATGAAACAGCAACCAGGCTACTAAATCAACAAGGCAGTTAACCCACTGTTCCAAGGCCGTCATTGGAAAATAAGAATTTGTTCTTAACGGACTTGTCTAGTTAAATAAAGGTTAAATAAAAACCTCAGCACTGATCCAAACTTACAACTACCCTCTTTTTAACAATAGCCTGTATAGAAGTGTCTGATACTGCAAAGAAACCACTACCAACGGACACCAATAAGAAGAGACTTGCTTTGGCCAAGAAACACGAGCAACGGACATTAGACCGATGGAAATCTGTCCTTTGGTCTGATGGAGTCCAAATTGGATATTTTGGATCCAACCGTTCGTGTCTTTGTGAGACGCAGAATAAGTGAACAGATCATCTCCACATGTGGTTCCCCCGTGAAGCATGGAGGAGGAGGTGTGATGGTGTTGGGGGGCTTTGCTGGTGACACTGTGATTTATTTAGGATTCAAGGCACAGCCCGTCTACCACAGCATTCTGCAGCGATACGCCATCCCATCTGGTTTGCACTTAGTGGGACTATCATTTGTTATTCAACAGGACAATGACCCAACACATCTCCAAGCTGTGTAAGGGCTATTTGACCTAGGAGAGTGATGGTGCTGCATCAGATGACCTGGCCTCCACAATCACCCAACCTCAATCCAATTGAGATGAGTCGGACCGGAGAGTGAAGGAAAAGCAGCCAACAAGTGCTCAGCATATGTGGGAACTCTTTCAAAAGTGGTGGAAAAGCATTCCAGGTGAAGCTGGTTGAGAGAATGCCAAGAGTGTGCAAAGCTGAAATCAAGGCAAAGGATGGCTACTTTGAAGAATATCAAATATATTTTGATTTGTTTAACACTTTTGTTTAACATTTTTGGTTACTACATGATTCCATTTGTGTTATTTCATAGTTTTGAGGTCATCATTATTATTCTACAATGTAGAACATAGTAAAAATAAAATAAAGAAAAACCCTTGAATGAGTCGGTGTCCAAACTTTAGACTGGTAGTGTTAGTATTCTTCAGACACCCCCACGGCGACAACGCAGTCCACACGCCACGGCGACGACGCCGTCCACACGCCACGGCGACGACGCCGTCCACACGCCACGGCGACGACGCCGTCCACACGCCACGGCGACGACGCCGTCCACACGCCACGGCGGCGACGCCGTCCCACACGCCACGGCGACGACGCCGTCCACACGCCACGGCGACGACGCCGTCCACACGCCACGGCGACGACGCCGTCCACACGCCACAACGCCGTCTACACGCCACAACGCCGTCTACACGCCACAGTGACAATGCTCATTTCCTTTGAAGCATGGAGGAGGTGGTGTGATGGTGCTCATTACCTTTCTGATGCAGGCCCTTCTTCTCATAGAGGATGATGAGCTCGCTGTACTTGTGGGCCTTCTTCAGGATGTACTCACTCTCCTCAATGTGACAGTGGTTATTATCCAGACGCAACAGAGGGGACACCAGGGCCACGTTGGTCTGGAGAGAGGAGAGAGACACTAGATTAACACAGGGGACAAGTTGGTCTGGAGAGAGACACTAGATTAACACGGGGACACGTTGGTCTGGAGAGAGACACTAGATTAACACAGGGGACACGTTGGTCTGGAGAGAGACACTAGATTAACACAGGGGACACGTTGGTCTGGAGAGAGACACTAGATTAACACAGGGGATACCAGGGCCACGTTGGTCTGGAGAGAGGAGAAAGATACTAGATTAACACAGGGGACACGTTGGTCTGGAGAGAGACAGTAGAATAACACAGGGGACACCGTCTGGAGAGAGGAGAGAGACACTAGATTAAACAGGGACACAGATGAAGACTAGTCCTGGACTGAGAAGCACTCAATGGACAACCTTTTATCTAGACAGTTTCTCAGTCCAGGACGAGTCTTCAATCAGTGTCCAGGAAACTGACCCTTTGAGGCTATACGCATAAACAGGGTAAAGGGACACAGAGGTACATGGGGAGTACGTCCGAGGTATCCATACGTACATGCAGGTAGCATTACAATGGAATGGGGAGTACGTCCGAGGTATCCATACGTACATGCAGGTAGCATTACAATGGAATGGGGGAGTACGTCCGAGGTATCCATACGTACATGCAGGTAGCATTACAATGGAATGGGGAGTACGTCCGAGGTATCCATACGTACATGCAGGTAGCATTACAATGGAATGGGGAGTACGTCCGAGGTATCCATACGTACATGCAGGTAGCATTACAATGGAATGGGGAGTACGTCCGAGGTATCCATACGTACATGCAGGTAGCATTACAATGGAATGGGGGAGTACGTCCGAGGTATCCATACGTACATGCAGGTAGCATTACAATGGAATGGGGAGTACGTCCGAGGTATCCATACGTACATGCAGGTAGCATTACAATGGAATGGGGAGTACGTCCGAGGTATCCATACGTACATGCAGGTAGCATTACAATGGAATGGGGAGTACGTCCGAGGTATCCATACGTACATGCAGGTAGCATTACAATGGAATGGGGAGTACGTCTGAGGTATCCATACGTACATGCAGGTAGCATTTGAGCAGCGTGGTGTCGATGATCTGTAGGAGTTTCTTCCTGCTCTTGATGGTGGGAGTCCCTTCCATGAGGGGAGACGGGGTGGACGGCTCGGAGTCGTTCAGCTGCTTCACCAGGTGGCTGCGTTTCTGGAACACACACACACACATCACTGTCATTGGGGTTTCCTCTGGTGGTGGGGGGCTGAGGTAGTGGGGGCTGAGGTGGTGGGGGCGGGGGGCTGAGGTGGTGGGGGGCTGAGGTAGTGGGGGCTGAGGTGGTGGGGGCGGGGGGCTGAGGTGGTGGGGGCTGAGGTGGTGGTGGGGGGCTGAGGTGGTGGTGGGGGGCTGAGGTGGTGGTGGGGGGCTGAGGTGGTGGTGGGGGGCTGAGGTGGTGGTGGTGAGGGCTGAGGTGGTGGTGGTGGGGGCTGAGGTGGTGGTGGTGGGGGCTGAGGTGGTGGTGGTTGGGGCTGAGGTGGTGGTGGGGGCGGGGGCTGAGGTGGTGGGGAGGGGCTGAGGTGGTGGGGAGGGGCTGAGGTGGTGGGGGCGGGGGTGCTGAGGTGGTGGGGGGCTGAGGTGGTGGGGGCTGAGGTGGTGGGGGGCTGAGGTGGTGGGGGGCTGAGGTGGTGGGGGGCTGAGGTGGTGGGGGGCGGGGGCTGAGGTGGTGGTGTGGTGGTGGGGGCTGAGGTGGTGGTGGTGGGGGAAAGGAATATTTAGGAGACAATTTTAGAGGTCCCTAATCTTGGCGGTGAAGATAAATCTGAGCATTTTGAAGGTAATTTCCTGAAATTCTATGCATTTTTATCTTGCTCAAACATAACATCAACACTGCTAAATTCCGACCTAAAATAAACGCTGCTAAATTCATTATTTGGGGAATTTTAAATTCTCCCTGACTGTCTAGCTTTTATTTTGGTGATTAAGAACCAACAAAGATGATTTAAAAATAAATATTTGGCCCATTACCTTTTCTACATACTTTAGTTGACACCGAAAGCATTTTTTCCATCACAAATTACGATTCTTTTTTACACTGGACTTCGACGACCCCCCCCAAAAAAAAAGTGCTTAGGATTACAAACGGCAGACAAATCCCTGTCCATCAGCACAACACCCTGCAACTAACTACAATATTATCTAGATATGAATCAAGCCAGCAGTGGACTGCAGGGTACTATGCTACTGGATCAACATTCACCTGAGACAGCACAGAGACAAGCCAGCAGGGTGACATGCTACTGGATCAACATTCACCTGAGACAAGCCAGCAGGGTGACATGCTACTGGATCAACATTCACCTGAGACAAGCCAGCAGGGTGACATGCTACTGGATAAACATTCACCCGAGACAGCACAGAGACAAGCCAGCAGGGTGACATGCTACTGGATAAACATTCACCTGAGACAGCACAGAGACAAGCCAGCAGGGTGACATGCGTCAGGTAGTACTACACGCTGGTTTACACCCCCCCACCCACCTGTGTCAGGTAGTACTACACGCTGGTTTACACCCCCACCCACCTGTGTCAGGTAGTACTACACGCTGGTTTACACCCCCACCCACCTGTGTCAGGTAGTACTACACGCTGGTTTACACCCCCCACCCACCTGTGTCAGGTAGTACTACACACTGGTTTACACCCCCCCCACCCACCTGTGTCAGGTAGTACTACACACTGGTTTACACCCCCCCACCCACCTGTGTCAGGTAGTACTACACACTGGTTTACACCCCCCCACCCACCTGTGTCAGGTAGTCTATGAGCGCCAGGTGAGCCTTCTCCAGTTCTGCTCCAGACAGACTGGGCAGGGGGTTGGGGTAGTGCAGCTGTTTACGGTAGTCAGCGGGGAGCAGGTCGGGATACAGACCAATCACATGGGTCGGATCTGTTGGAGGGAGGTACAGCGTTACTATGGTTACGTTAGTGCCCTATATACTACACTACTTTAGACCAGAGCCCTAATCCCTATATAGTACACTCATGTTGACCATGGCCCTATTCCCTATATAGTACACTACTGTTGACCAGGACCCTAAAGGTTCTGATTGGCCTGATTATCAATTTCACTTCACACCGCGGCCAAACCCCCCCCCCTCTCAGACGACGGCCGTAAAAAACCTCACCTGTGCCGAGCTTAGCAAACACCTGCATGGAGTCATCGAACCTCTTCTGACAGAACAGATTGAAGGCATAGAGATTCTGGATGTGGTGAATCTGCTGTCGCTTATCTCCTTCCACATCATCTTTCATATTCTGGAAATCAAAGTAAGAGATGGAGACAAAACTGTCCAGTTTGAGTGTGTTTGTGGCAGCTCGTTCCAGTCGCTAACTGCAGCGAAACTGAAAAGAGGAGCGGCCCAGGGATGTGTTTGTGCGCTTTGGGAACCTTTAACAGGATGTGACTGGCAGAGAACGGGTGCACCAGTTATAAAACGTTGTGTTATCCTAGATGTATCCGCGCGTCTTTGTCAGCGGTAGCTCATCCTACTCACCGCCAGTTGCAGGGCCAGTTCAAACTGCTTGTCCTGTAGTAACTGTCTGATCTGACTGGCGATGGACACAGGCACCAGGCGCCAGACAAAATGGTTGCTGGCAACGTACACTATATTGGGCCTGAGACAGACAGAGAGAGAGAGAGAGACAGACAGACAGACACAGACAGAGACAGACAGACAGAGAGAGAGACAGACAGACAGACAGAGAGACAGAGAGACAGACAGACAGACAGACAGACAGAGAGACAGACAGACAGACACAGACAGACAGACAGAGAGAGAGACAGACAGACAGACAGAGAGAGAGACAGACAGACAGAGAGACAGACAGACAGAGAGACAGACAGACAGAGAGAGAGACAGACACAGACAGAGAGAGAGACAGACAGACAGAGAGAGAGACAGACAGACACAGAGAGAGACAGACAGACAGAGAGACAGACAGACAGACAGAGACAGACAGACAGAGAGAGAGAGAGACAGACAGACAGACAGAGAGAGAGACACAGAGACACAGAGACACAGAGAGAGAGAGAACAACAAGGGAGAGATAGTTATTCATTACAACAGTGTGTGATGGTTGACAGAGAAATGCTCTCTGTGGAATACATCACCGAGTCTGTTTAATTGAAGCTATATTTAATGATAGTTCTTTATTTCAACCAGAACTAAAACTAATCACAGTGGGACATCTGATCTGAGTAACTCTGGTTTCCATTTCAGTTGGTTCACTGGGAAAAACCAGCTGGCTTGTGTTCCTCGTTTCAAAACATCACCCGGAGAGGATTCTGATAACCCGGTAGGGTGATCATAGGGGTAGGGCAATATCTGGGCTGAGATCCACAGAGTCTCAGAGTGTTGATCTAGGATCAGTTTTGCCCTTTAGATCATATCGAGTCAGACTATATGTGTTGATCCCAGATCATATCGAGTCAGACTATATGTGTTGATCCCAGATCATATCGAGTCAGACCACATGAATAGATCCCAGATCATATCGAGTCCGACTATATGAATAGATCCCAGATCATATCGAGTCAGACTATATGAATAGATCCCAGATCATATCGAGTCAGACCACATGAATAGATCCCAGATCATATCGAGTCAGACCACATGAATAGATCCCAGATCATATCGAGTCCGACTATATGAATAGATCCCAGATGATCTCTCCTACTCTGAGACGCTCTGATCTGTATAGTGTGATTGCATAATCACCCAGCTGAGGTGATGAATCGTGGTCTCTGCAGCTCCACACTCTGGACCAGCAGTCTGGGTTCAAAGGTCCTGATCTCCACATAGCGAGGCAGGACAGCTATGATGTAGGGGGACTGATGTTCTGAGAGAGAGAGACAGAGAGACATGATGTAGGGGCGTGATGTTCTGAGAGAGAGAGACAGAGAGACATGATGTAGGGGGACTGATGTTCTGAGAGAGAGAGACAGAGAGACATGATGTAGGGGCGTGATGTTCTGAGAGAGAGAGACAGAGAGACATGATGTAGGGGGACTGATGTTCTGAGAGAGAGAGACAGAGAGACATGATGTAGGGGACTGATGTTCTGAGAGAGAGACAGAAAGAGAGAGAGAGACATGAAGTAGGACAACTGATGTTCTGAGAGAGACAGAGAGAAACAGAGAGACAGATGATGTAGAGGGGCTGTTGCTCAGAGAGAGAGAGACTCATTCGTTCTCAGTGAAAATGTACTGAGCAAATGTCAAATTGGCTTTTTAACAAATTTCCGTACAACAGACCTGCACAGACCTGCATTCACCCTGCACATCCTAAATGACAACCAAAGCAAAGTCTTCTCAAGCTTTGTTGATTTAGACTCAATTTGGCATGAGGGTCTGCTGTACAAATTGATGGAAAGTGGTGAAGGGGGGAAAATATATGACATTATAAAATTCATGGACACAAACAAGGGTACGGTTAAAATTGGCAAAAATCCTGCAGTGCCAGACGTGTCCCCCTGCTTAAGCCAGTACATGTCCAGGCCCGTCTGAAGTTTGCTAG
The DNA here is from genome assembly GCF_018296145.1 of Oncorhynchus tshawytscha. Classification (NCBI taxonomy): domain Eukaryota; kingdom Metazoa; phylum Chordata; class Actinopteri; order Salmoniformes; family Salmonidae; genus Oncorhynchus; species Oncorhynchus tshawytscha. The sequence goes on along the minus strand of NC_056436.1, from coordinate 3,661,984 downwards.
AGAGCATTTGGATGATCCAGAAGAAGATTGGGAGAATGTCATATGGTCAGATAATATAATTATAAACCAAAATATAACTTTTTGGTAAAAACTCAACTCGTCGTGTTTGGAGGACAAAGAATGCTGAGTTGCATCCAAATAACACCATACCTACTGTGAAGCATGGAGGTGGAAACATCATGCTTTGGGGCTGTTTTTCTGCAAAGGGACCAGGACGACTGATGTAAAGGAAAGAATGAATGGGGCCATGTATCGTGAGATTTTGAGTGAAAACCTCCTTCCATCAACAAGGGCATTGAAGATGAAACGTGGCTGGGTCTATCCGCATGACAATGATACCAAACACACCGCCCGGGCAACGAAGGAGTGGCTTCGTAAGAAGCATTTCAAGGTCCTGGAGTGGCCTAGCCAGTCTCCAGATCTCAACCCCATAGAAAATCTTTGGAGGGAGTTGAACGTCTGTGTTGCCCAGCAACAGCCCCAAAACATCACTGCTCTAGAGGAGATCTGCATGGAGGAATGGGCCAAAATAGCAGCAACAGTGTGTGAAAACCTTGTGAAGACTTACAGAAAACGTTTGACCTCTGTCATTGCCAACAAAGGGTATATAACAAAGTATTGAGATAAGTATTTGATCAATAACAAAAGTTTATTTTCCACCATAATTTGCAATAAATTCATTAAAAATCCTACAATGTGATTTTCTGGATTTTTTTTCTCATTTTGTCTGTCATAGTTGAAGTGTACCTATGATGAAAATTACAGGCCTCTCTCATCTTTTTAAGTGGGAGAACTTGTACAATTAGTGGCTGACTAAATACTTTTTGCCCCACTGTATGTGTGTCCGTCCCAGGGCCCCGTTTCACTGTGAGGTCTACAACACCTGTTGTATTCAGCATTTCACGGTAAGGTCTACTACACCTGTTGTATTCAGCATTTCACTGTGAGGTCTACTAC
>NC_056436.1:3638527-3656027 GCF_018296145.1 Oncorhynchus tshawytscha | reverse complement strand
CGTCTCACCTGTAGCTCGTAGAACTCCCCGTCTCACCTGTAGCTCGTGGAACTCCCCGTCTCACCTGTAGCTCGTGGAACTCCCGTCTCACCTGTAGCTCGTGGAACTCCCCGTCTCACCTGTAGCTCGTAGAACTCCCCGTCTCACCTGTAGCTCGTAGAACTCCCCGTCTCACCTGTAGCTCATGGAACTCCCCGTCTCACCTGTAGCTCGTGGAACTCCCCGTCTCACCTGTAGCTCGTGGAACTCCCCGTCTCACCTGTAGCTCGTAGAACTCCCCGTCTCACCTGTAGCTCGTAGAACTCCCCGTCTCACCTGTAGCTCGTAGAACTCCCCGTCTCACCTGTAGCTCGTAGAACTCCCCGTCTCACCTGTAGCTCGTGGAACTCCCCGTCTCACCTGTAGCTCGTAGAACTCCCCGTCTCACCTGTAGCTCGTAGAACTCCCCGTCTCACCTGTAGCTCGTAGAACTCCCCGTCTCACCTGTAGCTCATGGAACTCCCTGTCCTTCCAGTAGTACAGCTGAAGCTTCTTCTTCACAGCAACACACATCCTCAGCTGGGCTTCTCCCGAGGGGGACTGCTGCAACGAAGTAGATGATCAATTTGGAAACAGATTTGACAGGAGCTACAGATAAAATAGACACCACTGGTTCAAATCAAAAAGACATTTACAAACTATGTCGTCATCTCACCTGCAGGTGACAGGCGAAGAGCGTTGCCCCTCTGGCCTTGGAGACCACAGTAATCTGCTGGAAGGTCAAGAGGTCGTGGACATGGATGTTGTTCTCTGTAGGTGGGGAGAAACCGGTATGTGTGCGCACACACACACACACAAAAAAAACACTATTTGAAAAAACAAACATAGGCGCTATGGATTCACTGAGATTAACAAAACGTTTAAGTAAAGAACAACAAGCTTGTTTACTGAAGAGAGTAGATGTTTCTCCTACCTAACAGACTGACGAGGATCTTGTACTGTGACACAACAAACAGCTGTGAGAAGGAGAGACAAGGAAGGTTTGAACTTCAAAAATCAAATCTTATTGGTCACATACACACGTTTAACAGATGTTATTGCGGGTGTAGTGACATGCTTGTGTTCCTAGCTCCCACCCGTGCAGTAATATCTAACAATTCACAACAATACACACAAATCTAAAAGTAGAAGAACGGAATTAAGAAATATATAAATATTAGATCGAGCAACGTGAGTGGCATTGACTAAAATACAGTAGAATAGAATACAGTATATACACATGAGATGAGTAAAGCATATATATGTAAACATTATTAAAGGGACCAGTGTTCCATTTATCAAAGGGACCAGTGTTCCATTTGTCAAAGGGACCAGTGTTCCATTTGTCAAAGGGACCAGTGTTCCATTTGTCAAAGGGACCAGTGTTCCATTTGTCAAAGGGACCAGTGTTCCATTTATCAAAGGGACCAGTGTTCCATTTATCAAAGGGACCAGTGTTCCATTTATCAAAGGGACCAGTGTTCCATTTATCAAAGGGACCAGTGTTCCATTTATCAAAGGGACCAGTGTTCCATTTATCAAAGGGACCAGTGTTCCATTTATCAAAGGACCAGTGTTCCATTTATCAAAGGGACCAGTGTTCCATTTATCAAAGGGACCAGTGTTCCATTTATCAAAGGGACCAGTGTTCCATTTATCAAAGGGACCAGTGTTCCATTTATCAAAGGGACCAGTGTTCCATTTATCAAAGGGACCAGTGTTCCATTTATCAAAGGGACCAGTGTTCCATTTATCAAAGGACCAGTGTTCCATTTATCAAAGGGACCAGTGTTCCATTTATCAAAGGGACCAGTGTTCCATTTATCAAAGGGACCAGTGTTCCATTTATCAAAGGGACCAGTGTTCCATTTATCAAAGGGACCAGTGTTCCATTTATTAAAGGGACCAGTGTTCCATTTATTAAAGGGACCAGTGTTCCATTATTAAAGGGACCAGTGTTCCATTTATTAAAGGGACCAGTGTTCCATTTATTAAAGGGACCAGTGTTCCATTATTAAAGGGACCAGTGTTCCATTATTAAAGTGGCCAGTGATTTCAAGTCTATGTTGACAGCAGGACAATGGTAGAATAAGTGCCGGACATAAGGACAGGCCCGTAAACTCTTTCCAGGACTTGAAATGCCAATTGCACTATCGAGGAGGATCCTTGTTGTTGTTGTCATTCGAGTGGTCACGTGTTGGAGCTGTGGTATGAACTGTATACCCTGAGTTGTACTCATACAGAGAGGGGGAGCTAATGGGGGCTAAGCTAGCACATGATGCAAAACACACACCAAATCCTTGTCAGTCATTGTCATACCACGTTTGGCTTGACAAATGGCAGCAACTGAACCAGGCTAGGACAATGGAGTGTCTACTATATTTCTTTAATCTGACATCCCTCGTTTAAAAAGATAGAAAAAAATTGAATGACCGTCACATCAACAGAATGTGAAGTCTCACTCTGACACATATACAGTGGGGCAAAAATAGTATTTAGTCAGCCACCAATTGTGCAAGTTCTCCCACTTAAAAAGATGAGAGGCCTGTAATTTTCATCATAGGTACGTACACTTTAACTATGACAGACTAATATACCTGCTGGATCTTCTTTGAGAAGTTCTTGTTGGACTTCTCCAGAGTTACCTCAAACCTGTTGGTACCTTCGAGGAAGAAAGAGAGAGATAGGATATGTTTCCTTGTTTTAAACACCTGCTACGGAATGAGGAACAAAATAAAAAACACAATGACGCTGGAAACTATGCTTGCAGACGTCAAACATTCACAAACAAATAGACAGGGCCCTGGGGAGACACACACAAATAGACAGGGCCCTGGGACAGACGCACACAAATAGACAGGGCCCTGGGACAGACGCACACAAATAGACAGGGCCCTGGGACAGACGCACACAAATAGACAGGGCCCTGGGACAGACACACACAAATAGACAGGGCCCTGGGACAGACGCACACAAATAGACAGGGCCCTGGGACAGACGCACACAAATAGACAGGGCCCTGGGACAGACGCACACAAATAGACAGGGCCCTGGGACAGACGCACACAAATAGACAGGGCCCTGGGACAGACACTCACAAATAGACAGGGCCCTGGGACAGACACTCACAAATAGACAGGGCCCTGGGACAGACACTCACAAATAGACAGGGCCCTGGGACAGACACTCACAAATAGACAGGGCCCTGGGACAGACACTCACAAATAGACAGGGCCCTGGGACAGACACTCACAAATAGACAGGGCCCTGGGACAGACACTCACAAATAGACAGGGCCCTGGGACAGACACACAAATAGACAGGGCCCTGGGACAGACGCACACAAATAGACAGGGCCCTGGGACAGACGCACACAAATAGACAGGGCCCTGGGACAGACACGATATCATAACCGCCATCGATAAAAGACAGTACTGTGCAGCCGTCTTCATTGACCTTGCCAAAGCTTTCGACTCTGTCAATCACCATATTCTTATCGGCAGACTCAGTAGCCTCGGTTTTTCGGATGACTGCCTTGCCTGGTTCACCAATTACTTTGCAGACAGAGTTCAGTGTGTCAAATCGGAGGGCATGCTGTCCGGTCCTCTGGCAGTCTATGGGGGTGCCACAGGGTTCAATTCTCGGGCCGACTCTTTTCTCTGTATATATCAATGATGTTGCTCTTGCTGCGGGCGATTCCCTGATCCACCTCTACGCAGACGACACCATTCTATATACTTCTGGCCCGTCCTGGACACTGTGCTATCTAACCTCCAAACGAGCTTCAATGCCATACAACACTCCTTCCGTGGCCTCCAACTGCTCTTAAACGCTAGTAAAACCAAATGCATGCTTTTCAACCGTTCGCTGCCTGCACCCGCACGCCTGACCAGCATCACCACCCTGGATGGTTCTGACCTTGAATATGTGGACATCTATAAGTACCTAGGTGTCTGGCTAGACTGTAAACTCTCCTTCCAGACTCATATCAGACATCTCCAATCGAAAATCAAATCAAGAGTCGGCTTTCTATTCCGCAACAAAGCCTCCTTCACTCACACCGCCAAACTTACCCTAGTAAAACTGACTATCCTACCGATCCTCGACTTCGGCGATGTCATCTACAAAATTGCTTCCAACACTCTACTCAGCAAACTGGATGCAGTTTATCACAATGCCATCCGTTTTGTTACTAAAGCACCTTATACCACCCACCACTGCGACCTGTATGCTCTAGTCGGCTGGCCCTCGCTACATATTCGTCGCCAGACCCACTGGCTCCAGGTCATCTACAAGTCCATGCTAGGTAAAGCTACGCCTTATCTCAGTTCACTGGTCACGATGGCAACACCCACCCGTAGCACGCGTTCCAGCAGGTATATCTCACTGGTCATCCCTAAAGCCAACACCTCATTTGGCCGCCTTTCCTTCCAGTTCTCTGCTGCCTGTGACTGGAACGAATTGCAAAAATCGCTGAAGTTGGAGACTTTTATCTCCTCACCAACTTCAAACATCTGCTATCTGAGCAGCTAACCGATCGCTGCTGCTGTACATAGTCTATCGGTAAATAGCCCACCCATTTTCACCTACCTCATCCCCATACTGTTTTTATTTATTTTATTTTCTGCTCTTTTGCACACCAATATGTCTACCTGTACATGACCATCTGATCATTTATCACTCCAGTGTTAATCTGCAAAATTGTAATTATTCGCCTACCTCCTCATGCCTTTTACACACATTGTATATAGACTCTCCTTTTTTCTACTGTATTATTGACTTGTTAATTGTTTACTCCATGTGTAACTCTGTGTTGACTGTTCACACTGCTATGCTTTATCTTGGCCAGGTCGCAGTTGCAAATGAGAACTTGTTCTCAACTAGCCTACCTGGTTAAATAAAGGTTAAATAAATAAATAAATATATAAAAAAACACATACATTTAGACAGGGCCCTGGGGAGACACACACAAATAGACAGGGCCCTGGGGAGACGCATACAAACAGACAGGGCCCTGGGGGAGACATATACAAATAGACAGGGCCCTGGGGGAGACGCATACAAATAGACAGGGCCCTGGGGGAGACGCATACAAACAGACAGGGCCCTGGGGGAGACATATACAAATAGACAGGGCCCTGGGGAGACATATACAAATAGACAGGGCCCTGGGGGAGACACACACAAATAGACAGGGACACAGGACACTGACAGCAGTCTCTCTCTTATTCACCTGCATTATTTTTTATCCTGTAGAGCAGGAGATGGCCTGGTTTAGTGCCTACCAGAAGCCAGTCCTCTGTTTTGTGATAGGAGGAGAGAAGGTCATGATTAGTAAGTATGGATACATCCCAAATGTAGTGCACTAGGACTCTCGTCAAAAGTAGTGCACTACATAGGGAACACACATCACAGAGCAAAATTATATCAACTGTATTAAATTCTCCACGTCCTCGACCATGTGCAAGACAGGGTTGCTTTGTTTACAAATGTCGTGTCGCCTCAAAACTCATCAAGGTAACATTGCTTCAACTAGCAGGCAAGAGTTATCTGCTGGTTATCTGGTAAACAAACCAGTCAGCTAACTTAGTACCTACCTAGTTAACTAGTTAGGTAGTTTATGGCAACAATAATTTGCTAATGTTAGTTAGTCTGCTGACATTATCAATTTACCCCAAGCAGCAAGACAGTCAATCTGCAGAGGCAGTTTCTCCAGGATAGGGACCGGTTCGTAAGCGTCATGCATTGTGGAGTCTCGGTAGTTACCGGTAGTTTAGTTCCCCCTATAAATAATCTAGTAACGTTAGTGACAATAACAAAACATTTTTAGGCAACGTTACAAAAAAAAAAGGTACGTCTGGAAATGTCAAGTCCAACCCCCATCGATTAAACCGTGTCTTTAATCCGTGCAGGTAACCTTAACATAATTCCTCTGTCATTCGTTGAAGCCATGACATCCAAAACAAATAGCGAGCAAATTGATTAGCGAACGAACTTTGCTTTATTAGCGAGAGGACACCAACAAGGATAACGCGTTAACAAAATTCCCTATTATCCCCATGTTGGTCTTGACCGAACCTCTTGACTAATAATACAATTTAATTGACACAGAAATCTGAAATAAGTAGCTAAATACTTCTCCTATAAAAAAAAATTCTGCTAGTCAATAAGCTAACACAAGAGAAAGAGAGATATAAATAAAGCTGCTAACACACAGTGTCTGCTCCTTACTGACACGTCACGTGATCAGTACATCAGAGAGGAAGAAGCGGAGCGAGAGGAGAAACTCCGCCCAACAATCTGTCTCCCCCGGAAGTTGCCGGTTTTTTTTCCCGCACACCAAGCGAGGAGGGTTTTTGTATTGGGAGTTTGGTCAACTAAAAAAAATAAAAAAATTAAAAAAATGTAATGGCTTATTTGCTGCGTGAGGTTTATTTGATCGAATATAAATTGCTTAGGTTGTTACGAGTGTACTGATATAAATGGGACACGTGACACACCGCCAACATTGATTAACATAAAAATAAATGATATCGAAGTTGTGCGTTAAAGGACGTGTATTTTTGTCAGAGCGGCAAATCAAAAATCTGGTCAATATAATGGATAATATGTGATTACAATCACGAGGGATGAATTAGAACAAGGCGAACCTTTGGGCGGCAGGGTAGCATAGTGGTTAGAGCGTTGGACTAGTAACCGAAAGGTTGCAAGTTCAAATCCCCGAGCTGACAAGATACAAATCTCGTTCTGCCCCTGAACAGGCAGTTAACCCACTGTTCCTAGGCCGTCATTGAAAATAAGAATTTGTTCTCAACTGACTTGCCTAGTTAAATAAAGGTATATAAAAAAAAAAACTTAACCAGTGTTCTAGTACCATGAGTATCTTGTGACCCTAAAAAAAAATCACAATACTATACACATATTGTATTAATTTGGTGACAAGGTTTTAATATAAACTTTAATCCCAGAATAAACAGCAAAAAATGCATACAATAATGTAACAAAGAAATTACAACACAGATCCACTTTACTGTACATTTGATGCTGTCCTTATTTCCTGCTGAACAAACAAAAAAAACAATGCAATGCAGGACAATTTAACAATACAAAACCATATGCTGTCTGTAGAATAAATTACTGGGTGAGTGGGCCTAGTCTGGCCTCACAGGCTGTGTTTAACTTGCACTGTGCCAGTGTTGTGTTTGGGGAGGGGCATCAAATTAATTATCTTGGGAGGTGGTGGCAGAAACAAACATAAAAAGCCTCACAGTGACACATAATAATGCATTTAGTAAATCTGACAAATTATCAGACTGCACTGTGTCAATACTAATATAGATAGGTGTCAATGGCAGACTGACTGACTCACTGGGCCAAGTGACAGGTAGCATCCCAAATGGAGTGTCCTACTGTTGACCAGGGCACATAGGGTAGTGTACTACTGTTGACCAGGGCCCATAGGGTAGTGTACTACTGTTGACCAGGGCCCATAGGGTAGTGTACTACTGTTGACCAGGGCCCATAGGGTAGTGTACTACTGTTGACCAGGGCCCATAGGGTAGTGTACTACTGTTGACCAGGGCCCATAGGGTAGTGTACTACTGTTGACCAGGGCCCATAGGGTAGAACACTACTGTTGACCAGGGCCCATAGGATAGTACACTACTGTTGACCAGGGCCCTATATAGGATAGTGTACTACTGTTGACCAGGGCCCATAGGATAGTGTACTACTGACCAGGGCCCATAGGTAGTGACTACTGTTGACCAGGGCCCATAGGGTAGTGTACTACTGTTGACCAGGGCCCATAGGATAGTGTACTACTGTTGACCAGGGCCCATAGGGTAGTGTACTGTTGACCAGGGCCCTAGGATATACTACTGTTGACCAGGGCCCATAGGGTAGTGTACTACTGTTGACCAGGGCCCATAGGGGTACACTAATGTAGACCAGGACTCTATATACAACACTACTGTTGACCAGGGCCCATAGGATAGTGTACTACTGTTGACCAGGGCCCATAGGGTAGTGTACTACTGTCACTACAGAGGGAATAGGGGCCATTTGGCAAAGCCGTAGAGTTTATTAGCGGCTGCATGGCGGTGCTCAAAATGAAGGAACATAAAAGTGTTATAAATATAGGATCTGATGGGTCACTTCATTTGACTCCATCAATGGCTGCCTCGGTGAAACCCCTCCACCGGTGAAACCCCTCCACTCGGTGAAACCCCTCCACTCGGTGAAACCCCTCGGTCATGACTCGGTCATTCCATTTTAGATCTCTCCATCTTGGTTTTCAGAATTTCCTGGGGACAAAAAGCGAGAGAAACATGTGTCTCTGTTGAATGATGGACACAAAATATAACTTTTGACTGAGCTTTCTTTTCTTTTTTAAATAGACAAAAAATGTGACCGGCAGTCATTAGAGAGAGAAGTTCCTTATTTACCTCCTCTTCGTCAAGCATTACTGGGAGGGCTCTGTAGAGAGGGAGACAGACAGAGAGAGAGACAGACAGAGAGCGAGAGAGAGAGAGAGAGACAGAGAGAGAGAGGGAGACAGAGAGAGAAGGAGACAGAGAGAGGGGGAGAGAGACAGAGACAGAGAGAGACAGAGAGAGACAGGGAGAGGGGGAGAGGGGGAGAGAGAGAGAGACAGAGGGAGACAGAGATAATTGCTTATTTGTTCATCTATGATTTTTTTTTTTAAATGTACACTACCAGTCAAAGGTTTTAGAACACCTACCTCATTCAAGGGTTTTATTTTTTATATATTTTTTTACATTGCACAATAATAGTGAAGTCATCAAAACTATGATATGACACATATGGAATCATGTAGCAACCAGAAGTTTTAAACCAAATCAAAATATTTTATATTTGAGATTCATCAAAGTAGCCACCCTTTGCCTTGATGACAGCTTTGCACACTTGGTGTTCTCTCAACCAGCTTCACCTGGAATGCTTTTCCAAAAGTCTTGAATGAGTTTCCACATATGCTGAGCATGCTGGTTAAGTGTGGCTTGAATTCTAAATAAATCACTGACTGTGTCACCAGCAAAGCACCCCCATATCATCACACCTCCTCCTCCATGCTTCACGGTGGGAACCATGCGGAGATCATGCGTTCACCTACTCTGCGTCTCACAAAGACACGGCGGTTGGAACCAAAAATCTCCAATTTGGACTCATCAGACCAAAGCACAGATTTCCATCCGGTCTAATGTCCATTGCTCGTGTTTCTTGGCCCAAGCAAGTATCGTCTTCTTATTGGTGTCCTTTAGTAGTGCAGCAATATGAGCATGAAGGCCTGATTCACACAGTTGATGTTGAGATGTGTCTGTATTTATTCGGGCTGCAATCATCGGAGGTGATTATCTAATGAACGTATCCTCTGCAGCAGAGGTAAGGGTTCCCGAGTGGCGCAGCGGTCTAAGGCACTGCATAGCTACAGACACTGATTCTACAGCGGCACATAATAGGACCAGCGTCGTCCGGGTTAGGGGACGTCATTGTAAATAAGAATTTGTTCTTAACTGGACTAGTTAAATAAATCAAAACTCGGGGTCTCCCTTTCCTGTGGCGGTCCTCATGAGAGCCAAATTCAGCATTGATGGTTTTTTGCGACTGAACTTGAAGAAAACTTTCAAAGTTCTTAATGTTTCTGATTGACTGACCTTCATGTCTTCAAGTAATGATGGACTGTCGTTTCTCTTTGCTTATTTGAGCTGTTCTTGTCATAATATGGACTTGGTCCTATTTGGTAAAAGACCATAATTTGTATTTATTTAACTCGGCAAGTCAGTTAAGAACAATATATTATTTACAATGACGGCCTTCCAAAAGGCCTTCTTGCAGGGATGGGATAATTTGTTATTTTTTTTTTTTGTAAATTAAATATAGGACAAAACACACATCACGACACTACATAAAGAGAGACCTAAGACAGCAACACAACATGGTAGCAACACAACATGGTAGCAACACAAAACATGGTAGCAACACAAAACATGGTAGCAACACAAAAACATGGTAGCAACACAACATGGTAGCAACACAACATGGTAGCAACACAACATGGTAGCAACACAAAACATGGTAGCAACACAAAACATGGTAGCAACACAAAACATGGTAGCAACACAAAACATGGTACAAACATTATTGGGCACAGACAACAGCACAAAGGGCAGAAGGTACAGACAACAATACATCAGGCAAAGCAGCCACAACCGTCAGTAAGAGTGTGGAGATAGAACGGTCCAGTTTGAGTGTTTGTTGCAACTCGTTCCAGTCGCTGAAGAGAGGAGCGACCCAGGGATGTGTTTGTTGCAACTTGTTCCAGTCGCTGAAGAGAGGAGCGACCCAAGGACGTGTGAGCTTTGGGGACCTTTAAGAGGATGGGACTGGCAGAACGGGTGTTGTATGTGGAGGATGAGGGCTGCAGTAGATATCTCAGATACGGGGGAGTGAGACCTAAGAGGGTTTTATAAATAAGCATCAACCAGTGTGTCTTGCGACAGGTATACAGAGATGCCCAGTTTACAGAGGAGTATAGAGTGCAGTGATGTGTCCTATAAGGAGCATTGGTGGCAAATCTGATGGCCGAATGGTAAAGAACATCTAGCCGCTCGAGAGCACCGTTACCTGCTGATCTATAAATTACATCTCCGTAATCTATCATGGGGAGGATGGTCATCTGAATCAGGGTTAGTTTGGCAGCTGGGGTGAAAGAGGAGAAATTACGATAGAGAAAACCAAGTCTAGATTTAACTTTAGCCTGCAGCTTGGATATGTGCTGAGAGAAGGACAGTGGACCGTCTAGCCAAACTCCCAAGTACTTGTATGAGGTGACTACCTCAAGCTCGAAACCCTCAGAGGTAGTAATCACACCTGTGGGGAGAGGGGCATTCTTCTTACCAAACCACATGACCTTTGTTTTGGAGGTGTTCAACTAAGGAAGCTTTGTTGTAGTGTTTACTACATTGAACACTTTCTTGGTTACTATGAAGGAAAGAAATTCCACAATTAACAGCTGTTAGGTAGAAATGCATTCCAGGTGACTACCTCAGGAAGCTGGTTGAGAGAATGCCAAGAGTGCGCAAAGCGGTCATCAAGGCAAAAGGGTGGCTACTTTGAAAAATCTCAAATATAAAAAAAAAATTGTTGATTTGCTGAACACTTTTTTGGTTACTACATGATTCCATATGTGTTATTTCATACTTTTGATGACTTCACTTTTATTCTACAACGTAAAAAATAGTACAAATAAAGAAAAACCCTGGAATGAGCAGATGTGTCCAGACATTTGACTGGTATATAATTATTAACATTCTAGCATATATTCATATACATTGCTTTAGAAACAAAGACAACCACCATTCGTGCCAATAAAGCATTTCTTGAATTGAGAGCAGAGAGGTGACCAGTTAATACAGTATAATGGACATAGCAGTAACTTGGGCCAATACACTTCAAAATGTTTCTTTCCTACTCACACATCAGCAACAGTTGTGGGAATGTTCTCCTCAACCCATTTCAGGTCTTCATCCTGAGAACAAGAGAAAGGATACATTCATTTATTTGGAAATACGCAAAAAACAGTGTCTTGAATCAGATTGGACTGTGAAAAGATGACTTAAGTTAAGTCATCAGACCCCAACCAAGGATCATCAAAAAGCTGTGCTATAAATTCTCAGACAACCCGAAGATTCCTAGATGCCCTTCCAGACTCCCTCCACCTACCCAAGGATGTCCGAGTACAAAAATCGGTTAACCACCTAACTGAGGATCTCAATTGAACTTTGCGTAATACCCTAGATGCAGTCGCACCCCTGAAAACAAAAAACATTTGTCATAAACTAGCTCCCTTGGTACACAGAAAATACCCGAGCTCTGAAGCAAGCTTCCAGAAAATTGGAACGGAAATGGCGCCACACCAAACTGGAAGTCTTCCGACTAGCTTGAAAGACAGTAAAGGCTAGGCCTGATTTCAAGGTTTTACTGCTAACCTACAAAGCGTCACATGGGCTTGCTCCTACCTATCTTTCAGATTTGGTCCTGCCGTACATACCTACACATACGCTACGGTCACAAGACACAGGCCTCCAAATTGTCCCTTGAATGTCTAAGCAAACAGCTGGAGGCAGGGCTTTCTCCTATAGAGCTCCATTTTATGGAACGGTCTGCCTACCCATGTAAGAGACGCAAACTCGGTCTCAACCTTTAAGTCTTTACTGAAGACTCATCTCTTCAGTGGGTCATATGATTGAGTGTAGTCTGGCCCAGGAGTGGGAAGGTGAACGGAAAGGCTCTGGAGCAACGAACCGCCCTTGCTGTCTCTGCCTGGACGGTTCCCCCTTTCCACTGGGATTCTCTGCCTCTAACCCGATTACAGGGGCTGAGTCACTGGCTTACTGGGGCTCTTTCATACTGTCGCTAGGAGGGGTGCGTCACTTGAGTGGGTTGAGTCACTGATGTGATCTTCCTGTCCGGGCTGGCGCCCCCTCGGGTTCGTGCCATGGCGGAGATCTTTGTGGGCTATACTCAGCCTTGTAAGTTGGTGGTTGAAGATATCCTCTAGTGGTGTGGGGGCTGTGCCTTGAAAAAGTGGGTGGGGTTATATCCTGCCTGGTTGGCCCTGTCCAGGGGTATAGTCGGATGGGGCCACAGTGTCTCCTGACCCCTCCTGTCTCAGCCTCCAGTATTTATGCTGCAGTAGTTTATGTGTCGGGGGCTGGGGTCAGTTTGTTATATCTGGAGTACTTCTCCTGTCTTATCCGGTGTCCTGTGTGAATTTAAGTATGCTCTCTCTAATTCTTTCTCTCGGAGGACCTGAGCCCTTGGAGCCCTAGACACTGTTGATTTTGTTGCTGCAGACATGCCCAAAGTAATTACCCTCTGGGATATATATATATATATATATATATATATATATATATATATATATATATATATATATATATATATATATATATATGTTTATATTGAATTGACTCACCGTTTCACTCAGTAGTTTTGAATTGAATTGACTCGCCACCTCACTGAGTAGTTTTGAATTGAATTGACTCGCCACCTCACTGAGTAGTTTTGAATTGAATTGAATGGACTCGCCGACTCACTGAGTAGTTTTGAATTGAATTGAATGGACTGACCTCTTTACTGAGTAGTTTCTGTGACTGGGATCCATTAGTCTCAGCCTTGGTGCCTCTCATCTTCATCCCCTCTGGAACAGAAATGTGGAGTTAGATACAGGGCCTTCAGAAAGTATTCCTACCCCTTTGACTTATTCCACATTTTGTTGTGTTACAGCCTGAATTCAAAATGGTTTAAATCAATTTTTTCACAAATGTAATTAAAAAAAAAAAATATATATATATATATATATATATATATATATATTTAATTCATTTTGAATTCAGGCTGTAACACAACAAAATGTCAAGGGGTGTAAACACTTTTTGAAGGCACCGGAGAGACCAGATTCAGGGTCATTTCAGGAAGTACACGGAAATTCCAATTCTCCTCAATGCTTTTCAAATAGGAAAATGTGGAATTGGGTTTACTTTCGGAGTTGACCCCCAAACCCCGCCAAACTGGAGTTGACCCCCAACCCCGCCAGACTGGAGTTGACCCCAACCCCGCCAGACTGGAGTTGACCCCCAACCCCGCCAGACTGGAGTTGACCCCCAACCCCGCCAGACTGGAGTTGACCCCAACCCCGCCAGACTGGAGTTGACCCCAACCCCGCCAGACTGGAGTTGACCCCAACCCCACCAGACTGGAGTTGACCCCAACGCCGCCACACTGGAGTTGACCCCAACCCCGCTAGAGATCCCTATTGTCATATATTATATCAATACAGCAGGAAATCCTAAATCCTAAAGTTAAACTGGTTAGTCTTTCACCAAAGGCTTCATTCAGCATGGGTTCCTTGGCTTCATCCTCCTCATCGTCTTCATCGATCAGAGGGGAATGGGAGAACCTGCGAGAACACAACACAGCCTCAGACAGGTGCTATATACTATTATATATATATATATATTACTACACTGTTACTATTGTAATGTATACACTTACTATTAGATATGTACAGTGCCTTGCGAAAGTATTCGGCCCTCTTGAACTTAGCGACCTTTTGCCACATTTCAGGCTTCAAACATAAAGATATAAAACTGTATTTTTGTGACGAATCAACAACAAGTGGGACACAATCATGAAGTGGAACGACATTTATTGGATATTTCAAACTTTTTAACAAATCAAAAACTGAAAAATTGAGCGTGCAAAATTATTCAGCCCCTTTACTTTCAGTGCAGCAAACTCTCTCCAGAAGTTCAGTGAGGATCTCTGAATGATCCAATGTTGACCTAAATGACTAATGATGATAAATACAATCCACCTGTGTGTAATCAAGTCTCCGTATAAATGCACCTGCACTGTGATAGACTCAGAGGTCCGTTAAAAGCGCAGAGAGCATCATGAAGAACAAGGAACACACCAGGCAGGTCCGAGATACTGTTGTGAAGAAGTTTAAAGCCGGATTTGGATACAAAAAGATTTCCCAAGCTTTAAACATCCCAAGGAGCACTGTGCAAGCGATAATATTGAAATGGAAGGAGTATCAGACCACTGCAAATCTACCAAGACCTGACCGTCCCTCTAAACTTTCAGCTCATACAAGGAGAAGACTGATCAGAGATGCAGCCAAGATGCCCATGATCACTCTGGATGAACTGCAGAGATCTACAGCTGAGGTGGGAGACTCTGTCCTTAGGACAACAATCAGTCGTATATTGCACAAATCTGGCCTTTATGGAAGAGTGGCAAGAAGAAAGCCATTTCTTAAAGATATCCATAAAAAGTGTCGTTTAAAGTTTGCCACAAGCCACCTGGGAGACACACCAAACATGTGGAAGAAGGTGCTCTGGTCAGATGAAACCAAAATTGAACTTTTTGGCAACAATGCAAAATGTTATGTTTGGCGTAAAAGCAACACAGCTCATCACCCTGAACACACCATCCCCACTGTCAAACATGGTGGTGGCAGCATCATGGTTTGGGCCTGCTTTTCTTCAGCAGGGACAGGGAAGATGGTTAAAATTGATGGGAAGATGGATGGAGCCAAATACAGGACCATTCTGGAAGAAAACCTGATGGAGTCTGCAAAAGACCTGAGACTGGGACGGAGATTTGTCTTCCAACAAGACAATGATCCAAGACATAAAGCAAAATCTACAATGGAATGGTTCAAAAATAAACATATCCAGGTGTCAAAGTCAAAGTCCAGACCTGAATCCAATCGAGAATCTGTGGAAAGAACTGAAAACTGCTGTTCACAAATGCTCTCCATCCAACCTCACTGAGCTCGAGCTGTTTTGCAAGGAGGAATGGGAAAAAATGTCAGTCTCTCGATGTGCAAAACTGATAGAGACATACCCCAAGCGACTTACAGCTGTAATCGCAGCAAAGGTGGCGCTACAAAGTATTAACTTAAGGGGGCTGAATAATTTTGCACGCCCAATTTTTCAGTTTTTGATTTGTTAAAAAAGTTTGAAATATCCAATAAATGTTGTTCCACTTCATGATTGTGTCCCACTTGTTGTTGATTCTTCAAAAAAATACAGTTTTATATCTTTATGTTTGAAGCCTGAAATGTGGCAAAAAGGTCGCAAAGTTCAAGGGGGCCGAATACTTTCGCAAGGCACTGTATATATTAGAAGTGTTATTACAAATGACCTCTGTCCTCTATGAAAACGTTAGGCAGGTACATAGTCTGTTTTAAAAAAAATGTTGACCTCTGACCTCTGGCTGTTGGCGGAGGGTCGTAGCAACACCATGATGACCAGGAGGATGGTGGAAAAGAGGAGGCGCCAGAAGGCATCGTCTACCCACAAATCCCTCCAACCCTGAGAGACACAGTGGCAGATACAGAGACACAGTGTATTAAAAACACAAGACATAATCAAGTATATCATTTGTTTAGAATATGTAGCTATACACTGAGCAAAAATAATTTAAAAAAACAAACAAACTGCAACAATTTCAAAAGATTTGAAGTTCATAAGGATAATCAGTACATTTTTTAAATCTATGGATTTCACATGACTGGGAATACAGATGTGCATCTTTTGGGGTGTGGATCAGAAAACCAGTCAGTATCTGGTGTGACCACCATTTGCCTCATGCAGCGCGACACATCTCCTTCACAGAGAGTTGATCAGGCTGTTGATTGTGGCCTGTGAAATGTTGTCCCACTACCTCTTCAATGGCTGTGGGAAGTTGCTGGATATTGGTGGGAACTGGAACATACTGTCGTACACGTCAATCCAGAGCATCCCAAACATGCTCAATAGGTGACATGTCTGGTGAGTATGCAGGTTAAGGAAGAACTGGGACATTTTCAGCTTCCAGGGATTGTCTACAGATCCTTGTGACATGGGGCCTTGCATTACCATGCTGAAACATGAGGTGATGGTGGAGGATGAATGGCACGACAATGGGCCTCAGGATCTCGTCACGGTATCTCTATGCATTCAAATTGACGTCGATAAAATGCAATTGTGTTCGTTGTCCGTAGCTTACACCTGCCCATACCATAACCCCACAGCCACCACCTGGCACTCTGTTCACAACATTGACATCAGCAAACCGCTCGCCCACACAACGCCATACACAGGCCAGTTGGACGTACTGCCAAATTCTCTAAAAATATGTTGGGAGGCGGCTTATGTTAGAAAAATGTACATTCTGGCAACAGCTCTGGTGGACATTCCTGTAGTCAACATGCCAATTGCACGCTATCTCATGCTCCCTCAAATATTGAGATATGTGTGGCATTGTGTTGTGTGACAAAACTTCACATTTTAGAGTGACTTTTTATTGTCCCCCAGCACAAGGTGCACCTATGTAATGGTAATGTTGTTTAATCAGCTTCTTGACATTCTACACCTGTCAGGTGGATGGACGTATTATCTTGGTAAAGGAGGATATAACACTAACAGGGATGTAAAACTAATTTGTAGACAACATTTATTAGAAATAAGAGTTTTTGGAAGGTATGGAACATTTTCTGGGATCTTCTATTTCCTATTCCTGGGAAACATGGGACCAACACTTTGTTTTTTGTTCAGTGTAAAATCTACAAACTCACCGTCTGGCAGTCGACCAGCTTAAACACTTTGGTCGTCCAGATGATGAAGATAATAGAAGCTACGGGAACAAAACAAAGTGAAAAAGATAAAATAAATAACTTATCATTTATTCAATAAATCTATATTGAGATTACAGAAACTATTTTTTTTTTTCAAGTAAGTACCTGAGTACAACAAAATTCATATCAAATTTAAAAGCTGTGCCTTTCATACCACTGTGACATTAAAAGCATCCATCAATAATTCCTTTCAACTCACCCAGAACAGAGAAGATGAGTGTGTTGGTGAAATGCTGATACAGAGACAGCTTCACCACGTTCCTACGCAGCTTC
>NC_056436.1:3626027-3633527 GCF_018296145.1 Oncorhynchus tshawytscha | reverse complement strand
CCTGACACTGACCCTAGACCTGACACTGCCACTGACCCTAGACCTGACACTGACACTAGACCTGACACTGACACTAGACCTGACACTGACACTAGACCTGACACTGACCCTAGACCTGACACTGACCCTTGACCTGACACTGACCCTTGACCTGACACTAGACCTGACACTGACCCTAGACCTGACACTAGACCTGACACTCACGCTAGACCTGACACTGACCCTAGACCTGACACTGACCCTTGACCTGACACTAGACCTGACACTGACCCTAGACCTGACACTGACACTAGACCTGACACTCACGCTAGACCTGACACTGACCCTAGACCTGACACTGACCCTAGACCTGACCCTAGACCTGACACTGACCCTAGAACTGACATTAAGACCTGACACTGACCCTAGACCTGACACTGACCCTAGACCTGACACTGACCCTAGACCTGACACTGACCCTAGACCTGACACTGACCCTAGACCTGACACTGACCCTAGACCTGACACTGACCCTAGACCTGACACTGACCCTAGACCTGACACTGACCCTTGACCTGACACTGACCCTTGACCTGACACTGACCCTAGACCTGACACTGACCCTAGACCTGACACTCACGCTAGACCTGACATTGACCCTAGACCTGACACTGACCCTAGAACTGACACTTGACCTGACACTAGACCTGACACTGACCCTTGACCTGACACTCACACTAAACCTGACACTGACCCTAGACCTGACACTAGACCTGACACTGACCCTAGACCTGACACTGACCCTAGACCTGACACTAGACCTGACACTGACCCTAGAACTGACACTGACCCTAGACCTGACACTGACCCTAGACCTGACACTGACCCTAGACCTGACACTGACCCTAGAACTGACACTAGACCTGACACTGACCCTAGACCTGACACTGACCCTAGACCTGACACTAGACCTGACGCTAGACCTGACCCTAGACCTGACACTAGACCTGACACTGACCCTAGACCTGACCCTAGACCTGACCCTAGACCTGACACTGACCCTAGACCTGACACTGGCCCTAGACCTGACACTGACCCTAGACCTGGCCCTAGACCTGACACTGACCCTAGACCTGACCCTAGACCTGACACTGACCCTAGACCTGACACTGGCCCTAGACCTGACACTGGCCCTAGACCTGACACTGGCCCTAGACCTGACACTGGCCCTAGACCTGACACTGACCCTAGACCTGACCCTAGACCTGACACTGGCCCTAGACCTGACACTGACCCTAGACCTGGCCCTAGACCTGACACTGACCCTAGACCTGACCCTAGACCTGACACTGACCCTAGACCTGACACTGACCCTAGACCTGACCCTAGACCTGACACTGACCCTAGACCTGACCCTAGACCTGACACTGACCCTAGACCTGACACTGACCCTAGACCTGACACTGACCCTAGACCTGACACTGACCCTAGACCTGACACTGGCCCTAGACCTGACACTGACCTAGACCTGACCCTAGACCTGACACTGGCCCTAGACCTGACACTGACCCTAGACCTGGCCCTAGACCTGACACTGACCCTAGACCTGACCCTAGACCTGACCCTAGACCTGACACTAGACCTGACACTGACCCTAGACCTGACCCTAGACCTGACCCTAGACCTGACACTGACCCTAGACCTGACACTGACCCTAGACCTGACACTGGCCCTAGACCTGACACTGGCCCTAGACCTGACACTGGCCCTAGACCTGACACTGGCCCTAGACCTGACACTGGCCCCTAGACCTGGCCCTAGACCTGACACTGACCTAGACCTGACCCTAGACCTGACCCTAGACCTGACACTCAGACCTGACACTAGACCTGACCCTAGACCTGACCCTAGACCTGACACTGACCCTAGACCTGACCCTAGACCTGACCCTAGACCTGACACTGACCCTAGACCTGACCCTAGACCTGACCCTAGACCTGACCCTAGACCTGACACTGACCCTAGACCTGACCCTAGACCTGACCCTAGACCTGACCCTAGACCTGACACTGACCCTAGACCTGACCCTAGACCTGACACTGACCCTAGACCTGACACTGACCCTAGACCTGACCCCTAGACCTGACACTGGCCTAGACCTGACCCTAGACCTGACCCTAGACCTGACACTGACCCTAGACCTGACCCTAGACCTGACCCTAGACCTGACACTGACCCTAGACCTGACACTGGCCCTAGACCTGACCCTAGACCTGACACTGGCCCTAGACCTGACACTGGCCCCTAGACCTGACCCTAGACCTGACCCTAGACCTGACACTGACCCTAGACCTGACCCTAGACCTGACACTGGCCCTAGACCTGACACTGACCCTAGACCTGACACTGACTCTAGACCTGACTCTAGACCTGGCCCTAGACCTGACCCTAGACCTGACCCTAGACCTGACCCTAGACCCGACACTGACCCTAGACCTGACACTGACTCTAGACCTGACTCTAGACCTGGCCCTAGACCTGACCCTAGACCTGACCCTAGACCTGACCCTAGACCTGACACTGACCCTAGACCTGACCTAGACCTGACCCTAGACCTGACCCTAGACCTGACCCTAGACCTGACCCAGTATACAGCATTATCCTGTTATTTTATGTTTCTCTTATTTCTTGTGTACTTTTTTACACTATATTGAATGCTGCACTGTTGGGGCGGGCTGAAACACACCATCATTAGAGGCCAGTCTGCAGGGGAGGAGTATTCACGAGGCCCCTTCATCTCCACGGTCACTGTAAATACACAGACAGGCAGTCAGACACAGGCAGGGCAGTCAGAGACAGGCAGGGCAGTCAGAGACAGGCAGGGCAGTCAGAGACAGACACAGGCAGTCAGAGACAGGCAGTCAGACACAGGCAGGGCAGTCAGAGACAGACACAGGCAGTCAGAGACAGGCAGTCAGACACAGACAGGCAGTCAGACACAGGCAGGGCAGTCAGACACAGACAGGGCAGTCAGACACAGGCAGTCACAGACAGGCAGTCAGACACAGGCAGTCAGACACAGGCAGTCACAGACAGGCAGTCACAGACAGGCAGGGCAGTCAGAGACAGACACAGGCAGTCAGAGACAGACACAGGCAGTCAGAGACAGGCAGTCAGACACAGGCAGGGCAGTCAGACACAGGCAGGGCAGTCAGACACAGGCAGGCAGTCAGACACAGGCAGGCAGTCAGACACAGGCAGGCAGTCAGACACAGACAGGCAGTCAGACACAGACAGGCAGTCAGACACAGGCAGGGCAGTCAGAGACAGACACAGGCAGTCAGACACAGGCAGGGCAGTCAGACACAGACAGGGCAGTCAGACACAGACAGGGCAGTCAGACACAGACAGGGCAGTCAGACACAGACAGGGCAGTCAGACACAGACAGGGCAGTCAGACACAGGCAGTCACAGACAGGCAGTCACAGACAGGCAGGGCAGTCAGAGACAGGCAGGGCAGTCAGAGACAGGCAGGGCAGTCAGAGACAGGCAGGGCAGTCAGAGACAGGCAGGGCAGTCAGAGACAGGCAGGGCAGTCAGAGACAGGCAGTCAGACACAGGCAGTCAGACACCGTCAATTTCTCATCGCTCTGCAGACAGAAGGGATCTTCAATGACGAAGCACTAAGTCAAAAGGGCCTATGTTCATATTAGAGAGTGTCAGTTACGGTAATACTGACTGATAAAGGCCAAGTTCCCTGGACATCATTAGGCTCCTCCTCCTCTGCTCCAGGGCGCCCCGCTGGCATCTCCACGCTGCTGCGGCTGTACCTTCACTATAAACAGGTAGGGGCTGTCGGACCAAGCCTTGGCCACCGCACCTATATCCTTCAAGGGGTCACATGACAAGACACTTCGAACGCATCCCAAATAGCACCCTGTTCCCTATTTTAGACAGTGGTGGAAGGGGGGGAGTACCGATTGTCATACTTGAGTAAAAGTGAAAGACACCTTAATATAGAATGACTCAAGTCAAAGTGAGTCACCATACGGACACGCCTGGAACCCAAATGGATGACGTCGCGCAATTGAGAGTCGAGTGTGGAGTTAAATATATTTAAAACTAATTTCTTTTAAGAATCAAAAGAAAATGTAATTGCTCAAATATACTGAAGTATCAAAAGTATAAATCGTTTCAAAATTCCTTATATTCAGCACACCAGATGGCACCGTGTTCATCTTTTGTTTAATATATGGATAAGAAGGCACGCGCCAACACTCAGACATGTGTTTAGTGAGTCCACCAGATTAGATGCAGTAGGACCAGAGATCTTTTGTTTAATATATGGATAAGAAGGGGCACGCGCCAACACTCAGACGTGTGTGTTTAGTGAGTCCACCAGATTAGATGCAGTAGGACCAGAGATCTTTTGTTTAATATATGGATAAGAAGGGGCACGCGCCAACACTCAGACGTGTGTGTTTAGTGAGTCCACCAGATTAGATGCAGTAGGACCAGAGATCTTTTGTTTAATATATGGATAAGAAGGGGCACGCGCCAACACTCAGACGTGTGTGTTTAGTGAGTCCACCAGATTAGATGCAGTAGGACCAGAGATCTTTTGTTTAATATATGGATAAGAAGGGGCACGCGCCAACACTCAGACATGTGTGTTTAGTGAGTCCACCAGATTAGATGCAGTAGGACCAGAGATCTTTGTTTAATATATGGATAAGAAGGGGCACGCCAACACTCAGACGTGTGTGTTTAGTGAGTCCACCAGATTAGATGCAGTAGGACCAGAGATCTTTTGTTTAATATATGGATAAGAAGGGGCACGCGCCAACACTCAGACATGTGTGTTTAGTGAGTCCACCAGATTAGATACAGTAGGACCAGAGATGTTCTCTTGATAAGAGTGTGAATTAGACCATTTTCCTGTCCTACTAAGCATGCAAAATGTTACGAGTACTTTTAAAGGTTTCAGGGAAAATGTATGGGGTAAAAAGTACATTATTATTTTCTTTAGGAATGTAGTGACATAAAAATAAGTTGTCAAAAATATAAATGATAAAGTACAAATACCTCAAAAAACAACTTACGTAGTACTTTTAAGTATTTTTTACTTAACTACTTTACACCAGTGTACTTAGTCCACTACTTTTGACCAGGGTCCATAATATGCTGCCATTTCAGAAACACACTTTCAATGCAAAACACATTTAGAAAAAGGCATGACTATGTACAACCTGTTTACAGAAATCTTATAAAACAGAGTTCTGATTGGCTTACCGGCTTTTCCAGCCACCCCTGTGGAGCACTCTGATTGGAAGGCCTGCCTTCCTCGCTCTAAACAACAACAGAGTAACAGCGAGTATACAGATGGGTTATCCATTTGATTTCAATCACTTTTTGACCACACCTCTTGATCTGAACAAAACATTCTCTACCTATTTGCCCACGGAACAGAAACAGAAACACCTTATTTACATAAGTATTCAGACCCTTTGCTGTGAGACTCGACATTCAGCTGTTTCCATTGATCATCCTTGAGATGTTTCTACAACTTGATTGGTGTCCACCTGTGGTAAATTCAATTGATTGGACATGATTTGGAAAGGCACACACCTGTCTATATAAGGTCCCACAGTTGACAGTGCATTTCAGAGAAACAACCAAACCAAGAGGTCAAAGGAATTGTCCGTAGAGCTCTGAGACAGGATTGTGTCGAGGCACAGATCTGGGGAAGGGTACGAAACATATCCGCAGCATTGAAGGTCCCCAAGAACACAGTGGCCTCCATCATTCTTAAGTGGAAGAAGTTTGGAACCACCAAGACTCTTCCTAGAGCTGTCTGCCCGGTCAAACTGAGCAATCGAGGGAGAAGGGCCTTGACCAAGAACCTGATGATCACTCTGACAGAGCTCCAGAGTTCCTCTGTGGAGATGGGAGAACCTTCCAGAAGGACAACCATCTCTGCAGCACTCACCAATCAGGTCTTTATGGTAGAGTGGCCAGACGGAAGCCACTCCTCAGTAAAGGCACATGACAGCCTGCTTGGAGTTTTCCAAAAGGCACCTAAAGACTCTCAGACCATAAGATTAAAAAAAATGTAAAGACTTCATTTAGCAGATAAAGGAACGGAAGTACCAAGATGCTATTTGGCCTGAATGCCAAGCGTCACGTCTTGAGGAAGCAGGGCACCATCCCTACTGTGAAGCCTGGTGGTGGCAGCATCATGCTGTGGGGATGTTTTCAGTGGCAGGGATTGGGAGACTAGTCAGGATCGAGGGATAGATGAACGAAGCAAAGTACAGAGAAATCCTTGATGAAAACCTGCTCCAGAGCGCTCAGGACCTCAGACTGGGACAAAGGTTCACCTTCCAACAGGACAACGACCCTAAGCACACAACCAAGACACCACAGGAGTGGCTTCAGGACAAGTCTCAATGTCCTTGAGTGGCCCAGCCAGAGCCCGGACTTGAAACCGATCAAACACCGATCAAACATCTCGGAAGAGACCTGAAAATAGCTGTGCAGCGACGCTCCCCATCCAACCTGACAGAGCTTGAGAGGATCTGCAGAGAAGAATGGGGGAAACTCCCCAAATACAGGTGTGCCAAGCTTGTAGCGTCATACCCAAGACGACCCGAGGCTGTAATCGCTGCCAAAGGTGCTTCAACAAAGTACTGAGTAAAGAGTCTGAATTACTTAAGTAAAAATTTACAGATTATAATTTTTTGCTTTGTCATTATGGGGTATCATGTTATTTATTTTAGAATAAGGCTGTAACGTAACAACACTTTTTCTTTTTAAAATCAAGGTGTCTGAATACAATAATATAATACCTGTGGGCTGATGAGGGTTGATAGGGGCTGAAGTCTGTGTAGTACACCTGGAAGGAGGAATGGAGGGGAGGGGACAGAGATATAATACATCAACCAAGAATTACAAGTCAGTGTATGGCAACCCCCCCACACCCCAACAACAAACAACAACAAAAACAACCCCAATAAATAAACCTAAACAACAACAACCCCAACAACAACCAACAACAACAACAACAACAACCCAACAACAACAACCCCAACAACCAACAACAACCCCAACAACAACCAAAGACCCCAACAACAACCCCAACAACACCCCAACAACAACCCCAACAACAACCCCAACAACAACAACCCCAACAAACAACCAACAACAACCCCAACAACAACCAACAACAACCCCAACAACAACCCCAACAACAACCCCAACAACAACAACAACAACAACAACAACAACCCCAACAACAACAACAACAACAACAATAACAACAACAACAACAACCAACAACAACAGAAGAGCCGTATCTTAAGCAAAAGAGTTGAGCAGTTGTCGAAGTACATGTATCCCTGGCTGCAGAAGCCACCCAGTCCTCCTTCAGCATGTGATCCAATCAAACATAGTCAGTGCCTTGTTGTCCTACAGGAAGTAGAAATAGAAACAACAAAAAAAATGAAAAGGAGTATCTCTTCT
>NC_056436.1:3597316-3625927 GCF_018296145.1 Oncorhynchus tshawytscha | reverse complement strand
CTATTCTGATAGTGATAGATGTCTAGTCTCCTTTATGCCTCTAATCTGATAGTGGTAGATGTCTAGTCTCTTTTATGGCTCTAATCTGATAGTGGTAGTGGGGTGGTAGATGTCTAGTCTCCCTTATGGCTCTAATCTGATAGTGGTAGTGGTGTGGTAGATGTCTAGTCTCCTTTATGTCATTAATCTGATAGTGGTAGATGTCTAGTCTCCTTTAAGGCTATAATCTGATAGTGGTAGTGTGGTGGTAGAAGACTCCTTTATGGCTCTAATCTGATAGTGGTAGATGTCCCCTTTATGGCTCTAATCTGATAGTGGTAGTAGGGTGGTAGATGTCTAGTCTCCTTTATGGTTCTAATCTGATGGCGGTAGTGGGGTGATAGATGTCTAGTCTCCTTTATGGCTCTAATCTGATTGTGGTTGTGTGGTGGTAGATGTCTCTATTATGGCTCTAATATGATAGTGGTAGTGGGGTGGTAGAAGACTCCTTTATGGCTCTAATCTAATAGTGGTAGATGTCCCCTTTATGGCTCTAATATGATAGTGGTAGTAGATGTCTAGGCTCCTTTATGGCTCTAATCTGATAGTGGTAGTGTGGTGGTAGATGTCTCCTTTATGGCTCTAATCTGATAGTGTAGATGACTCCTTTATGGCTCTAATCTGATCGTGATAGTGGGGTGGTAGATGTCTCCGTTATGGCTCTAATCTGATAGTGGTTGTGGTGTGGTAGATTACTCCTTTATTTCTCTAATCTGATAATGGTAGTGGGGTAGTAGATGCCTCCTTTATGGCTCTAATCTGATAGTGGTAGATGACTCCTTTATGGCTATAATCTGATAGTGGTTGTGGTGTGGTAGATGACTCCTTTATGGCTCTAATCTGATAGTGGTAGTGGGGTGGTAGATGTCTGGGCTAATTTATGTCTCTAATCTGATAATTGTAGTGGGGTTGTAGATGTCTAGCCTCCTTTATGGCTCTAATCTGATAGTGGAAGATGTCTAATCTCCTTTATGGTTCTAATCTGATAGTGATAGTGGGGTGGTAGATGTATCCTATATGGCTCTATTATGATAGTGGTAGTGGGGTGGTAGATGTCTAGGCTCCTTTATGTCTCTAATCTGATAGTGATAGATGTCTAGTCTCCTTTATGGCTCTAATCTGATAGTGGTAGTGGGGTGGTAGATGTCTAGTCTCCTTTATGGCTCTATTCTGATAGTGATAGATGTCTAGTCTCCTTTATGCCTCTAATCTGATAGTGGTAGATGTCTAGTCTCCCTTATGGCTCTAATCTGATAGTGGTAAATGTCTAGTCTCCTTTATGGCTATAATCTGATAGTGGTAGTGTGTAGTGTGTTGTATTTACCACTATCAGATTAGAGCCATAAAGGAGACATCTACCACCCACTACCACTATCAGATTAGAGACATAAAGGAGACTAGACATCTACCACCCCACTACCACTATCAGATTAGAACCATAAAGGGGAATCTACCACTATCAGATTAGAGCCATAAAGGAGTCTTCTACCACCCCACTACCACTATCAGATTAGAGCCATAAAGGAGTCTTCTACCACCACACTACCACTATCAGATTAGAGACATAAAGGTGCCTAGACATCTACCACCCCACTACCACTATCATAATCGAGCCACATAGGATACATCTACCACCCCACTACCACTATCAGATTAGAGACATAAAGGAGCCCAGACACCTACCACCCCACTACCACTATCAGATTAGAGCCATAAAGGGGACATCTACCACTATCAGATTAGAGCCATAAAGGAGACATCTACCACCCCACTACCACTATCAGATTAGAACCATAAAGGAGACTAGACATCTACCACCCCACTACCACTATCAGATTAGAGCCATAAAGGGGACATCTACCACTATCAGATTAGATCCATAAAGGAGACATCTACCACCCAACTACCACTATCAGATTACAGCCATAACGGAGACTAGACATCTACCACTATCAGATTAGAGCCATAAAGGAGACTAGACATCTACCACCCCACTACCACTATCAGATTAGAACCATAAAGGAGACTAGACATCTACAACTATCAGATTAGAGCCATAAAGGAGACTAGACATATATCACCCCACTAACACTATTATATTAGAGCCATAAAGGAGACATCTACCACCCCACTACCACTATCAGATTAGAGCCATAAAGGAGACTAGACATCTACCACTATCAGATTAGAGCCATAAAGGAGACTAGACATCTACCACCCCACTACCACTATCAGATTAGAGCCATAAAGGGGACATCTACCACTATCAGATTAGATCCATAAAGGAGACATCTATCACCACACTACCACTATCAGATTAGAAACATAAAGGAGACTAGACATCTATCACCCCACTAACACTAATATATTAGAGCCATAAAGGAGACATCTACCACCACACTTCCACTTTCAATTAGAGCCATAAAGGGGACATCTACCACTATCAGATTAGAGTCATAAAGGAGTCTTCTACCACCCCACTACCACTATCAGATTATAGCCATAAAGGAGACATCTACAACCCCTCTACCACTATCAGATTAGAGACATAAAGGAGCCCAGACACCTACCACCCCACTACCACTATCAGATTAGAGCCATAAAGGGGACATCTACCACTATCAGATTAGAGCCATAAAGGAGACTAGACTTCTACCACCCCACTACCACTATCAGATTAGAACCATAAAGGGAATCTACCACTATCAGATTAGAGCCATAAAGGAGACATCTACCACCCCACTACCACTATCAGATTAGAACCATAAAGGAGACTAGACATCTACCACCCCACTACCACTATCAGATTAGAGCCATAAAGGGGACATCTACCACTATCAGATTAGATCCATAAAGGAGACATCTACCACCACACTACCACTATCAGATTACAGCCATAACGGAGACTAGACATCTACCACTATCAGATTAGAGCCATAAAGGAGACTAGACATCTACCACCCCACTACCACTATCAGATTAGAACCATAAAGGAGACTAGACATCTACCACTATCAGATTAGAGCCATAAAGGAGGCTAGACATCTACAACCCCACTACCACTATCAGATTAGAGACATAAAGGAGACATCTACCACCACACTACCACGATCAGATTAGAGCCATAAAGGAGACCAGACATCTACCACTATCAGATTAGAGCCATAAAGGGGACTAGACATCTACCACCCCACTACCACTATCATATTAGAGCCATAAAGGAGACTAGACATCTACCACTATCAGATTAGAGCCATAAAGGGGAATCTACCACTATCAGATTATAGCCATAAAGGAGACTAGACATCTACCACCACACTACCACTATCAGATTAGAGTCATAAAGTAGACATCTACCACCCCACTACCGCTATCAGATTAGAGCCATAAAGGAGACTAGACATCTACCACCCCACTACCACTATCAGATTTGAGTCATAAAGTAGACATCTACCACCCCACTACCACTATCAGATTAGAGCCATAAAGGGGACATCTACCACTATCAGATTAGATCCATAAAGGAGACATCTAACACCACACTACCACTATCAGATTACAGCCATAACGGAGACTAGACATCTACCACTATCAGATTAGAGCCATAAAGGAGACTAGACATCTATCACCCCACTAACACTATTATATTAGAGCCATAAAGGAGACATCTACCACCACACTACCACTATCAGATTAGAGACATAAAGGGGACATCTACCACTATCAGATTAGAGCCATAAAGGAGGCTAGACATCTACCACTATCAGATTAGAGCCATAAAGGAGACTAGACATCTACCACTATCAGATTAGAGCCATAAAGGAGACTAGACATCTACCACCCCACTACCACTATCAGATTAGAGCCATACAGGGGACATCTACCACTATCAGATTAGAGACATAAAGGAGTCTTCTACCACCCCACTACCACTATCATATTAGAGCCATAAAGGAGACATCTACCACCACGCTACCACTATCAGATCAGAGCCATAAAGGAGACTAGACATCTATCACCCCACTAACACTAATATATTAGAGCCATAAAGGAGACATCTACCACCACACTACCACTATCAGATTAGAGCCATAAAGGAGACTAGACATCTATCACCCCACTAACACTAATATATTAGAGCCATAAAGGAGACATCTACCACCACACTACCACTTTCAGATTAGAGCCATAAAGGGGACATCTACCACTATCAGATTAGAGTCATAAAGGAGTCTTCTACCACCCCACTACCACTATCAGATTATAGCCATAAAGGAGACATCTACAACCCCTCTACCACTATCAGATTAGAGACATAAAGAGCCCAGTCACCTACCACCCCACTACCACTATCAGATTAGAGCCATAAAGGGGACATCTACCACTATCAGATTAGAGCCATAAAGGAGACTAGACTTATACCACCCCACTACCACTATCAGATTAGAACCATAAAGGGAATCTACCACTATCAGATTAGAGCCATAAAGGAGACATCTACCACCCCACTACCACTATCAGATTAGAACCATAAAGGAGACTAGACATCTACCACCCCACTACCACTATCAGATTAGAGCCATAAAGGGGACATCTACCACTATCAGATTAGATCCATAAAGGAGACATCTACCACCACACTACCACTATCAGATTACAGCCATAACGGAGACTAGACATCTACCACTATCAGATTAGAGCCATAAAGGAGACTAGACATCTACCACCCCACTACCACTATCAGATTAGAACCATAAAGGAGACTAGACATCTACAACTATCAGATTAGAGCCATAAAGGAGACTAGACATATATCACCCCACTAACACTATTATATTAGAGCCATAAAGGAGACATCTACCACCCCACTACCACTATCAGATTAGAGCCATAAAGGGGACATCTACCACTATCAGATTAGAGCCATAAAGGAGACTAGACATCTATCACCCCACTAACACTATTATATTAGAGCCATAAAGGAGACATCTACCACCACACTACCACTATCAGATTAGAGACATAAAGGGACATCTACCACTATCAGATTAGAGCCATAAAGGAGGCTAGACATCTACCACTATCAGATTAGAGCCATAAAGGAGACTAGACATCTACCACTATCAGATTAGAGCCATAAAGGAGACTAGACATCTACCACCCCACTACCACTATCAGATTAGAGCCATAAAGGGGACATCTACCACTATCAGATTAGATCCATAAAGGAGACATCTATCACCACACTACCACTATCAGATTAGAAACATAAAGGAGACTAGACATCTACCACTATCAGATTAGAGCCATAAAGGAGACTAGACATCTAACACCACACTACCACTATCATATTAGAGACATAAAGGAGCCTAGACATCTACCACCCCACTACCACTATCAGATTAGAGACATAAAAGGGACATCTACCACTATCAGATTAGAGACAAAAAGGAGAGATCTACCACCCCACTACCACTATCAGATTAGAAACATAAAGGAGTCTCGACATCTATCACTATCAGATTAGAGCCATAAAGGAGACTAGACATCTACCACTATCAGATTAGAGCCATAAAGGAGACTAGACATCTACCACCCCACTACCACTATCAGATTAGAAACAAAAAGGAGTCTCGACATCTATCACTATCAGATTAGAGCCATAAAGGAGTCTTCTACCACCCCACTACAACTATCATATTAGAGCCATAAAGGAGGCTAGACATCTACCACCCCACTACCACTATCAGATTAGAGCCATACAGGGGACATCTACCACTATCAGATTAGAGACATAAAGGAGTCTTCTACCACCCCACTACCACTATCATATTAGAGCCATAAAGGAGACTAGACATCTACCACTATCAGATTAGAGCCATAAAGGAGACTAGACATCTATCACCCCACTAACACTAATATATTAGAGCCATAAAGGAGACATCTACCACCACACTACCACTATCAGATTAGAGCCATAAAGGAGACTAGACATCTATCACCCCACTAACACTAATATATTAGAGCCATAAAGGAGACATCTACCACCACACTACCACTTTCAGATTAGAGCCATAAAGGGGACATCTACCACTATCAGATTAGAGTCATAAAGGAGTCTTCTACCACCCCACTACCACTATCAGATTATAGCCATAAAGGAGACATCTACAACCCCTCTACCACTATCAGATTAGAGACATAAAGGAGCCCAGACACCTACCACCCACTACCACTATCAGATTAGAGCCATAAAGGGGACATCTACCACTATCAGATTAGAGCCATAAAGGAGACTAGACTTCTACCACCCCACTACCACTATCAGATTAGAACCATAAAGGGTAATCTACCACTATCAGATTAGAGCCATAAAGGAGACATCTACCACCCCACTACCACTATCAGATTAGAACCATAAAGGAGACTAGACATCTACCACCCCACTACCACTATCAGATTAGAGCCATAAAGGGGACATCTACCACTATCAGATTAGATCCATAAAGGAGACATCTACCACCACACTACCACTATCAGATTACAGCCATAACGGAGACTAGACATCTACCACTATCAGATTAGAGCCATAAAGGAGACTAGACATCTACCACCCCACTAACACTATCAGATTAGAACCATAAAGGAGACTAGACATCTACAACTATCAGATTAGAGCCATAAAGGAGACTAGACATCTATCACCCCACTAACACTATTATATTAGAGCCATAAAGGAGACATCTACCACCCCACTACCACTATCAGATTAGAGCCATAAAGGGACATCTACCACTATCAGATTAGAGCCATAAAGGAGACTAGACATCTACCACTATCAGATTAGAGCCATAAAGGAGACTAGACATCTACCACCCCACTACCACTATCAGATTAGAGCCATAAAGGGGACATCTACCACTATCAGATTAGAGCCATAAAGGGGACATCTACCACTATCAGATTAGATCCATAAAGGAGACATCTACCACCACACTACCACTATCAGATTACAGCCATAACGGAGACTAGACATCTACCACTATCAGATTAGAGCCATAAAGGAGACTAGACATCTACCACCCCACTACCACTATCAGATTAGAACCATAAAGGAGACTAGACATCTACCACTATCAGATTAGAGCCATAAAGGAGACATCTACCACCACACTACCACGATCAGATTAGAGCCATAAAGGAGACCAGACATCTACCACTATCAGATTAGAGCCATAAAGGGGACTAGACATCTACCACCCCACTACCACTATCAGATTAGAGCCATAAAGGAGACTAGACATCTACCACTATCAGATTAGAGCCATAAAGGGAATCTACCACTATCAGATTATAGCCATAAAGGAGACTAGACATCTACCACCACACTACCACTATCAGATTAGAGTCATAAAGTAGACATCTACCACCCCACTACCGCTATCAGATTAGAGCCATAAAGGAGACTAGACATCTACCACCCCACTACCACTATCAGATTAGAGTCATAAAGTAGACATCTACCACCCCACTACCACTATCAGATTAGAGCCATAAAGGGGACATCTACCACTATCAGATTAGATCCATAAAGGAGATATCTAACACCACACTACCACTATCAGATTAGAAACATAAAGGAGTCTCGACATCTATCACTATCAGATTAGAGCCATAAAGGAGACTAGACATCTACCACTATCAGATTAGAGCCATAAAGGAGACTAGACATCTACCACCCCACTACCACTATCAGATTAGAAACAAAAAGGAGTCTCGACATCTATCACTATCAGATTAGAGCCATAAAGGAGTCTTCTACCACCCCACTACAACTATCATATTAGAGCCATAAAGGAGGCTAGACATCTACCACCCCACTACCACTATCAGATTAGAGCCATACAGGGACATCTACCACTATCAGATTAGAGACATAAAGGAGTCTTCTACCACCCCACTACCACTATCATATTAGAGCCATAAAGGAGACATCTACCACCACGCTACCACTATCAGATCAGAGCCATAAAGGAGACTAGACATCTACCACTATCAGATTAGAGCCATAAAGGAGACTAGACATCTATCACCCCACTAACACTAATATATTAGAGCCATAAAGGAGACATCTACCACCACACTACCACTATCAGATTAGAGCCATAAAGGAGACTAGACATCTATCACCCCACTAACACTATTATATTAGAGCCATAAAGGAGACATCTACCACCCCACTACCACTATCAGATTAGAGCCATAAAGGGGACATCTACCACTATCAGATTAGAGCCATAAAGGAGACTAGACATCTACCACTATCAGATTAGAGCCATAAAGGAGACTAGACATCTACCACCCCACTACCACTATCAGATTAGAGCCATAAAGGGGACATCTACCACTATCAGATTAGATCCATAAAGGAGACATCTATCACCACACTACCACTATCAGATTAGAAACATAAAGGAGACTAGACATCTATCACCCCACTAACACTAATATATTAGAGCCATAAAGGAGACATCTACCACCACACTACCACTATCAGATTAGAGACATAAAGGAGACATCTACCACCACACTACCACGATCAGATTAGAGCCATAAAGGAGACCAGACATCTACCACTATCAGATTAGAGCCATAAAGGGGACTAGACATCTACCACCCCACTACCACTATCAGATTAGAGCCATAAAGGAGACTAGACATCTACCACTATCAGATTAGAGCCATAAAGGGGAATCTACCACTATCAGATTATAGCCATAAAGGAGACTAGACATCTACCACCACACTACCACTATCAGATTAGAGTCATAAAGTAGACATCTACCACCCCACTACCGCTATCAGATTAGAGCCATAAAGGAGACTAGACATCTACCACCCCACTACCACTATCAGATTAGAGTCATAAAGTAGACATCTACCACCCCACTACCACTATCAGATTAGAGCCATAAAGGGGACATCTACCACTATCAGATTAGATCCATAAAGGAGATATCTAACACCACACTACCACTATCAGATTAGAAACATAAAGGAGTCTCGACATCTATCACTATCAGATTCGAGCCATAAAGGAGACTAGACATCTACCACTATCAGATTAGAGCCATAAAGGAGACTAGACATCTACCACCCCACTACCACTATCAGATTAGAAACAAAAAGGAGTCTCGACATCTATCACTATCAGATTAGAGCCATAAAGGAGTCTTCTACCACCCCACTACAACTATCATATTAGAGCCATAAAGGAGGCTAGACATCTACCACCCCACTACCACTATCAGATTAGAGCCATACAGGGGACATCTACCACTATCA
Source organism: Oncorhynchus tshawytscha (assembly GCF_018296145.1). Lineage (NCBI taxonomy): Eukaryota > Metazoa > Chordata > Actinopteri > Salmoniformes > Salmonidae > Oncorhynchus > Oncorhynchus tshawytscha. Next base: position 3,616,543 of record NC_056436.1, on the reverse strand, counting down.
GATTAGAGACATAAAGGAGTCTTCTACCACCCCACTACCACTATCATATTAGAGCCATAAAGGAGACATCTACCACCACGCTACCACTATCAGATCAGAGCCATAAAGGAGACTAGACATCTACCACTATCAGATTAGAGCCATAAAGGAGACTAGACATCTATCACCCCACTAACACTAATATATTAGAGCCATAAAGGAGACATCTACCACCACACTACCACTATCAGATTAGAGCCATAAAGGAGACTAGACATCTATCACCCCACTAACACTATTATATTAGAGCCATAAAGGAGACATCTACCACCCCACTACCACTATCAGATTAGAGCCATAAAGGGGACATCTACCACTATCAGATTAGAGCCATAAAGGAGACTAGACATCTACCACTATCAGATTAGAGCCATAAAGGAGACTAGACATCTACCACCCCACTACCACTATCAGATTAGAGCCATAAAGGGGACATCTACCACTATCAGATTAGATCCATAAAGGAGACATCTATCACCACACTACCACTATCAGATTAGAAACATAAAGGAGACTAGACATCTATCACCCCACTAACACTAATATATTAGAGCCATAAAGGAGACATCTACCACCACACTACCACTTTCAGATTAGAGCCATAAAGGGGACATCTACCACTATCAGATTAGAGTCATAAAGGAGTCTTCTACCACCCCACTACCACTATCAGATTATAGCCATAAAGGAGACATCTACAACCCCTCTACCACTATCAGATTAGAGACATAAAGGAGCCCAGACACCTACCACCCCACTACCACTATCAGATTAGAGCCATAAAGGGGACATCTACCACTATCAGATTAGAGCCATAAAGGAGACATCTACCACCCCACTACCACTATCAGATTAGAACCATAAAGGAGACTAGACATCTACCACCCCACTACCACTATCAGATTAGAGCCATAAAGGGGACATCTACCACTATCAGATTAGATCCATAAAGGAGACATCTACCACCACACTACCACTATCAGATTACAGCCATAACGGAGACTAGACATCTACCACTATCAGATTAGAGCCATAAAGGAGACTAGACATCTACCACCCCACTACCACTATCAGATTAGAACCATAAAGGAGACTAGACATCTACCACTATCAGATTAGAGCCATAAAGGAGGCTAGACATCTACAACCCCACTACCACTATCAGATTAGAGACATAAAGGAGACATCTACCACCACACTACCACGATCAGATTAGAGCCATAAAGGAGACCAGACATCTACCACTATCAGATTAGAGCCATAAAGGGGACTAGACATCTACCACCCCACTACCACTATCAGATTAGAGCCATAAAGGAGACTAGACATCTACCACTATCAGATTAGAGCCATAAAGGGGAATCTACCACTATCAGATTATAGCCATAAAGGAGACATCTACCACCCCACTACCGCTATCAGATTAGAGCCATAAAGGAGACATCTACCACCCCACTACCGCTATCAGATTAGAGCCATAAAGGAGACTAGACATCTACCACCCCACTACCACTATCAGATTAGAGTCATAAAGTAGACATCTACCACCCCACTACCACTATCAGATTAGAGCCATAAAGGGGACATCTACCACTATCAGATTAGATCCATAAAGGAGACATCTAACACCACACTACCACTATCAGATTACAGCCATAACGGAGACTAGACATCTACCACTATCAGATTAGAGCCATAAAGGAGACTAGACATCTACCACCCCACTACCACTATCAGATTAGAACCATAAAGGAGACTAGACATCTACAACTATCAGATTAGAGCCATAAAGGAGACTAGACATCTACCACCCCACTACCACTATCAGATTAGAACCATAAAGGAGACTAGACATCTACAACTATCAGATTAGAGCCATAAAGGAGACTAGACATCTATCACCCCACTAACACTATTATATTAGAGCCATAAAGGAGACATCTACCACCACACTACCACTATCAGATTAGAGACATAAAGGGGACATCTACCACTATCAGATTAGAGCCATAAAGGAGGCTAGACATCTACCACTATCAGATTAGAGCCATAAAGGAGACTAGACATCTACCACTATCAGATTAGAGCCATAAAGGAGACTAGACATCTACCACCCCACTACCACTATCAGATTAGAGCCATAAAGGGGACATCTACCACTATCAGATTAGATCCATAAAGGAGACATCTATCACCACACTACCACTATCAGATTAGAAACATAAAGGAGACTAGACATCTACCACTATCAGATTAGAGCCATAAAGGAGACTAGACATCTAACACCACACTACCACGATCAGATTAGAGCCATAAAGGGGACTAGACATCTACCACCCCACTACCACTATCAGATTAGAGCCATAAAGGAGACTAGACATCTACCACTATCAGATTAGTGCCATAAAGGGGAATCTACCACTATCAGATTATAGCCATAAAGGAGACTAGACATCTACCACCACACTACCACTATCAGATTAGAGCCATAAAGGGGACATCTACCACTATTAGATTAGATCCATAAAGGAGACATCTATCACCACACTACCACTATCAGATTAGAAACATAAAGGAGACTAGACATCTACCACTATCAGATTAGAGCCATAAAGGAGACTAGACATCTAACACCACACTACCACTATCATATTAGAGACATAAAGGAGCCTAGACATCTACCACCCCACTACCACTATCAGATTAGAGACATAAAGGGGACATCTACCACTATCAGATTAGAGACAAAAAGGAGAGATCTACCACCCCACTACCACTATCAGATTAGAAACATAAAGGAGACTAGACATCTACCACTATCAGATTAGAGCCATAAAGGAGACTAGACATCTACCAACCAACTACCACTATCAGATTAGAACCATAAAGGAGGCTAGACATCTAACACTATCAGATTAGAGCCATAAAGGAGGCTAGACATCTACAACCCCACTACCACTATCAGATTAGAGACATAAAGGAGACATCTACCACCACACTACCACGATCAGATTAGAGCCATAAAGTTGACTAGACATCTACCACTATCAGATTAGAGCCATAAAGGAGACTAGACATCTACCACCCCACTACCACTATCAGATTAGAGCCATAAAGGAGACTAGACATCTAACACCCCACTACCACTATCAGATTAGAACCATAAAGGAGACTAGACATCTACCACTATCAGATTAGAGCCATAAAGGAGGCTAGACATCTACAACCCCACTACCACTATCAGATTAGAGACATAAAGGAGACATCTACCACCACACTACCACGATCAGATTAGAGCCATAAAGGAGACCAGACATCTACCACTATCAGATTAGAGCCATAAAGGGGACTAGACATCTACCACCCCACTACCACTATCAGATTAGAGCCATAAAGGAGACTAGACATCTACCACTATCAGATTAGTGCCATAAAGGGGAATCTACCACTATCAGATTATAGCCATAAAGGAGACTAGACATCTACCACCACACTACCACTATCAGATTAGAGTCATAAAGTAGACATCTACCACCCCACTACCGCTATCAGATTAGAGCCATAAAGGAGACTAGACATCTACCACCCCACTACCACTATCAGATTAGAGCCATAAAGTAGACATCTACCACCCCACTACCGCTATCAGATTAGAGCCATAAAGGAGACTAGACATCTACCACCCCACTACCACTATCAGATTAGAGACATAAAGGGGACATCTACCACTATAATATTAGAGCCATAAAGGAGGCATCTACCACCACACTACCACTATCAGCCATAAAGGAGACTAGACATCTACCACTATCAGATTAGAGCCATAAAGGAGGCTAGACATCTACAACCCCACTACCACTATCAGATTAGAGACATAAAGGAGACATCTACCACCACACTACCACGATGAGATTAGAGCCATAAAGGAGACCAGACATCTACCACTATCAGATTAGAGCCATAAAGGGGACTAGACATCTACCACCCCACTACCACTATCAGATTAGAGCCATAAAGGAGACTAGACATCTACCACTATCAGATTAGTGCCATAAAGGGGAATCTACCACTATCAGATTATAGCCATAAAGGAGACTAGACATCTACCACCACACTACCACTATCAGATTAGAGTCATAAAGTAGACATCTACCACCCCACTACCGCTATCAGATTAGAGCCATAAAGGAGACTAGACATCTACCACCCCACTACCACTATCAGATTAGAGTCATAAAGTAGACATCTACCACCCCAATACCACTATCAGATTAGAGCCATAAAGGAGACTAGACATCTACAACCCCACTACCACTATCAGATTAGAGACATAAAGGAGCCTAGACATCTACCACCCCACTACCACTATCAGATTAGAGCCATAAAGGGGAGTAGACATCTACCACCACACTACCACTATCAGATTAGAACCATAAAAGAGACTAGACATCTACAACTATCAGATTAGAACCATAAAGGAGCCTAGACATCTACCACTATCAGATTAGAGCCATAAAGGAGACTAGACATCTACCACTATCAGATTAGAACCATAAAGGGGAATCTACCACTATCAGATTAGAACCATAAAGGAGACTAGACATCTACCACTATCAGATTAGAGCCATAAAGGAGACTAGACATCTACCACTATCAGATTAGAGCCATAAAGGAGCCTAAACATCTACCAACCCACTACCACTATCAGATTAGAGCCATAAAGGGGACATCTACCACTATCAGATTAGAGCCATAAAGGAGACTAGACATCTACCACCACACTACCACTATCAGATTAGAGCCATAAAGGGGACTAGACATCTACCACCCCACTACCACTATCAGATTAGAGCCATAAAGGGGACTAGGTATCTACCACCACACTACCACTATCAGATTAGAGCCATAAAGGGGACTAGACATCTACCACCACACTACCACTATCAGATTAGAGCCATAATAAGGAGACTAGACATCTACCACCCCACTACCACTATCAGATTAGAACCATAAAGGAGACTAGACATCTACCACTATCAGATTAGAGCCATAAAGGGGAATCTACCACTATCAGATTAGAGCCATAAAGGGGACTAGACATCTACCACCACACTACCACTATCAGATTAGAGCCATAAAGGGGACTAGACATCTACCACCACACTACCACTATCAGATTAGAGCCATAAGGAGACTAGACATCTACCACCCCACTACCACTATCAGATTAGAACCATAAAGGAGACTAGACATCTACCACTATCAGATTAGAGCCATAAAGGGAATCTACCACTATCAGATTAGAGCCATAAAGGGGACTAGACATCTACCACCACACTACCACTATCAGATTAGAGCCATAAGGAGACTAGACATCTACCACCCCACTACCACTATCAGATTAGAACCATAAAGGAGACTAGACATCTACCACTATCAGATTAGAGCCATAAAGGAGACTAGACATCTACGACTATCAGATTAGAACCATAAAGGGGAATCTACCACTATCAGATTATAGCCATAAAGGAGACTAGACATCTACCACCACACTACCACTATCAGATTAGAGCCATAAAGGAGACTAGACATCTACCACTATCAGATTAGAGCCATAAAGGAGCCTAAACATCTACCACCCCACTACCACTATCAGATTAGAGCCATAAAGGGGACATCTACCACTATCAGATTAGAGGCATAAAGGAGTCTTCTACCACCCCCCTACCACTATCAGATTAGAGCCATAAAAGAAACATCTACCACCCCACTACCACTATCATATTAGAGCCATAAAGGAGACATCTACCACCACACTACCACTTTCAGATTAGAGCCATAAAGGAGTCATCTACCACTATCAGATTAGAGCCATAAAGGAGACTAGACATCTACCACTATCAGATTAGAGCCATAAAGGAGCCTAAACATCTACCAACACACTACCACTATCAGATTAGAGCCATAAAGGGGACATCTACCACTATCAGATTAGAGCCATAAAGGAGACTAGACATCTACCACTATCAGATTAGAGCCATAAAGGAGACTAGACATCTACCACTATCAGATTAGAGCCATAAAGGAGCCTAAACATCTACCAACCCACTACCACTATCAGATTAGAGCCATAAAGGGGACATCTACCACTATCAGATTAGAGCCATAAAGGAGACTAGACATCTACCACCACACTACCACTATCAGATTAGAGCCATAAAGGGGACTAGACATCTACCACCCCACTACCACTATCAGATTAGAGCCATAAAGGGGACTAGGTATCTACCACCACACTACCACTATCAGATTAGAGCCATAAAGGGGACTAGACATCTACCACCACACTACCACTATCAGATTAGAGCCATAAGGAGACTAGACATCTACCACCCCACTACCACTATCAGATTAGAACCATAAAGGAGACTAGACATCTACCACTATCAGATTAGAGCCATAAAGGGAATCTACCACTATCAGATTAGAGCCATAAAGGGGACTAGACATCTACCACCACACTACCACTATCAGATTAGAGCCATAAGGAGACTAGACATCTACCACCCCACTACCACTATCAGATTAGAACCATAAAGGAGACTAGACATCTACCACTATCAGATTAGAGCCATAAAGGAGGCTAGACATCTACGACTATCAGATTAGAACCATAAAGGGAATCTACCACTATCAGATTATAGCCATAAAGGAGACTAGACATCTACCACCCCACTACCACTATCAGATTAGAGCCATAAAGGAGACTAGACATCTACCACCACACTACCACTATCAGATTAGAGCCATAAAGGAGACTAGACATCTACCACTATCAGATTAGAGCCATAAAGGAGCCTAAACATCTACCACCCCACTACCACTATCAGATTAGAGCCATAAAGGGGACATCTACCACTATCAGATTAGAGGCATAAAGGAGTCTTCTACCACCCCCCTACCACTATCAGATTAGAGCCATAAAGGACACATCTACCACCCCACTACCACTATCATATTAGAGCCATAAAGGAGACATCTACCACTTTCAGATTAGAGCCATAAAGGAGTCATCTACCACTATCAGATTAGAGCCATAAAGGAGATATCTACCACCACACTACCACTATCAGATTAGAGCCATAAAGGAGACTAGACATCTACCACTATCAGATTAGAGCCATAAAGGAGACTAGACATCTACCACCCCACTACCACTATCAGATTAGAACCATAAAGTTTGACTAGAATTACTCACCCACAGATTCAGACAGACAGAGACGGTCACACTGACCACCCTGAACTGGGCAAGCCTCATGGAACAGACATTCCTGGGGCACTGTGGAGCCGCCCTCCCCTGCCCTGCCCAGCCCTGCCCAGCCCCGCCCTGCCCTGCCCAGCCCAGCCCCGCCCACTTATACTTCTGGGAATTTACAATGTATTCCTCCATAGAAAAAACAACACCTGCATCTGAAATTTTAGCCGAGTACACTCCCTGTTGGGCCCTGGTCTAAAGGAGTACACTCCCTGTTGGGCCCTGGTCTAAAGGAGTACACTCCCTGTTGGGCCCTGGTCTAAAGGAGTACACTCCCTGTTGGGCCCTGGTCTAAAGGAGTACACTCCCTGTTGGGCCCTGGACTAAAGGAGTACACTTCCTGTTGGGCCCTGGTCTAAATCAATCAATCAATCAAATGTATTCTTAAAGCCCTTCGTACATCAGCTGATATCTCAAAGTGCTGTACAGAAACCCAGCCTAAAACCACAAACAGCAAGCAATGCAGGTGTAGAAGCACGGTGGCTAGGAAAAACTCCCTAGAAAGGCCAAAACCTAGGAAGAAACCTAGAGAGGAACCAGGCTATGTGGGGTGGCCAGTCCTCTTCTGGCTGTGCCGGGTGGAGATTATAACAGAACATGGCCAAGATGTTCAAATGTTCATAAATGACCAGCAGGGTCAAATAATAATAATCACAGTGGTTGTCGAGGGTGCAGCAAGTCAGCACCTCAGGAGTAAATGTCAGTTGGCTTTTCATAGCCGATCATGAACAGTATCTCTACCGCTCCTGCTGTCTCTAGAGAGTTGAAAACAGCAGGTCTGGGACAGATAGCACGTCCGGTGAACAGGTCAGGGTTCCATAGCCGCAGGCAGAACAGTTGAAACTGGAGCAGCAGCACGACCAGGTGGACTGGGGACAGCAAGGAGCCATCAGGCCAGGTAGTCCTGAGGCATGGTCCTAGGGCTCAGGTCCTCCGAGAGAGAGAGAGAGAAAGAAAGCAGAGAATTAGAGAGAGCATACTTAAATTCACACAGGACACCGGATAAGACAGGAAAAATACTCCAGATATAACAGTCTGACCCTAAGTAGTGCACGCTCTGTTGGGGCCCTGGTCTAAAGAAGTGCACGCTCTGTTGGGGCCCTGGTCTAAAGTAGTGCACTCCCTGTTGGGAACCTGGTCTAAAGCAGTACACCATAAAGAGAAGAGTGTGCCATTTGGAACGCGTCATATCAAGGAGAGAAGTGGATGATGTAATTTTGCACTCCACCTAACAACGACAGTATAGAGTCTGTGTGTAATTCTCCACAGCTGCTCCACTGGGATAGACCACCACACCAGGACAAACTATGCCAAGATTCCTAAATGAAACATAAATATCCAGTAACATAATCTGGAGGTTTTCGAGGGGCCCGGGATACAACCTAGTCTCTGTAAACCCCGTTCCAAATGGCACCTGGTCAACATTAGTGCACTATATAGGGAATAGGGTTCCATAGGGCTCTGGTCAACAGTAGTGTTCTATATAGGGAATAGGGCCCTGTTCAACAGAAGTGTACTATATAGGGAATAGGGCTCTGGTCAACAGTAGTGTTCTATATAGGGAACAGGGTTCTATAGGGCTCTGGTCAACAGTAGTGTACTATATAGGGAATAGGGCCCTGGTCAACAATAGTGTTCTATATAGGGAACAGGGTTCTATAGGGGCCTGGTCAACAGTAGTGTTCTATATAGGGAATAGGGCCCTGGTCAACAGTAGTGTTCTATATAGGGAATAGGGCCCTGGTCAACAGTAGTGTTCTATATAGGGAATAGGGCTCTGGTCAACAGTAGTGTTCTATATAGGGAATAGGGCCCTGTTCAACAGTAGTGCACTATATAGGGAATAGGGCTCTGGTCAATAGTAGTGCACTATATAGGGAATAGGGTTCCATAGGGCTCTGGTCAACAGTAGTGTTCTATTTGGGGAATAGGGCTCTGGTCAACAGTAGTGCACTATGTAGGGAATAGGGCTCTGGTTAACAGTAGTGCACTATATAGGGAATAGGGCCCTGGTCAACAGTAGTGTACTATGTAGGGAATAGGGTGCCATAGGGCTCTGGTCAACAGTAGTGCACTATGTAGGGAATAGGGCCCTGGTCAACAGTAGTGTACTATATAGGGAATAGGGTCCTGGTCAACAGTAGTGTTCTATATAGGGAATAGGGCTCTGGTCAACATTAGTGCACTATGTAGGGAATAGGGCTCTGGTCAACAGTAGTGCACTATATAGGGAATAGGGCCCTGGTCAACAGTAGTGTACTATGTAGGGAATAGGGTGCCATAGGGCTCTGGTCAACAGTAGTGTACTATATAGGGAATAGGGCCCTGGTCAACAGTAGTGCACTATATAGGGAATAGGGCCCTGGTCAACAGTAGTGTACTATATAGGGAATAGGGTGCCATAGGGCTCTGGTCAATAGTAGTGCACTATGTAGGGAATAGGGTGCCATAGGGCTCTGGTCAATAGTAGTGCACTATATAGGGAACAGGGCTCTGGTCAATAGTAGTGTACTATGTAGGGAATAGGGCCCTGGTCAACAGTAGTGCACTATGTAGGGATTAGGGTTCCATAGGGCTCTGGTCAATAGTAGTGCACTATGTAGGGAATAGGGTGCCATAGGGCTCTGGTCAACAGTAGTGCACTATGTAGGGATTAGGGTTCCATAGGGCTCTGGTCAACAGTAGTGTACTATGTAGGGAATAGGGTTCCATAGGGCTCTGGTCAATAGTAGTGTACTATGTAGGGAATAGGGTTCCATAGGGCTCTGGTCAACAGTAGTGTACTATGTAGGGAATAGGGTTCCATATAGGGTACAGTCAACAGTAGTGCACTATGTAGGGAATAGGGCCCTGGTCAACAGTAGTGTTCTATATAGGGAATAGGGTCCTGGTCAACAGTAGTGCACAATATAGGGAATAGGGCTCTGGTCAACAGTAGTGTTCTATATAGGGAATAGGGTGCCATAGGGCTCTGGTCAACAGTAGTGCACTATGTAGGGAATAGGGTTCCATATAGGGTACAGTCAACAGTAGTGCACTATGTAGGGAATAGGGCCCTGGTCAACAGTAGTGTTCTACATAGGGAATAGGGCCCTGGTCAACAGTAGTGCACTATATAGGGAATAGGGCCCTGGTCAACAGTAGTGTACTATATAGGGAATAGGGTCCTGGTCAACAGTAGTGCACAATATAGGGAATAGGGCTCTGGTCAACAGTAGTGTTCTATATAGGGAATAGGGTGCCATAGGGCTGTGGTCAACAGTAGTGCACTATGTAGGGAATAGGGTTCCATATAGGGTACGGTCATACCGTAACATTTAAAAACACACATCTGGTTCCACACAACTCAATTTAAACCAAGTCACTCAAATTACATTCTGGTTTAAATTAGATTGATATAGCTATCCCTTTTAAACACACATAAAGTGCCTTTCACAGCAACCAGGCATTGACCCCGAAGAGAAACAGCGAATAACATTTAGATCCAGATGGTAATGGGTATTCAGCTCCTCTAGAGTGACAAGATGACGCCGACAGAGATGGGCGTCCTCGCTTCGAGTCCTTAGGAAACTATGGGGTATTTTTTAAATATATTTTTTTATGTATTATTTCTTACATTGTTAACCCCAGTAAATCTTAAGTGTTATTACATACAGCTGGGAAGAACAATTGGATGTAAGAGTGACGTCAACTTACCAACATTACGACCAGGGATATGACTTTCCTGAAGCAGATTCTTTGTTCGCACCACAACCCAGGACATTGGATCTAATTCAAGAGGCCGGCCCAAAACAACGTCGCCGCAGAAGAAGTAGACGGAGCGGCCTCCTGGTCAGACTTCGGAGGCGTGCACACCACCCACCCCTTCCGAGTATATTACTCGCCCAGTCTCTTGACAACAAGGTAGACGAAATTAGGGCCAAGGGTTGCCTTCCAGAGAGACATCAGAGATTGTAACATTCTCTGTTTCACGGAAACATGGCTCTCTCTAGATATGTTGTCGGAATCGGGTTCAGCCACAGGGCTTAGTTGGTTGTCTAAATTGGATCGGAGTCAAATCCAGACATTGCCTCGTAACTACATATGCCCAGAGAACTTGCCGGAAACACCCAAATAAATAAATATAAGTATAAGTATAAATAAAACATGCGAGTTAAGAATTTACATATCAGATGAGATGACCGCGTGCCGAGGTCGAGGTCGAGGATTCGTCGCAACCCCAAAACGCAACACGAGGTTGAAGAATGCTACGGATGCTAATAGCTGTGTCCAAGAGCAATTCAATTGAATTCAAGCAGGACTCTCCTTCTCGGTGGCCGACGTGAGTAAGACATTTAAACGTGTTAACCCTCGGAAGGCTGCTGGCCCAGACAGCATCCCTAGCCGCGTTCTCAAAGCATGTGCAGACCAGCTGGCTGGTGTGTTTATGGACATATTCAATCTCTCCCTATCCCAGTCCGCTGTCCCCACATGATTCAAGACGTCCACCATTGTTTCTAAACCCAAGGCAAGATAACAGAACTAAATGACTACCGCCCGTAGCACTTACTTCTGCCATCATGAAGTGCTTTGAGACTAGTCAAGGATCTTATCACCTCCGCCTTACCTGCCATCCTCCTCCCCTCCTCTCCTCTTCCTCCTCCACTTCAGTTTACATCCTGCCCTAACAGGTCCACAGACAATGCAATCACCATCACACTGCACACTGCCTAACCCATCTGGACAAGAAGAATACCTATGTAAGAATTCTGTTCATTGACTACAGCTCAGCATTCAGCACCATAGTACCCTCCAAACTCATCAAGCTGGAGGCCCTGGGTCTCAACCCCACCCTGTGCAACTGGGTACTGGACATCTTGACGGGCCGCCCCCAGGTGGTGAAGGTAGGAAACAACATCTCCACTTCGCTGATCCTCAACACTGGGACCCCACAATGGTGCGTGCTCAGTCCCCTGGGTCTACCCCTCCTCCCCTCCTATACTCCCTGTTCAAATCAAATCAAATTGTATTTGTCACATACACATGGTTAGCAGATGTTAATGCGAGTGTAGCGAAATGCTTGTGCTTCTAGTTCCGACAATGCAGTAATAACCAACAAGTAATCTAGCTAACAATTCCAAAACTACTACCTTATAGACAAAAGTGTAAGGGGATAAAGAATAGGTACATAAAGATATATGAATGAGTGATGGTACAGAGCCGAATAGGCAAGATACAGCAGATGGTATTGAGTACAGTATATACATATGAGATGAGTATGTAAACAAAGTGGCATAGTTAAAATGGCTAGTGATACATGTATTACATGACTACGTGGCCATGCACGCCTCCAACTCAATCATCAAGTACGCAGATGACACAACAGTAGCGGGCCTGATTACCAACAACAACGAAACAGCCTACAGGGAGGAGGTGAGGGCCCTGGGAGAGTGGTGGCAGGAAAATAACCTCTCACTCAATGTCAACAAAACAAAGGAGATGATCGTGGACTTCAGGAAACAGCAGAGGGAGCACCACCCTATCCACATCAACGGGACAGCAGTGGAGAAGGTGGAAAGTTTTAAGTTCCTCTGCGTACACATCACAGACAATCTGAAATGGCCCACCCACACAGACAGTGTGGTGAAGAAGGCGCAACAGTGCCTCTTCAACCTCAGGAGGCTGAAGATGTGTCTTGTCACCTAAAACCCTCACAAACTTTTACAGATGCACAATCGAGAGCATCCTGTCGGCTGTATCACCACCTGGTACGGCAACTGCTCCGCCCACAACCGTAAGGTTCTCCAGAGGGTAGTGAGGTCTGCACAACGCATCACCGGGGCAAACTACCTGCCCTCCAGGACACCTACACCACCCGATGTCACAGGAAGGCCATAAAGATCATCAAGGACATCAACCACCCGAGCCACTGCCTGTTCACCCCGCTATCATCCAGAAGGCGAGGTCAGTACAGGTGCATCAAAGCTGGGACCGAGAGACTGAAAAACAGCTTCTATCTCAAGGCCATCAGACTGTTAAACAGCCACCACTAACATTGAGAGGCTGCTGCCAACACACTGACACTGACTCAACTCCAGCCACTTTAATAATGACTTCAAATAATGCAGCTTTAATAATGTTTACATATCTTACATTACTCATCTCATATGTATATACTGTATTTTATACCATCTACTGCACCTTGCCTATGCTGCTCGGCCATCGCTCATCCATATACTCATATGTACATATTCTCATTCACCCCTTTAGATTTGTGTGTTTTAGGTAGTTGTTGGGGAATTGTTAGATTACTTGTTAGATATTACTGCACTGTCGAAACTAGAAGCACAACCATATTGCTACACTCATATTAACATCTGCTAACCATGTGTATGTGACCAATAATAGATAATTGATTTGATTTGAGTGACTGTGAAGCCACGTGCTTGTCTAACCACACCCCATGCCCCCCACCCACCCCAACCCAATCCCCAAACCCACCACCACCCCAACCCAATCCCCAAACCCACCACCACCCCAACCCAATCCCCAAACCCACCACCACCCAACCCCATCCCCACCCCACCCCATCCCCAACCCAACCCAAACACCCATCCAACCCCAGTTTTGGACCGACAGTCCTCTCAGCTCATAGTTTTGGACCGACAGTCCTCTCAGCTCATAGTTTTGGACCGACAGTCCTCTCAGCTCATAGTTTTGGACCGACAGTCCTCTCAGCTCATAGTTTTGGACCGACAGTCCTCTCAGCTCATAGTTTTGGACCGACAGTCCTCTCAGCTCATAGTTTTGGACCGACAGTCCTCTCAGCTCATAGTTTTGGACCAACAGACCTCTCAGCTCATTGTAACTGCATTTCTGCTCGGCCTAGACCCTCTTCAGTAGAAGCTAGTTGACTTCAACATGAACCACAGAAATGACTCATGCAATCACATAGGCTTGTATCCCAAATGGCAGCCTAGCCCTTATATAGTGCCCCTGTGGGCCCTGGTCAAAAGTAGTGCACTATTTAGGGAATAGGGTGTAATGTGGGATGCAGACGGAGAGAATGAATGATGGAATCCAGGCATCTCATCAGCTCATAAATGGGTTGTATTATTTACCACTCTCTCTGACGGTGTCTTCGCTATGGTTACGCTGAGCTTGTGTGTGTGTGAATCAGTGTGTGTGTGTGCATGCAGGCTGGTCTGTGTGTGTTGGTCTATATGCGAGAGCGAGCTTGTATGTATGTGTGTGTGTGTGTGTGTGTGTGTGCATGCAGGCTGGTCTGTGTGTGTGTGTGTGCATGCAGGCTGGTCTGTGTGTGTGTGTGTTGGTCTATATGCGAGAGCGAGCTTGTATGTGTGTGTGTGTGTGTGTGTGTGTGTGTGTGTGTGTGCCGTTCAATATGTGTGTGTGAATCAGTGTGTGCGTGTGCATGCAGGCTGGTCTGTCTCGTGTGTGTGTGTGTGTGTGTGTATGTGTATGTGACAGAGAGAGAGAGAGTAATACGTCCTGGGGAAAGGCTCTAATCCCTGAACACCGAAACTACAGACCGCGGTGGATTTAAACACAAACTAAGAAGGTCGTACCAAGGATCATTTAGCTATTTGGATGTTAAATTTTAAGAACCCCTTGAAGTATCACATTGTTTTATAAACTGCTATTTGCCAGCAGCATACCACCATGGATGGCACTGCTGGCTTGCTTCTGAAGCTAAGCAGGGTTGGTCCTGGTCAGTCCCTGGATGGGAGACCAGATGCTGCTGGAAGTGGTGTTGGAGGGCCAGTGCCCTGCGTAGGGTGCCGTCTTTCGGATGGGACGTTAAACAGGTGTCCTGACTCTGAGGTCATTAAAGATCCCATGGCACTTATCATAAGAGTAGAGGTGTTAACCCTGGTGTCCTGGCTAAATTCTCAATCTGTCCCTCAAACCATCATGGCCACCTGATCATCCCCAGTTTACAATTGTCTCATTCATCCCCCCTCCTCTCCCCTGTAACTATTCCCCAGGTTGTTGCTGTAAATGAGAATGTGTTCTCAGTCAACTTACCTGGTAAAATGATGGATAAAATAAATGAGCCAATAGAAACACATTGAATAACAGATAGTCCTTACTGCTATTAGAAACACATTGAATAACAGATAGTCCTTACTGCTATTAGCCAATAGAAACACATTGAATAACAGATAGTGTCCCCCCAAAAATGTAAAGGAAGTTTGTTCGGAAGTGTTGGTCCTATATCTGAGAGATGGAAACATTTTTTTTAACATGTTGCGATGGAGTGTGTAGGCCGATATTTTCCTGCTCGTTGGCGACATCTACTGGCCATGAGGGAGGGTTGCCCCCATGAAGGGTAAGAGCCGAATTACACACGTTTTTGTGCTGTGGCGTATTCTGTTGTTTCTTTCCCCCTGAATTAAAAAAGTCCTGGGTCGTTTCCCTGGAGAAAAGGTCCATATTTGGTCTACGCCGATACACTGAGACGCTCATGACAGCCAGGTCCATCTCGACCTGCACAGAGAGGTCATTTCAGAGCGAAGGAATGAAAATGCCATAGAAAAGTATTGTCCAAATTCAGCAGGTTATGGTGTGAAATAGGCTTTTTGAAAAGTGCCGTCTTTGTTCTCTTACTCTTTTTAACGCCGGTGTGGAGGGACAATGGTAGGAGGGGAGGAGGGACAGGGTTAGATCCCCCTCTCTACAACAGACATGGTAGGAGGGACAGGGTTAGATCCCCTCTCTACAACAGACATGGTAGGAGGGACAGGGTTAGATCCCCTCTCTACAACAGACATGGTAGGAGGGACAGGGTTAGATCCCCTCTCTACAACAGACATGGTAGGAGGGACAGGGTTAGATCCCCTCTCTACAACAGACATGGTAGGAGGGACAGGGTTAGATCCCTCTCTACAACAGACATGGTAGGAGGGACAGGGTTAGATCCCCTCTCTACAACAGACATGGTAGGAGGGACAGGGTTAGATCCCCTCTCTACAACAGACATGGTAGGAGGGACAGGGTTAGATCCCCTCTCTACAACAGACATGGTAGGAGGGACAGGGTTAGATCCCCCTCTCTACAACAGACATGGTAGGAGGGACAGGGTTAGATCCCCTCTCTACAACAGACATGGTAGGAGGGACAGGGTTAGATCCCCCTCTCTACAACAGACATGGTAGGAGGGACAGGGTTAGATCCCCCTCTCTACAACAGACATGGTAGGAGGGACAGGGTTAGATCCCCCTCTCTACAACAGACATGGTAGGAGGGACAGGGTTAGATCCCCCTCTCTACAACAGACATGGTAGGAGAGACAGGGTTAGATCCCCTCTCTACAACAGACATGGTAGGAGGGACAGGGTTAGATCCCCCTCTCTACAACAGACATGGTAGGAGGGACAGGGTTAGATCCCCTCTCTACAACAGACATGGTAGGAGGGACAGGGTTAGATCCCCCTCTCTACAACAGACATGGTAGGAGGGACAGGGTTAGATCCCCCTCTCTACAACAGACATGGTAGGAGGGACAGGGTTAGATCCCCTCTCTACAACAGACATGCTAGGAGGGACAGGGTTAGATCCCCCTCTCTACAACAGACATGCTAGGAGGGACAGGGTTAGATCCCCCTCTCTACAACAGACATGGTAGGAGGGACAGGGTTAGATCCCCCTCTCTACAACAGACATGGTAGGAGGGACAGGGTTAGATCCCCCTCTACAATATAGACATGGTAGGAGGGACAGGGTTAGATCCCCCTCTACAATATAGACATGGTAGGAGGGACAGGGTTAGATCCCCTCTACAACATAGACATGGTAGGAGGGACAGGGTTAGATCCCCCTCTCTACAACAGACATGGTAGGAGGGACAGGGTTAGATCCCCCTCTCTACAACAGACATGGTAGGAGGGACAGGGTGAGATCCCCCTCTCTACAACAGACATGGTAGGAGGGACAGGGTTAGATCCCCCTCTCTACAACAGACATGGTAGGAGGGACAGGGTTAGATCCCCCTCTCTACAACAGACATGGTAGGAGGGACAGGGTTAGATCCCCCTCTCTACAACAGACATGGTAGGAGGGACAGGGTTAGATCCCGCTCTCTACAACAGACATGGTAGGAGGGACATGGGGGGGGGATCCCCTCTACAACATACCGTGTCTCTGAGCCTGATCCTTCTCAAGGTTTAATTCTAGGTTCCTTAATTTTAGGGAGGTTTTCCTGGCTATTGTGTTGTCAATTAAAATACTTGACTCATTATAGTAATACTGAACAATTTAAACCCTTGGCCCCTCAACCCCCCTTTCCCCAATACACGTGTAAGTATTGGATTATAAATTGCACCTTCCTGTATTATACTGATGCTTCAATGATTATTCTGTTAAACTGAGATATCTACTTTGTGTTGGTATTTTTCCATCTCTTCTTAGTTCTTATTGTCGTTTTATTGTCCAGAAGGAACCTGCAGTCGGAGTGTCGTTGGACGACGTGTATACACAACCTGCAGTCGGCGTGTCGTCGGACGACGTGTATACACAACCTGCAGTCGGCGTGTCGTTGGACGACGTGTATACACAACCTGCAGTCGGCGTGTCGTTGGACGACGTGTATACACAACCTGCAGTCGGCGTGTCGTTGGACGACGTGTATACACAACCTGCAGTCGGCGTGTCGTTGGACGACGTGTATACACAACCTGCAGTCGGCGTGTCGTTGGACGACGTGTATACACAACCTGCAGTCGGCGTGTCATTGGACGACGTGTATACACAACCTGCAGTCGGCGTGTCGTTGGACGACGTGTATACACAACCTGCAGTCGGCGTGTCGTTGGACGACGTGTATATACAACCTGCAGTCGGCGTGTCGTTGGACGACGTGTGTATACAACCTGCAGTCGGCGTGTCGTTGGACGACGTGTATATATACACACCATGAGTATCCTGTACGTACGGCTGATGACAGTTGTATGGCATGTTCTTTTATTACCAACCATGGCGTCCAAGACATTAAAATGACACCTACGAGTGTAAAGTTATGTTTATTAATCAATTCATGCAATACTGACATACCGGTTTTTGATTTGCTCAGTAAAAAAAAATAAGAAAAAACTTAAACAATTAACTGTTCATACTCCCTCTCTCTCACTCTTTATATAATGGTACCAATGTTTTGAAGGTTAAATGGTGCAACAGACTGAGTATACTGTAGCTAGCTAACGTAAACTCACCCCATTCCGGTTGGTTGAGTGTAGCTAGCTAACGTAAACTCACCCCATTCCGGTTGGTTGAGTGTAGCTAGCTAACGTAAACTCACCCCATTCCGGTTGGTTGAGTGTAGCTAGCTAACGTAAACTCACCCCATTCCGGTTGGTTGAGTGTAGCTAGCTAACGTAAACTCACCCCATTCCGGTTGGTTGAGTGTAGCTAGCTAACGTAAACTCACCCCATTCCGGTTGGTTGAGTGTAGCTAGCTAACGTAAACTCACCCCATTCCGGTTGGTTGAGTGTAGCTAGCTAACGTAAACTCACCCCATTCCGGTTGGTTGAGTGTAACTAGCTAACGTAAACTCACCCCATTCCGGTTGGTTGAGTGTAACTAGCTAACGTAAACTCACCCCATTCCGTACAAATGTACTCCTCAAAAAAAAAAGGTGGTTGGTTGAGTATAGCTAGCTACATCTCCTTCAATAACCAGATGAACGGTCGGTTGAGTATAGCTAGCTACATCTCCTTTAATAAACAGATGAACGTTTGGTTGAGTATAGCTAGCTACATCTCCTTCAATAAACAGATGAACGGTCGGTTGAGTATAGCTAGCTACATCTCCTTCAATAACCAGATGAACGGTCAGTTGAGTATAGCTAGCTACATCTCCTTCAATAACCAGATGA
>NC_056436.1:3574816-3589816 GCF_018296145.1 Oncorhynchus tshawytscha | reverse complement strand
TTAGCCTGAAGTAAATAATGAAACATGTTCAATTTGGTTTAAATAATGTAAAAACACAGTGTTGGAGAAGAAAGTAAAAGTGCAATATGTGCTATGTAAGAAAGCTAACGTTTCAGTTCCTTGCTCAGAACATGAGAACATATGAAAGTTGGTGGTTCCTTTTAACATGAGTCTTCAATATTCCCAGGTAAGAAGTTTTAAGTTGTAGTTAATATAGTATTTATAGGACTATTTCTCTCTATACCATTTGTATTTCATTAACCTTTGACTATTGGATGTTCTTATAGGCAGTTGGGTATTGCCAGTGTAACAGTATAGCTTCCGTCCCTCTCCTCGCCCCTACCTGGGCTCGAACCAGGAACACAAATCAAATCAGATTTTATTTGTCACATACACATGGTTAGCAGATGTTAATGCGAGTGTAGCGAAATGCTTGTGCTTCTAGTTCCGACAATGCAGTAATAACGAACAAGTGATCTAACTAACAATTCCAAAAAAACTACTGTCTTATACACAGTGTAAGGGGATAAAGAATATGTACATAAGGATATATGAATGAGTGATGGTACAGAGCAGCATAGGCAAGATACAGTAGATGATATCGAGTACAGTATATACATATGAGATAAGTATGTAAACCAAGTGGCATAGTTAAAGTGGCTAGTGATACATGTATTAAATAAGGATGCAGTCGATGATATAGAGTACAGTATCAACGTATGCATATGAGATGAACAATGTAGGGTAAGTAACATTATATAAGGTAGCATTGTTTAAAGTGGCTAGTGATATATTTACATCATTTCCCATCAATTCCCATGATTAAAGTGGCTGGAGTAGAGTCAGTGTCATTGACAGTGTGTTGGCAGTAGCCACTCAATGTTAGTGGTGGCTGTTTAACAGTCTGATGGCCTTGAGATAGAAGCTGTTTTTCAGTCTCTCGGTCCCAGCTTTGATGCACCTGTACTGACCTCGCCTTCTGGATGACAGCGGGGTGAACAGGCAGTGGCTCGGGTGGTTGATGTCCTTGATGATCTTTATGGCCTTCCTGTAGCATCGGGTGGTGTAGGTGTCCTGGAGGGCAGGTAGTTTGCCCCCGGTGATGCGTTGTGCAGACCTCACTACCCTCTGGAGGGCCTTACGGTTGAGGGCGGTGCAGTTGCCATACCAGGCGGTGATACAGCCCGCCAGGATGCTCTCGATTGAGCATCTGTAGAAGTTTGTGAGTGCTTTTGGTGACAAGCCGAATTTCTTCAGCCTCCTGAGGTTGAAGAGGCGCTGCTGCGCCTTCCTCACGATGCTGTCTGTGTGAGTGGACCAATTCAGTTTGTCTGTGATGTGTATGCCGAGGAACTTAAAACTTGCTACCCTCTCCACTACTGTTCCATCGATGTGGATGGGGGGGGTGTTCCCTCTGCTGTTTCCTGAAGTCCACAATCATCTCCTTAGTTTTGTTGACGTTGAGTGTGAGGTTATTTTCCTGACACCACACTCCGAGGGCCCTCACCTCCTCCCTGTAGGCCGTCTCGTCGTTGTTGGTAATCAAGCCTACCACTTTTGTGTCGCCCGCAAACTTGATGATTGAGTTGGAGGCGTGCATGGCCACGCAGTCGTGGGTGAACAGGGAGTACAGGAGAGGGCTCAGAACGCACCCTTGTGGGGCCCCAGTGTTGAGGATCAGCGGGTAGGAGATGTTGTTGCCTACCCTCACCACCTGGGGGCGGCCCGTCAGGAAGTCCAGTACCCAGTTGCACAGGGCGGGGTCGAGACCCAGGGTCTCGAGCTTGATGACGAGCTTGGAGGGTACTATGGTGTTGAATGCCGAGCTGTAGTCGATGAACAGCATTCTCACATAGGTATTCCTCTTGTCCAGATGGGTTAGGGCAGTGTGCAGTGTGATTGAGATTGCATCGTCTGTGGACCTATTTGGGCGGTAAGCAAATTGGAGTGGGTCAAGGGTGTCAGGTAGGGTGGAGGTGATATGGTCCTTGACTAGTCTCTCAAAGCACTTCATGATGACGGATGTGAGTGCTACGGGGCGGTAGTCGTTTAGCTCAGTTACCTTATCTTTCTTGGGAACAGGAACAATGGTGGCCCTCTTGAAGCATGTGGGAACAGCAGACTGGTATAGGGATTGATTGAATATGTCCGTAAACACACCGGCCAGCTGGTCTGCGCATGCTCTGAGGGCGCGGCTGGGGATGCCGTCTGGGCCTGCAGCCTTGCGAGGGTTAACACGTTTAAATGTCTTACTCACTTCGGCTGCAGTGAAGGAGAGACCACATGTTTCCGTTGCAGGCCGTGTCAGTGGCACTGTATTGTCCTCAAAGCGGGCAAAAAAGTTATTTAGTCTGCCTGGGAGCAAGACATCCTGGTCCGTGACTGGGCTGGGTTTCTTCCTGTAGTCCGTGATTGACTGTAGACCCTGCCACATGCCTCTTGTGTCTGAGCCGTTGAATTGAGATTCTACTTTGTCTCTGTACTGGCGCTTAGCTTGTTTGATAGCCTTGCGGAGGGAATAGCTGCACTGTTTGTATTCAGTCATGTTACCAGACACCTTGCCCTGATTAAAAGCAGTGGTTCGTGCCTTCAGTTTCACACGAATGCTGCCATCAATCCAAGGTTTCTGGTTAGGGAATGTTTTAATCGTTGCTATGGGAACGACATCTTCAACGCACGTTCTAATGAACTCGCACACCGTATCAGCGTATTCGTCAATGTTGTTGTCTGACGCAATACGAAACATCTCCCAGTCCACGTGATGGAAGCAGTCTTGGAGTGTGGAGTCAGCTTGGTCGGACCAGCGTTGGACAGACCTCAGCGTGGGAGCTTCTTGTTTTAGTTTCTGTCTGTAGGCAGGGATCAACAAAATGGAGTCGTGGTCAGCTTTTCTGAAAGGGGGCGGGGCAGGGCCTTATATGCGTCGCGGAAGTTAGAGTAACAATGATCCAGGGTCTTTCCACCCCTGGTTGCGCAATCGATATGCTGATAAAATTTAGGGAGTCTTGTTTTCAGATTAGCCTTGTTAAAATCCCCAGCTACAATGAATGCAGCCTCCGGATAAATCGTTTCCAGTTTGCAGAGAGTTAAATAAAGTTCGTTCAGAGCCATCGATGTGTCTGCTTGGGGGGGGATATATACGGCTGTGATTATAATCGAAGAGAATTCTCTTGGTAGATAATGCGGTCTACATTTGATTGTGAGGAATTCTAAATCAGGTGAACAGAAGGATTTGAGTTCCTGTATGTTTCTTTCATCACACCATGTCACGTTAGTCATAAGGCATACGCCCCCGCCCGTCTTCTTACCAGAAAGATGTTTGTTTCTGTCGGCGCGATGCGTGGAGAAACCCGCTGGCTGCACCGCTTCGGATTGCGTCTCTCCAGTGAGCCATGTTTCCGTGAAGCAGAGAACGTTACAGTCTCTGATGTCCCTCTGGAATGCTACCCTTGCTCGGATTTCATCAACCTTGTTGTCAAGAGACTGGACATTGGCAAGAAGAATGCTAGGGAGTGGTGCACGATGTGCCCGTCTCCGGAGTCTGACCAGAAGACCGCTTCGTTTCCCTCTTTTTCTGAGTCGTTTTTTTTTTTTTTTTTTGGTCGCTGCATGTGATCCACTCCGTTACACTGGTTGTAAGGCAGAACACAGGATCCGCATCGCGAAAAACATATTCTTGGTCGTACTGATGGTGAGTTGACGCTGATCTTATATTCAGTAGTTCTTCTCGGCTGTATGTAATGAAACCTAAGATGACCTGGGGTACTAGTGTAAGAAATAACACGTAAAAAAACAAAAAACTGCATAGTTTCCTAGGAACGCGAAGCGAGGCGGCCATCTCTGTCGGCGCCGGAAGTCCGTCGACAATCGACAATAGCCACCATCGAAGCATCGTTACCCATCGCTCCACAAAAGCCGTGGCCCTTGCAGAGCAAGGGGAACAACTACTCCAAGTCTCAGAGCGAGTGACGTTTGAAACGGTGTTAGCGCGCACCCCACTAACTAGCTAGCCATTTCACATCGGTTACACCAGCCTAATCTCGGGAGTTGATAGGCTTGAAGTCATAAACAGCGCTGTGCTTCAAGCATTGCTAAGAGCTGCTGGCAAATGCTGTAAAGTTTGAATGAATGCTTACGAGCCTGCTGCTGCCTACCACCGCTCAGTCAGACTGCTCTATCAAATCATAGACTTAATTATAACATAATAGTATGATCTGGGACCAGGCTAGGTAACGATCATAGGAGTTGACAAGACAACACAAACAGATCTGGGACCAGGCTAGGTAACGACCGTAGGAGTTGACAAGACAACACAAACAGATCTGGGACCAGCATAGACATAGATGGCATATATTTCACATTATGAGTTATTTAGCAAACACTCCAGAGCGACTTACAATCATTGCATCCAAAGGACCGCATGCGATCACTAATAGCAGTCAGAGAGGACAAGACCAACCGTCTCTACCATGACCACTAGGGCTGGGAATGGATGGCCAGTATCACCATACTTACATGCCGATTCTCTATGTATTGTGATTCTCAATGCATTGTGATTCTCATGATTCTGTATGTATTGTGATTCTCATGATTCTGTATGTATTGGGATTCTCAATGTATTGTGATTCTCATGATTCTGTATGTAATGGGATTCTCATGATTCTGTATGTAATGGGATTCTCATGATTCTGTATGTAATGGGATTCTCATGATTCTCAATGTATTGTGATTCTCATGATTCTGTATGTAATGTGATTCGATACTGCGATTTTGTGATTTGATGTTTCAAACATATTGTTAAGTGTACAAAACATTAGGAACAGCTGCTCTTTCCATGACACAGACTGACCAGGTGAATCCAGGTGAAAGATACGATTCCTTATTGATGTCACTTGTTAAATCCACTTCAATCACAGTGTAAATGAAGAGGAGACGGGTTAAAGAAGGATTTGTAAGCCTTGAGACATGGATTGTGTATCAATCAAATACAAAATATCGTACATCAGCTGATATCTCAAAGTGCTGTACAGAAACCCAGCCTAAAACCCCAAAGAGCAAGCAATGCAGTTGTAGAAGCACGGTGGCTAGGAAAAACTCACTAGAAAGGCCAAAACCTAGGAAGAAACCTAGAGAGGAACCAGGCTATGAGGGGTGGCCAGTCCTCTTCTGGCTGTGCCGGGTAGAGAGGAACCAGGCTATGAGGGGTGGCCAGTCCTGTTCTAGCTGAGCCGGGTGGAGATTATAACAGAACATGGCCAAGATGTTCAAATGTTCATAAATGACCAGCAGGGTCAAATAATAATAATCACAGTGGTTGTCGAGGTTGCAGCAAGTCAGCACCTCAGGAGTAAATGTCAGTTGGCTTTTCATAGCCGATCATTCAGAGTTAGAGACAGCAGGTGCAGTAGAGAGAGAGTTGAAAACATCAGGTCTGGGACAGGTAGCACGTCCGGTGAACAGGTCAGTTGAAACTTGGAGCAGCAGCACAACCAGGTGGACTGGGGACAGCAAGGAGCCATCAGGCCAGTGTGTGTGCCATTCAGAGGGTGAATGGGCAAAGACAAAATATTTAAGTGCCTTTGAACGGGGTATGGTGTTAGGTGCACCGGTTTGAGTGTGTGGCAAGAACTGCAACGCTGCTGGGTTTTTCACACTCAATAGTCCCCCGTGTGCCTCAAGACTTGTTCACCACCCAAAGGACATCCAGCCAACTTGGTAACTGTGGGGAGCATTGGATTCTACATGGGCCAGCATCCCTGTGGAACGCTTTCAACATCTTGTAGAGTCCATGTCCCGACGAATAGAGGCTGTTCTGCAGGCATTAGGGGGTGCAACTCAATATTAGGAAGGTGTTCATAATGTTTTGTACACTCAGTGTATGTCTCCTGCAGAGCGACAAGAGTCATGGAAATAAGTGCTGAAAACATGTTGGCTCACTTTTTCAAAAGAAGATGAAGAATAAGCTCTAGGATGAACAATACTGGCGTTTCGGTGCATGTACAGACAACTAGCGCTAGCTAATGCTACCTAGCAAGTACAAATCGATACTTTGAGAGTCAACATATCAATATATCGTCCAAAATAATATTGCAATATGTAACTTCATCGAATATTTCCCCACCTAACTACCCATTCTTACCGTCAAAGGGGAAGTCACTGATAAGACGTCTAGGCTCGTAGCTGGTAGAGACCTCCAGGAAACATAGAAGCTTGTTCCTAAACTCTCCCAGGTCCCCCTCCTCCTTCCCAGCAGCCACTGCAGGAACCCCTACAGGACAAGGAAGACAGAACAGACAGATCCCAGCTGTGGAGTACCTCAGGGCAGTGTGCTGGGGGCTGTGGAGTACCTCAGGGCAGTGTGCTGGGGGCCGTGGAGTACCTCAGGGCAGTGTGCTGGGACTACTTCTTTTCTGTTATAGATCAATGATACTAGATATTCCTTAGGCCCCGCCCTGCCCCCCCCAAAAAATTGTAGTAGTATCAGGTCTTACCCTCGGGCAGGGAGTTGAGGTACTGCTTCATGAGCCCCTGGACCCTCTCCAGGTACAGCTGAATGAGGACGTTATGGAACTCTGGCTCCGTCTCCTCCCAGACATGTACGATGTGCTCAAGGTAGGGGATAGTGAGCTCCTTAAAGCCCTCCTTCAGGAAGTTCAGGACCTTGTCTCTAGGCAGGGTCTCTACCTCCGTCAGGTCCTCAGTGAAGATCTGGGACAGAAACAATATGTATATGACCTATAATGATACTGAATTGACATTTTCCCCAATGGAGAATCAATGTATTTTAGTATGTACACTACATGTTCAAAAGTATGTGGACACGCCTTTAATGAGTGGATTTGGCTATTTCAGCCATACCCGTTGTTGACCGGTGTATACAATCGAACACACATCCTTGCAATCTCCATAGACAAACATTGGCAGTAGAATGGCCCTTACTGAAGAGCTCAGTGACTTTCAACGTGGCAGTGTCATAGGATGCCACCTTTCCAACAAGTCAGTTCTTAAGATTTCTGCCCTGCTAGAGCTGTCCCCCGGTCAACTGTAAGTGCTGTTATTGTGAAGAGGAAACGTCTAGAAGCAACAGCGGCTCAGTCACGAAGTGGTAGGCCACACCAGCTCACAGAACGGGACCGCCGAGTGCTGAAGCACGTAAAAACCATCTGTCCTCGATTGCAACACTCACTACCGAGTTCCAAACTGCCTCTGGAAGCAACGTCGGCACAATGACTGTTTGTCGGAAGCTCCATGAAATGGGTTTCCACGGCTGAGCAGCCGCACACAAGCCTAAGATCACCATTCACAATGCCAAGTGTTGGCTAGAGTGGTGTAAAGCACACCACCATTTGACTCAAAACAAACTTAGCTTGTCACCAAAAGCACTCACAAACTTCTACAGATGCACAATCGAGAGCATCCTGGCGGGCTGTATCACCACCTGGTACGGCAACTGCACCGCCCTCAACCGTAAGGCTCTCCAGAGGGTAGTGAGGTCTGCACTACGCATCACCGGGGGCAAACTACCTGCCCTCCAGGACACCTACACCACCCGATGTTACAGGAAGGCCATAAAGATCATCAAGGACATCAACCACCCGAGCCACTGCCTGTTCACCCCGCTATCATCCAGAAGGCGAGGTCAGTACAGGTGCATCAAAGCTGGGACCGAGAGACTGAAAAACAGCTTCTATCTCAAGGCCATCAGACTGTTAAACAGCCGTCACTAACACAGAGAGGCTGCTGCCAACACACTGACTCAATCTCTAACCACTTTAATAAAGGAAAATTGAATGTAAAAATGTATCACTAGTCACTTTAAATAATGCCACTTCATATAATGTTTACATACCATACATTACTCATCTCATATGTATATACTGTATTTTATATAATCTATTACATCTTGCCTGCCGTTCGGCCATCGCTCATCCATATATACATATTCTTATTCCATCTCTTTAGATTTGTGTGTATTAGGTAATTGTTGGGGAATTGTTAGATTACTTTCTAGATATTACTGCATGGTCGGAACTAGAAGCACAAGCATTTCACTACACTCACATTAACATCTGCTGACCATGTGACCAATAACATCTGCTGACCATGTGACCAATAACATCTGATTTGATTTGAGCAGAGGAAACGCATTCTCTGGGATGCCGAATCAAACTTCTCCATCTGACAGTCCGACAGACGAATCTGAGTTTGGAAGATGCCAGGAGAACGCTACCTGCCAACTGTAAAGTTTGGTGGAGGAGTAGTAATGGTCTGGGGGTGTTTTTCATGATTTGGGCCTTAGTTCCAGTGAAGGGAAATCTTAACCCTACAGCATACAATGACATTCTAGATGGTTCTGTGCATCCAACATTTTGGGGGAGGCCCTTTCCTGTTTCAGTATGACAATGCCCCAGTACACAAAGCGAGGTCTATAAAATAAATGGTTTGTCAATATCGGTGTGGAAGAACTTGACTGGCCTGCACAGAGCCCTGACCTCAACCCCATCGAACACCTTCGGGATGAATTGGAGCACCGTCTGTGATCCAGGCCTAATCGCCCAACATCAGTGCCCGACCTCATTAATGCTCGTGGCTGAATGGAAGCAATTCCCCGCAGCAACGTTCCAACAAACAGTGCAGTCAACTAGGGTAGGCAAAGACGGTTCCAACTCCTGACAATCCTGTCTCACCTTGAGTCCGTCCTCAGGACAGATCTTCAGAACCCAGGGAGAGAACTCAAAGATAATGACCAGATTCTCCATCCCTGACAAGATAATGATAAGAGATGATTAATGGTATGCTCAGAGAGGACAGGTTTGGACGTGTGAGAATGGTGGAAAGGTTAAAGGTTAACTCATATGGTGTTGATGGTGGAGCTATATCGACTGTGGTGTTCTCTTCGTTAGTGCCGTCATACACACATCAACTCTGCTGTGTGGAAAGCCTATTATATGTTTCAATCCCAGTGTTCATTTACATGGATGTTTAATCCAAAATCATTAACAAAACATCTGCGTTAAGTTGATGTTGGGAGGTTAACTCACCCAGTCTCTGGAGGTACTGCACCGTCCTCTCATGTCCCTTTAGAGGAGAGTTAGCCTTGGTGGACTGATCCAACAACACCTGTAGGGCTGGGGGAGGAAGAGAGGAGAGTTAGCCTTGGTGGACTGATCCAACAACACCTGCAGGGCTGGGGGAGGAAGAGAGGAGAGTTAGCCTTGGTGGACTGGTCCAACAACACCTGTAGGGCTGGGGAGGAGAGTTAGCCTTGGTGGACTGATCCAACAACACCTGCAGGGCTGGGGGAGGAAGAGAGGAGAGTTAGCCTTGGTGGACTGGTCCAACAACACCTGTAGGGCTGGGGGAGGAGAGTTAGCCTTGGTGGACTGATCCAACAACACCTGCAAGGGAGGAAGAGAGGAGAGTTAGCCTTGGTGGACTGATCCAACAACACCTGTAGGGCTGGGGGAGGAAGAGAGGAGAGTTAGCCTTGGTGGACTGATCCAACAACACCTGCAGGGCTGGGGGAGGAAGAGAGGAGAGTTAGCCTTGGTGGACTGATCCAACAACACCTGCAGGGCTGGGGGAGGAAGAGAGGAGAGTTAGCCTTGGTGGACTGGTCCAACAACACCTGTAGGGCTGGGGGAGGAGAGTTAGCCTTGGTGGACTGATCCAACAACACCTGCAAGGGAGGAAGAGAGGAGAGTTAGCCTTGGTGGAACTGATCCAACAACACCTGCAGGAGAGGAAGAGAGGAACGTTAGCCTTGGTGGAACTGATCCAACAACACCTGCAGGAGAGGAAGAGAGGAGCACAAACAGGGTCAGGAAGAGGTGAAGGAGAGGTGTGAAGGAAGAAAAACAGGGGAGGGAAAGAATGCAGATGAAAAGGACGAGTACATAATACAATTCAGACAAGAATAATATAGATTTAGGTCGTCTGAATGGACAAGAATTGTATTTTTTTTTAAATGTAAAGAATGTAAACAAAAAATGTCACCAAATGTAAAGGTTTGCGGGGACGACAATTGCTCATCAATCGGATTGCACAACTTCTTTGGTTAACGACTTCTCTGCGGAACAAGGGTTGAAGACTTCACTACTCTACTTCACTACTCCTAATCATGCTACAGCCTACATGTTGATTTAGGCTACCTACCTATAGGCTACATGTTGATTTAGGCTACCTACCTATAGCCTACATGTTGATTTAGGCTACCTACCTATAGGCTATATGTTGATTTAGGCTACCTACCTATAGGCTATATGTTGATTTAGGCTACCTACCTATAGGCTACATGTTGATTTAGGCTACATACCTATAGACTATGGAATTTATGTGGTAATTAGGCCTTAATATAATTTTATTTAGAATTGATCAGAAAACATTTTCCTGAAATCATTTGCAGCCCAGTGTATTCCCAATCAGTCTGGAGCAACAGGCCATGAAACAGCATACTAACTCTAAATCAGTCTGGAGCAACAGGCCAATAAGAAGAGACTTGCTTTGGCCAAGAAACACGAGCAACGGACATTAGACCGATGGAAATCTGTCCTTTGGTCTGATGGAGTCCAAATTGGATATTTTTGGATCCAACCGTTCGTGTCTTTGTGAGACGCAGAATAAGTGAACAGATCATCTCCACATGTGGTTCCCCCCGTGAAGCATGGAGGAGGAGGTGTGATGGTGTTGGGGGGGGGGCTTTGCTGGTGACACTGTGATTTATTTAGGATTCAAGGCACAGCCCGTCTACCACAGCATTCTGCAGCGATACGCCATCCCATCTGGTTTGCACTTAGTGGGACTATCATTTGTTATTCAACAGGACAATGACCCAACACACCTCCAAGCTGTGTAAGGGCTATTTGACCAAGAAGGAGAGTGATGGAGTGCTGCATCAGATGACCTGGCCTTCACAATCACCCGACCTCAACCCAATTGAAATGGTTTGGGATGAGTTGGACTGGAGAGTGAAGGAAAAGCAGCCAACAAGTGCTCAGCATATGTGGGAACTCATTCAAGACTGTTGGAAAAGCATTCCAGGTGAAGCTGGTTGAGAGAATGCCAAGAGTGTGCAAAGCTGATATCAAGGCAAAGGATGGCTACTTTGAAGAATATCAAATATATTTTGATTTGTTTAACACTTTTGTTTAACATTTTTTGGTTACTACATGATTCCATTTGTGTTATTTCATAGTTTTGAGGTCATCATTATTATTCTACAATGTAGAACATAGTAAAAATAAAATAAAGAAAAACCCTTGAATGAGTCGGTGTCCAAACTTTAGACTGGTAGTGTTAGTATTCTTCAGACACCCCCACGGCGACAACGCAGTCTACACGCCACGGCGACGACACAGTCTACACGCCACGGCGACGACGCCGTCTACACGCCACGGCGACGACGCCGTCCACACGCCACAACGCCGTCTACACGCCACAACGCCGTCTACACGCCACAGTGACAATGCTCATTTCCTTTGAAGCATGGAGGAGGTGGTGTGATGGTGCTCATTACCTTTCTGATGCAGGCCCTTCTTCTCATAGAGGATGATGAGCTCGCTGTACTTGTGGGCCTTCTTCAGGATGTACTCACTCTCCTCAATGTGACAGTGGTTATTATCCAGACGCAATAGAGGGGACACCAGGGCCACGTTGGTCTGGAGAGAGGAGAGAGACACTAGATTAACACAGGGGACAAGTTGGTCTGGAGAGAGACACTAGATTAACACGGGGACACGTTGGTCTGGAGAGAGACACTAGATTAACACAGGGGACACCAGGGCCACGTTGGTCTGGAGAGAGGAGAAAGATACTAGATTAACACAGGGGACACGTTGGTCTGGTGAGAGGAGAAAGACACTAGATTAACACAGGTGACACGTTGGTCTGGAGAGAAGAGAGAGACACTAGATTAAACAGGGACACAGATGAAGACTAGTCCTGGACTGAGAAGCACTCAATGGACAACCTTTTATCTAGACAGTTTCTCAGTCCAGGATGAGTCTTCAATCAGTGTCCAGGAAACTGACCCTACATGCAGGTAGCATTACAATGGAATGGGGGAGTACGTCCGAGGTATCCATACGTACATGCAGGTAGCATTACAATGGAATGGGGGAGTACGTCCGAGGTATCCATACGTACATGCAGGTAGCATTACAATGGAATGGGGGAGTACGTCCGAGGTATCCATACGTACATGCAGGTAGCATTACAATGGAATGGGGAGTACGTCCGAGGTATCCATACGTACATGCAGGTAGCATTACAATGGAATGGGGAGTACGTCCGAGGTATCCATACGTACATGCAGGTAGCATTACAATGGAATGGGGAGTACGCCTGAGGTATCCATACGTACATGCAGGTAGCATTACAATGGAATGGGGAGTACGTCCGAGGTATCCATACGTACATGCAGGTAGCATTACAATGGAATGGGGAGTACGTCTGAGGTATCCATACGTACATGCAGGTAGCATTACAATGGAATGGGGGAGTACGTCTGAGGTATCCATACGTACATGCAGGTAGCATTACAATGGAATGGGGGAGTACGTCTGAGGTATCCATACGTACATGCAGGTAGCATTACAATGGAATGGGGGAGTACGTCTGAGGTATCCATACGTACATGCAGGTAGCATTTGAGCAGCGTGGTGTCGATGATCTGAAGGAGTTTCTTCCTGCTCTTGATGGTGGGAGTCCCTTCCATGAGGGGAGACGGGGTGGACGGCTCGGAGTCGTTCAGCTGCTTCACCAGGTGGCTGCGTTTCTGGAACACACACACACATCACTGTCATTGGGGTTTCCTCTGGTGGTGGGGGGGGCTGAGGTAGTGGGGGCTGAGGTGGTGGGGGCGGGGGGCTGAGGTGGTGGGGGGCTGAGGTAGTGGGGGGCTGAGGTGGTGGTGGGGGGCTGAGGTGGTGGTGGTGGGGGCTGAGGTGGTGGTGGGGGCGGGGGGCTGAGGTGGTGGTGGTGGGGGGCTGAGGTGGTGGTGGGGGGCTGAGGTGGTGGGGGGCTGAGGTGGTGGTGGGGGCGGGGGGCTGAGGTGGTGGGGGGCTGAGGTGGTGGTGGTGGTCGGGCTGAGGTGGTGGTGGGGGGGGGGGCTGAGGTGGTGGGGGGCTGAGGTGGTGGGGGGGGAAAGGAATATTTAGGAGACAATTTTAGAGGTCCCTAATCTTGGCGGTGAAGATAAATCTGAGCATTTTTAAGGTAATTTCCTGAAATTCTATGCATTTTTATCTTGCTCAAACATAACATCAACACTGCTAAATTCCGACCTAAAATAAACGCTGCTAAATTCATTATTTGGGGAATTTTAAATTCTCCCTGACTGTCTAGCTTTTATTTTGGTGATTAAGAACCAACAAAGATGATTTAAAAATAAATATTTGGCCCATTACCTTTTCTACATACTTTAGTTGACACCGAAAGCATTTTTTCCATCACAAATTACGATTCTTTTTTACACTGGACTTCGACGACCCCCCAAAAAAAAAGTGCTTAGGATTACAAACGGCAGACAAATCCCTGTCCATCAGCACAACACCCTGCAACTAACTACAATATTATCTAGATATGAATCAAGCCAGCAGTGGACTGCAGGGTACTATGCTATTGGATCAACATTCACCTGAGACAAGCCAGCAGGGTGACATGCTACTGGATCAACATTTTCCTGAGACAGCACAGAGACAAGCCAGCAGGGTGACATGCTACTGGATCAACATTTTCCTGAGACAGCACAGAGACAAGCCAGCAGGGTGACATGCTACTGGATCAACATTCACCTGAGACAGCACAGAGACAAGCCAGCAGGGTGACATGCTACTGGATCAACATTCACCTGAGACAGCACAGAGACAAGCCAGCAGGGTGACATGCTACTGGATCAACATTCACCTGAGACAGCACAGAGACAAGTCAGCAGGGTGACATGCTACTGGATCAACATTCACCTGAGACAGCACAGAGACAAGCCAGCAGGGTGACATGCTACTGGATCAACATTCACCTGAGACAGCACAGAGACAAGCCAGCAGGGTGACATGCTACTGGATCAACATTCACCTGAGACAGCACAGAGACAAGCCAGCAGGGTGACATGCTACTGGATAAACATTCACCTGAGACAGCACAGAGACAAGCCAACAGGGTGACATGCTACTGGATCAACATTCACCTGAGACAAGCCAGCAGGGTGACATGCTACTGGATCAACATTCACCTGAGACAGCACAGAGACAAGCCAGCAGGGTGACATGCGTCAGGTAGTACTACACGCTGGTTTACACCCCCCCCACCCACCTGTGTCAGGTAGTACTACACGCTGGTTTACACCCCCACCCACCTGTGTCAGGTAGTACTACACACTGGTTTACACCCCCCACCCACCTGTGTCAGGTAGTACTACACACTGGTTTACACCCCCCCCACCCACCTGTGTCAGGTAGTACTACACACTGGTTTACACCCCCCACCCACCCACCTGTGTCAGGTAGTACTACACGCTGGTTTACACCCCCCACCCACCTGTGTCAGGTAGTACTACACGCTGGTTTACACCCCCCACCCACCTGTGTCAGGGAGTACTACACGCTGGTTTACACCCCCCCCACCCACCTGTGTCAGGTAGTACTACACACTGGTTTACACCCCCCACCCACCCACCTGTGTCAGGTAGTACTACACACTGGTTTACACCCCCCACCCACCCACATGCGTCAGGTAGTACTACACACTGGTTTACACCCCCCACCCACCCACCTGTGTCAGGTAGTACTACACGCTGGTTTACACCCCCCACCCACCTGTGTCAGGTAGTACTACACGCTGGTTTACACCCCCCACCCACCTGTGTCAGGGAGTACTACACGCTGGTTTACACCCCCCACCCACCTGTGTCAGGTAGTACTACACACTGGTTTACACCCCCCACCCACCTGTGTCAGGGAGTACTACACGCTGGTTTACACCCCCCACCCACCTGTGTCAGGT
>NC_056436.1:3529816-3562316 GCF_018296145.1 Oncorhynchus tshawytscha | reverse complement strand
TCCATTTGTCAAAGGGACCAGTGTTCCATTTGTCAAAGGGACCAGTGTTCCATTTGTCAAAGGGACCAGTGTTCCATTTGTCAAAGGGACCAGTGTTCCATTTGTCAAAGGGACCAGTGTTCCATTTGTCAAAGGGACCAGTGTTCCATTTGTCAAAGGGACCAGTGTTCCATTTGTCAAAGGGACCAGTGTTCCATTTGTCAAAGGGACCAGTGTTCCATTTGTCAAAGGGACCAGTGTTCCATTTGTCAAAGGGACCAGTGTTCCATTTGTCAAAGGGACCAGTGTTCCATTTGTCAAAGGGACCAGTGTTCCATTTGTCAAAGGGACCAGTGTTCCATTTGTCAAAGGGACCAGTGTTCCATTTGTCAAAGGGACCAGTGTTCCATTTATCAAAGGGACCAGTGTTCCATTTATCAAAGGGACCAGTGTTCCATTTATCAAAGGGACCAGTGTTCCATTTATCAAAGGGACCAGTGTTCCATTTATCAAAGGGACCAGTGTTCCATTTATCAAAGGGACCAGTGTTCCATTTATCAAAGGGACCAGTGTTCCATTTATCAAAGGGACCAGTGTTCCATTTATCAAAGGGACCAGTGTTCCATTATTAAAGGGACCAGTGTTCCATTATTAAAGGGACCAGTGTTCCATTATCAAAGGGACCAGTGTTCCATTTATCAAAGGGACCAGTGTTCCATTTATCAAAGGGACCAGTGTTCCATTTATCAAAGGGACCAGTGTTCCATTTATCAAAGGGACCAGTGTTCCATTTATCAAAGGGACCAGTGTTCCATTTATCAAAGGGACCAGTGTTCCATTTATCAAAGGGACCAGTGTTCCATTTATCAAAGGGACCAGTGTTCCATTTATCAAAGGGACCAGTGTTCCATTTATCAAAGGGACCAGTGTTCCATTTATCAAAGGGACCAGTGTTCCATTTATCAAAGGGACCAGTGTTCCATTTATCAAAGGGACCAGTGTTCCATTTATCAAAGGGACCAGTGTTCCATTTATCAAAGGGACCAGTGTTCCATTTATCAAAGGGACCAGTGTTCCATTTATCAAAGGGACCAGTGTTCCATTTATCAAAGGGACCAGTGTTCCATTTATCAAAGGGACCAGTGTTCCATTTATCAAAGGGACCAGTGTTCCATTTATCAAAGGGACCAGTGTTCCATTTATCAAAGGGACCAGTGTTCCATTTATCAAAGGGACCAGTGTTCCATTTATCAAAGGGACCAGTGTTCCATTTATCAAAGGGACCAGTGTTCCATTTATCAAAGGGACCAGTGTTCCATTTATCAAAGGGACCAGTGTTCCATTTATCAAAGGGACCAGTGTTCCATTTATCAAAGGGACCAGTGTTCCATTTATCAAAGGGACCAGTGTTCCATTTATCAAAGGGACCAGTGTTCCATTTATCAAAGGGACCAGTGTTCCATTTATCAAAGGGACCAGTGTTCCATTTATCAAAGGGACCAGTGTTCCATTTATCAAAGGGACCAGTGTTCCATTTATCAAAGGGACCAGTGTTCCATTTATCAAAGGGACCAGTGTTCCATTTATCAAAGGGACCAGTGTTCCATTTATCAAAGGGACCAGTGTTCCATTTATCAAAGGGACCAGTGTTCCATTTATCAAAGGGACCAGTGTTCCATTTATCAAAGGGACCAGTGTTCCATTTATCAAAGGGACCAGTGTTCCATTTGTCAAAGGGACCAGTGTTCCATTTGTCAAAGGGACCAGTGTTCCATTTGTCAAAGGGACCAGTGTTCCATTTGTCAAAGGGACCAGTGTTCCATTTGTCAAAGGGACCAGTGTTCCATTTGTCAAAGGGACCAGTGTTCCATTTGTCAAAGGGACCAGTGTTCCATTTGTCAAAGGGACCAGTGTTCCATTTGTCAAAGGGACCAGTGTTCCATTTATCAAAGGACCAGTGTTCCATTTATCAAAGGGACCAGTGTTCCATTTATCAAAGGGACCAGTGTTCCATTTATCAAAGGGACCAGTGTTCCATTTATCAAAGGGACCAGTGTTCCATTTATTAAAGGGACCAGTGTTCCATTTATCAAAGGGACCAGTGTTCCATTTATCAAAGGGACCAGTGTTCCATTTATCAAAGGGACCAGTGTTCCATTTATTAAAGGGACCAGTGTTCCATTATTAAAGGGACCAGTGTTCCATTATTAAAGGGACCAGTGTTCCATTATTAAAGGGACCAGTGTTCCATTATTAAAGGGACCAGTGTTCCATTATTAAAGGGACCAGTGTTCCATTATTAAAGGGACCAGTGTTCCATTTATTAAAGGGACCAGTGTTCCATTATTAAAGGGACCAGTGTTCCATTATTAAAGGGACCAGTGTTCCATTATTAAAGTGGCCAGTGATTTCAAGTCTATGTTGACAGCAGGACAATGGTAGAATAAGTGCCGGACATAAGGACAGGCCCGTAAACTCTTTCCAGGACTTGAAATGCCAATTGCACTATCGAGGAGGATCCTTGTTGTTGTTGTCATTCGAGTGGTCACGTGTTGGAGCTGTGGTATGAACTGTATACCCTGAGTTGTACTCATACAGAGAGGGGGGGGGAGCTAATGGGGGCTAAGCTAGCACATGATGCAAAACACACACCAAATCCTTGTCAGTCATTGTCATACCACGTTTGGCTTGACAAATGGCAGCAACTGAACCAGGCTAGGACAATGGAGTGTCTACTATATTTCTTTAATCTGACATCCCTCGTTTAAAAAAGATAGAAAAAATTGAATGACCGTCACATCAACAGAATGTGAAGTCTCACTCTGACTAATATACAGTGGGGCAAAAATAGTATTTAGTCAGCCACCAATTGTGCAAGTTCTCCCACTTAAAAAGATGAGAGGCCTGTAATTTTCATCATAGGTACGTACACTTTAACTATGACAGACTAATATACCTGCTGGATCTTCTTTGAGAAGTTCTTGTTGGACTTCTCCAGAGTTACCTCAAACCTGTTGGTACCTTCGAGGAAGAAAGAGAGAGATAGGATATGTTTCCTTGTTTTAAACACCTGCTACGGAATGAGGAACAAAATAAAAAACACAATGACGCTGGAAACTATGCTTGCAGACGTCAAACATTCACAAACAAATAGACAGGGCCCTGGGGGAGACACACACAAATAGACAGGGCCCTGGGAGAGACACACACAAATAGACAGGGCCCTGGGACAGACGCACACAAATAGACAGGGCCCTGGGAGAGACACACACAAATAGACAGGGCCCTGGGACAGACGCTCAAAAATAGACAGGGCCCTGGGACAGACACTCACAAATAGACAGGGCCCTGGGACAGACACTCACAAATAGACAGGGCCCTGGGACAGACGCACACAAATAGACAGGGCCCTGGGACAGACACTCACAAATAGACAGGGCCCTGGGACAGACACACAAATAGACAGGGCCCTGGGACAGACGCACACAAATAGACAGGGCCCTGGGACAGACGCACACAAATAGACAGGGCCCTGGGACAGACACGATATCATAACCGCCATCGATAAAAGACAGTACTGTGCAGCCGTCTTCATTGACCTTGCCAAAGCTTTCGACTCTGTCAATCACCATATTCTTATCGGCAGACTCAGTAGCCTCGGTTTTTCGGATGACTGCCTTGCCTGGTTCACCAATTACTTTGCAGACAGAGTTCAGTGTGTCAAATCGGAGGGCATGCTGTCCGGTCCTCTGGCAGTCTATGGGGGTGCCACAGGGTTCAATTCTCGGGCCGACTCTTTTCTCTGTATATATCAATGATGTTGCTCTTGCTGCGGGCGATTCCCTGATCCACCTCTACGCAGACGACACCATTCTATATACTTCCGGCCCGTCCTTGGACACTGTGCTATCTAACCTCCAAACGAGCTTCAATGCCATACAACACTCCTTCCGTGGCCTCCAACTGCTCTTAAACGCTAGTAAAACCAAATGCATGCTTTTCAACCGTTCGCTGCCTGCACCCGCACGCCTGACCAGCATCACCACCCTGGATGGTTCTGACCTTGAATATGTGGACATCTATAAGTACCTAGGTGTCTGGCTAGACTGTA
Source organism: Oncorhynchus tshawytscha (assembly GCF_018296145.1). Lineage (NCBI taxonomy): Eukaryota > Metazoa > Chordata > Actinopteri > Salmoniformes > Salmonidae > Oncorhynchus > Oncorhynchus tshawytscha. The sequence continues at coordinate 3,558,226 of NC_056436.1, read as the reverse complement.
AACTCTCCTTCCAGACTCATATCAAACATCTCCAATCGAAAATCAAATCAAGAGTCTGCTTTCTATTCCGCAACAAAGCCTCCTTCACTCACACCGCCAAACTTACCCTAGTAAAACTGACTATCCTACCGATCCTCGACTTCGGCGATGTCATCTACAAAATTGCTTCCAACACTCTACTCAGCAAACTGGATGCAGTTTATCACAGTGCCATCCGTTTTGTTACTAAAGCACCTTATACCACCCACCACTGCGACCTGTATGCTCTAGTCGGCTGGCCCTCGCTACATATTCGTCGCCAGACCCACTGGCTCCAGGTCATCTACAAGTCCATGCTAGGTAAAGCTCTGCCTTATCTCAGTTCACTGGTCACGATGGCAACACCCACCCGTAACACGCGCTCCAGCAGGTGTATCTCACTGATCATCCCTAAAGCCAACACCTCATTTGGCCGCCTTTCGTTCCAGTTCTCTGCTGCCTGTGACTGGAACGAATTGCAAAAATCGCTGAAGTTGGAGACTTTTATCTCCCTAACCAACTTCAAACATCAGCTATCTGAGCAGCTAACCGATCGCTGCTGCTGTACATAGTCTATTGGTAAATAGCCCACCCATTTTCACCTACCTCATCCCCATACTGTTTTTATTTATTTTATTTTCTGCTCTTTTGCACACCAATATGTCTACCTGTACATGACCATCTGATCATTTATCACTCCAGTGTTAATCTGCAAAATTGTAATTATTCACCTACCTCCTCATGCCTTTTGCACACAATGTATATAGACTCCTTTTTTCTACTGTGTTATTGACTTGTTAATTGTTTACTCCATGTGTAACTCTGTGTTGTCTGTTCACACTGCTATGCTTTATCTTGGCCAGGTCGCAGTTGCAAATGAGAACTTGTTCTCAACTAGCCTACCTGGTTAAATAAAGGTGAAATAAATAAATAAATATATAAAAAAACACATACATTTAGACAGGGCCCTGGGGGAGACACACACAAATAGACAGGGCCCTGGGGGAGACGCATACAAACAGACAGGGCCCTGGGGGAGACATATACAAATAGACAGGGCCCTGGGGGAGACACACACAAATAGACAGGGACACAGGACACTGACAGCAGTCTCTCTCTTATTCACCTGCATTATTTTTTATCCTGTAGAGCAGGAGATGGCCTGGTTTAGTGCCTACCAGAAGCCAGTCCTCTGTTTTGTGATAGGAGGAGAGAAGGTCATGATTAGTAAGTATGGATACATCCCAAATGTAGTGCACTAGGACTCTCGTCAAAAGTAGTGCACTACATAGGGAACACACATCACAGAGCAAAATTATATCAACTGTATTAAATTCTCCACGTCCTCGACCATGTGCAAGACAGGGTTGCTTTGTTTACAAATGTCGTGTCGCCTCAAAACTCATCAAGGTAACATTGCTTCAACTAGCAGGCAAGAGTTATCTGCTGGTTATCTGGTAAACAAACCAGTCAGCTAACTTAGTACCTACCTAGTTAACTAGTTAGGTAGTTTATGGCAACAATAATTTGCTAATGTTAGTTAGTCTGCTGACATTATCAATTTACCCCAAGCAGCAAGACAGTCAATCTGCAGAGGCAGTTTCTCCAGGATAGGGACCGGTTCGTAAGCGTCATGCATTGTGGAGTCTCGGTAGTTACCGGTAGTTTAGTTCCCCTATAAATAATCTAGTAACGTTAGTGACAATAACAAAACATTTTTAGGCAACGTTACAAAAAAAAAAGGTACGTCTGGAAATGTCAAGTCCAACCCCCATCGATTAAACCGTGTCTTTAATCCGTGCAGGTAACCTTAACATAATTCCTCTGTCATTCGTTGAAGCCATGACATCCAAAACAAATAGCGAGCAAATTGATTAGCGAACGAACTTTGCTTTATTAGCGAGAGGACACCAACAAGGATAACGCGTTAACAAAATTCCCTATTATCCCCATGTTGGTCTTGACCGAACCTCTTGACTAATAATACAATTTAATTGACACAGAAATCTGAAATAAGTAGCTAAATACTTCTCCTATAAAAAAAAATTCTGCTAGTCAATAAGCTAACACAAGAGAAAGAGAGATATAAATAAAGCTGCTAACACACAGTGTCTGCTCCTTACTGACACGTCACGTGATCAGTACATCAGAGAGGAAGAAGCGGAGCGAGAGGAGAAACTCCGCCCAACAATCTGTCTCCCCGGAAGTTGCCGGTTTTTTTTTTCCCGCACACCAAGCGAGGAGGGTTTTTGTATTGGGAGTTTGGTCAACTAAAAAAAATAAAAAAATTAAAAAAATGTAATGGCTTATTTGCTGCGTGAGGTTTATTTGATCGAATATAAATTGCTTAGGTTGTTACGAGTGTACTGATATAAATGGGACACGTGACACACCGCCAACATTGATTAACATAAAAATAAATGATATCGAAGTTGTGCGTTAAAGGACGTGTATTTTTGTCAGAGCGGCAAATCAAAAATCTGGTCAATATAATGGATAATATGTGATTACAATCACGAGGGATGAATTAGAACAAGGCGAACCTTTGGGCGGCAGGGTAGCATAGTGGTTAGAGCGTTGGACTAGTAACCGAAAGGTTGCAAGTTCAAATCCCCGAGCTGACAAGATACAAATCTCGTTCTGCCCCTGAACAGGCAGTTAACCCACTGTTCCTAGGCCGTCATTGAAAATAAGAATTTGTTCTCAACTGACTTGCCTAGTTAAATAAAGGTATATAAAAAAAAAACTTAACCAGTGTTCTAGTACCATGAGTATCTTGTGACCCTAAAAAAAAATCACAATACTATACACATATTGTATTAATTTGGTGACAAGGTTTTAATATAAACTTTAATCCCAGAATAAACAGCAAAAAATGCATACAATAATGTAACAAAGAAATTACAACACAGATCCACTTTACTGTACATTTGATGCTGTCCTTATTTCCTGCTGAACAAACAAAAAAAACAATGCAATGCAGGACAATTTAACAATACAAAACCATATGCTGTCTGTAGAATAAATTACTGGGTGAGTGGGCCTAGTCTGGCCTCACAGGCTGTGTTTAACTTGCACTGTGCCAGTGTTGTGTTTGGGGAGGGGCATCAAATTAATTATCTTGGGAGGTGGTGGCAGAAACAAACATAAAAGCCTCACAGTGACACATAATAATGCATTTAGTAAATCTGACAAATTATCAGACTGCACTGTGTCAATACTAATATAGATAGGTGTCAATGGCAGACTGACTGACTCACTGGGCCAAGTGACAGGTAGCATCCCAAATGGAGTGTCCTACTGTTGACCAGGGCACATAGGGTAGTGTACTACTGTTGACCAGGGCCCATAGGGTAGTGTACTACTGTTGACCAGGGCCCATAGGATAGTGTACTACTGTTGACCAGGGCACATAGGGTAGTGTACTACTGTTGACCAGGGCCCATAGGATAGTGTACTACTGTTGACCAGGGTCCATAGGGTAGTGCCCTACTGTTGACCCAGGGCCCATAGGGTAGAACACTACTGTTGACCAGGGCCCATAGGGTAGTACACTAATGTAGACCAGGACTCTATATACAACACTACTGTTGATCAGGGCCCATAGGGTAGTGTACTACTGTTGATCAGGGCCCATAGGGTAGTGCCCTACTGTTGACCCAGGGCCCATAGGGTAGTACACTAATGTAGACCAGGACTCTATATACAACACTACTGTTGATCAGGGCCCATAGGATAGTGTACTACTGTTGACCAGGGCCCCCATAGGGTAGTGTACTACTGTTGATCAGGGCCCATAGGGTAGTGTACTACTGTCACTACAGAGGGAATAGGGGGCCATTTGGTAAAGCCGTAGAGTTTATTAGCGGCTGCATGGCGGTGCTCAAAATGAAGGAACATAAAAGTGTTATAAATATAGGATCTGATGGGTCACTTCATTTGACTCCATCAATGGCTGCCTCGGTGAAACCCCTCCACTCGGTGAAACCCCTCCACTCGGTGAAACCCCTCCACTCGGTGAAACCCCTCCACTCGGTGAAACCCCTCGGTCATGACTCGGTCATTCCATTTTAGATCTCTCCATCTTGGTTTTCAGAATTTCCTGGGGACAAAAAGCGAGAGAAACATGTGTCTCTGTTGAATGATGGACACAAAATATAACTTTTGACTGAGCTTTCTTTTCTTTTTTAAATAGACAAAAAATGTGACCGGCAGTCATTAGAGAGAGAAGTTCCTTATTTACCTCCTCTTCGTCAAGCATTACTGGGAGGGCTCTGTAGAGAGGGAGACAGACAGAGAGAGAGACAGAGAGAGAGAGACACAGAGAGAGGGAGACAGAGAGAGAAGGAGACAGAGAGAGGGAGAGAGACAGAGACAGAGAGAGACAGAGAGAGACAGAGAGAGGGGGAGAGAGAGAGAGACAGAGAGAGACAGAGAGAGACAGGGAGAGGGGGAGAGGGGGAGAGAGAGAGAGACAGAGGGAGACAGAGATAATTGCTTATTTGTTCATCTATGATTTTTTTTTAAATGTACACTACCAGTCAAAGGTTTTAGAACACCTACCTCATTCAAGGGTTTTATTTTTTATATATTTTTTTACATTGCACAATAATAGTGAAGTCATCAAAACTATGATATGACACATATGGAATCATGTAGCAACCAGAAGTTTTAAACCAAATCAAAATATTTTATATTTGAGATTCATCAAAGTAGCCACCCTTTGCCTTGATGACAGCTTTGCACACTTGGTGTTCTCTCAACCAGCTTCACCTGGAATGCTTTTCCAAAAGTCTTGAATGAGTTTCCACATATGCTGAGCATGCTGGTTAAGTGTGGCTTGAATTCTAAATAAATCACTGACTGTGTCACCAGCAAAGCACCCCCATATCATCACACCTCCTCCTCCATGCTTCACGGTGGGAACCATGCGGAGATCATGCGTTCACCTACTCTGCGTCTCACAAAGACACGGCGGTTGGAACCAAAAATCTCCAATTTGGACTCATCAGACCAAAGCACAGATTTCCATCCGGTCTAATGTCCATTGCTCGTGTTTCTTGGCCCAAGCAAGTATCGTCTTCTTATTGGTGTCCTTTAGTAGTGCAGCAATATGAGCATGAAGGCCTGATTCACACAGTTGATGTTGAGATGTGTCTGTATTTATTCGGGCTGCAATCATCGGAGGTGATTATCTAATGAACGTATCCTCTGCAGCAGAGGTAAGGGTTCCCAGTGGCGCAGCGGTCTAAGGCACTGCATAGCTACAGACACTGATTCTACAGCGGCACATAATAGGACCAGCGTCGTCCGGGTTAGGGGACGTCATTGTAAATAAGAATTTGTTCTTAACTGGACTAGTTAAATAAATCAAAACTCGGGGTCTCCCTTTCCTGTGGCGGTCCTCATGAGAGCCAAATTCAGCATTGATGGTTTTTTGCGACTGAACTTGAAGAAAACTTTCAAAGTTCTTAATGTTTCTGATTGACTGACCTTCATGTCTTCAAGTAATGATGGACTGTCGTTTCTCTTTGCTTATTTGAGCTGTTCTTGTCATAATATGGACTTGGTCCTATTTGGTAAAAGACCATAATTTGTATTTATTTAACTCGGCAAGTCAGTTAAGAACAATATATTATTTACAATGACGGCCTTCCAAAAGGCCTTCTTGCAGGGATGGGATAATTTGTTATTTTTTTTTTTTTGTAAATTAAATATAGGACAAAACACACATCACGACACTACATAAAGAGAGACCTAAGACAGCAACACAACATGGTAGCAACACAACATGGTAGCAACACAAAACATGGTAGCAACACAAAACATGGTAGCAACACAAAACATGGTAGCAACACAAAACATGGTAGCAACACAACATGGTAGCAACACAACATGGTAGCAACACAACATGGTAGCAACACAACATGGTAGCAACACAAAACATGGTAGCAACACAAAACATGGTAGCAACACAAAACATGGTAGCAACACAAAACATGGTACAAACATTATTGGGCACAGACAACAGCACAAAGGGCAGAAGGTACAGACAACAATACATCAGGCAAAGCAGCCACAACCGTCAGTAAGAGTGTGGAGATAGAACGGTCCAGTTTGAGTGTTTGTTGCAACTCGTTCCAGTCGCTGAAGAGAGGAGCGACCCAGGGATGTGTTTGTTGCAACTTGTTCCAGTCGCTGAAGAGAGGAGCGACCCAAGGACGTGTGAGCTTTGGGGACCTTTAAGAGGATGGGACTGGCAGAACGGGTGTTGTATGTGGAGGATGAGGGCTGCAGTAGATATCTCAGATACGGGGAGTGAGACCTAAGAGGGTTTTATAAATAAGCATCAACCAGTGTGTCTTGCGACAGGTATACAGAGATGCCCAGTTTACAGAGGAGTATAGAGTGCAGTGATGTGTCCTATAAGGAGCATTGGTGGCAAATCTGATGGCCGAATGGTAAAGAACATCTAGCCGCTCGAGAGCACCGTTACCTGCTGATCTATAAATTACATCTCCGTAATCTATCATGGGGAGGATGGTCATCTGAATCAGGGTTAGTTTGGCAGCTGGGGTGAAAGAGGAGAAATTACGATAGAGAAAACCAAGTCTAGATTTAACTTTAGCCTGCAGCTTGGATATGTGCTGAGAGAAGGACAGTGGACCGTCTAGCCAAACTCCCAAGTACTTGTATGAGGTGACTACCTCAAGCTCGAAACCCTCAGAGGTAGTAATCACACCTGTGGGGAGAGGGGCATTCTTCTTACCAAACCACATGACCTTTGTTTTGGAGGTGTTCAACTAAGGAAGCTTTGTTGTAGTGTTTACTACATTGAACACTTTCTTGGTTACTATGAAGGAAAGAAATTCCACAATTAACAGCTGTTAGGTAGAAATGCATTCCAGGTGACTACCTCAGGAAGCTGGTTGAGAGAATGCCAAGAGTGCGCAAAGCGGTCATCAAGGCAAAAGGGTGGCTACTTTGAAAAATCTGAAATATAAAAAAAAAAAATTGTTGATTTGCTGAACACTTTTTTGGTTACTACATGATTCCATATGTGTTATTTCATACTTTTGATGACTTCACTTTTATTCTACAACGTAAAAAATAGTACAAATAAAGAAAACCCTGGAATGAGCAGATGTGTCCAGACATTTGACTGGTATATAATTATTAACATTCTAGCATATATTCATATACATTGCTTTAGAAACAAAGACAACCACCATTCGTGCCAATAAAGCATTTCTTGAATTGAGAGCAGAGAGGTGACCAGTTAATACAGTATAATGGACATAGCAGTAACTTGGGCCAATACACTTCAAAATGTTTCTTTCCTACTCACACATCAGCAACAGTTGTGGGAATGTTCTCCTCAACCCATTTCAGGTCTTCATCCTGAGAACAAGAGAAAGGATACATTCATTTATTTGGAAATACGCAAAAACAGTGTCTTGAATCAGATTGGACTGTGAAAAGATGACTTAAGTTAAGTCATCAGACCCCAACCAAGGATCATCAAAAGCTGTGCTATAAATTCTCAGACAACCCGAAGATTCCTAGATGCCCTTCCAGACTCCCTCCACCTACCCAAGGATGTCCGAGTACAAAAATCGGTTAACCACCTAACTGAGGATCTCAATTGAACTTTGCGTAATACCCTAGATGCAGTCGCACCCCTGAAAACAAAAAACATTTGTCATAAACTAGCTCCCTTGGTACACAGAAAATACCCGAGCTCTGAAGCAAGCTTCCAGAAAATTGGAACGGAAATGGCGCCACACCAAACTGGAAGTCTTCCGACTAGCTTGAAAAGACAGTAAAGGCTAGGCCTGATTTCAAGGTTTTACTGCTAACCTACAAAGCGTCACATGGGCTTGCTCCTACCTATCTTTCAGATTTGGTCCTGCCGTACATACCTACACATACGCTACGGTCACAAGACACAGGCCTCCAAATTGTCCCTTGAATGTCTAAGCAAACAGCTGGAGGCAGGGCTTTCTCCTATAGAGCTCCATTTTATGGAACGGTCTGCCTACCCATGTAAGAGACGCAAACTCGGTCTCAACCTTTAAGTCTTTACTGAAGACTCATCTCTTCAGTGGGTCATATGATTGAGTGTAGTCTGGCCCAGGAGTGGGAAGGTGAACGGAAAGGCTCTGGAGCAACGAACCGCCCTTGCTGTCTCTGCCTGGACGGTTCCCCTCTTTCCACTGGGATTCTCTGCCTCTAACCCGATTACAGGGGCTGAGTCACTGGCTTACCGGGGCTCTTTCATACTGTCGCTAGGAGGGGTGCGTCACTTGAGTGGGTTGAGTCACTGATGTGATCTTCCTGTCCGGGTTGGCTCCCCCCTCGGGTTCGTGCCATGGCGGAGATCTTTGTGGGCTATACTCAGCCTTGTAAGTTGGTGGTTGAAGATATCCCTCTAGTGGTGTGGGGGCTGTGCCTTGAAAAAGTGGGTGGGGTTATATCCTGCCTGGTTGGCCCTGTCCAGGGGTATAGTCGGATGGGGCCACAGTGTCTCCCGACCCCTCCTGTCTCAGCCTCCAGTATTTATGCTGCAGTAGTTTATGTGTCGGGGGGCTGGGGTCAGTTTGTTATATCTGGAGTACTTCTCCTGTCTTATCCGGTGTCCTGTGTGAATTTAAGTATGCTCTCTCTAATTCTTTCTCTCGGAGGACCTGAGCCCTTGGAGCCCTAGACACTGTTGATTTTGTTGCTGCAGACATGCCCAAAGTAATTACCCCTCTGGGATATATATATATATATATATGTTTATATTGAATTGACTCACCGTTTCACTCAGTAGTTTTGAATTGAATTGACTCGCCACCTCACTGAGTAGTTTTGAATTGAATTGACTCGCCACCTCACTGAGTAGTTTTGAATTGAATTGAATGGACTCGCCGACTCACTGAGTAGTTTTGAATTGAATTGAATGGACTGACCTCTTTACTGAGTAGTTTCTGTGACTGGGATCCATTAGTCTCAGCCTTGGTGCCTCTCATCTTCATCCCCTCTGGAACAGAAATGTGGAGTTAGATACAGGGCCTTCAGAAAGTATTCCTACCCCTTTGACTTATTCCACATTTTGTTGTGTTACAGCCTGAATTCAAAATGGTTTAAATCAATTTTTTCACAAATGTAATTAAAAAAAAAAAAAAAAATATATATATATATATATATATATATATATATATATATATATATATATATATATATATATATATATATATATATATATATATATATATATATATATATATATATATATATATATATATATATATATATATAATTCATTTTGAATTCAGGCTGTAACACAACAAAATGTCAAGGGGTGTAAACACTTTTGAAGGCACCGGAGAGACCAGATTCAGGGTCATTTCAGGAAGTACACGGAAATTCCAATTCTCCTCAATGCTTTTCAAATAGGAAAATGTGGAATTGGGTTTACTTTCGGAGTTGACCCCCAACCCCGCCAAACTGGAGTTGACCCCCAACCCCGCCAGACTGGAGTTGACCCCCAACCCCGCCAGACTGGAGTTGACCCCCAACCCCGCCAGACTGGAGTTGACCCCCAACCCCGCCAGACTGGAGTTGACCCCAACCCCGCCAGACTGGAGTTGACCCCAACCCCGCCAGACTGGAGTTGACCCCCAACCCCACCAGACTGGAGTTGACCCCCAACGCCGCCACACTGGAGTTGACCCCAACCCCGCTAGAGATCCCTATTGTCATATATTATATCAATACAGCAGGAAATCCTAAATCCTAAAGTTAAACTGGTTAGTCTTTCACCAAAGGCTTCATTCAGCATGGGTTCCTTGGCTTCATCCTCCTCATCGTCTTCATCGATCAGAGGGGAATGGGAGAACCTGCGAGAACACAACACAGCCTCAGACAGGTGCTATATACTATTATATATATATATATATTACTACACTGTTACTATTGTAATGTATACACTTACTATTAGATATGTACAGTGCCTTGCGAAAGTATTCGGCCCTCTTGAACTTAGCGACCTTTTGCCACATTTCAGGCTTCAAACATAAAGATATAAAACTGTATTTTTGTGACGAATCAACAACAAGTGGGACACAATCATGAAGTGGAACGACATTTATTGGATATTTCAAACTTTTTTAACAAATCAAAAACTGAAAAATTGAGCGTGCAAAATTATTCAGCCCCTTTACTTTCAGTGCAGCAAACTCTCTCCAGAAGTTCAGTGAGGATCTCTGAATGATCCAATGTTGACCTAAATGACTAATGATGATAAATACAATCCACCTGTGTGTAATCAAGTCTCCGTATAAATGCACCTGCACTGTGATAGACTCAGAGGTCCGTTAAAAGCGCAGAGAGCATCATGAAGAACAAGGAACACACCAGGCAGGTCCGAGATACTGTTGTGAAGAAGTTTAAAGCCGGATTTGGATACAAAAAGATTTCCCAAGCTTTAAACATCCCAAGGAGCACTGTGCAAGCGATAATATTGAAATGGAAGGAGTATCAGACCACTGCAAATCTACCAAGACCTGACCGTCCCTCTAAACTTTCAGCTCATACAAGGAGAAGACTGATCAGAGATGCAGCCAAGATGCCCATGATCACTCTGGATGAACTGCAGAGATCTACAGCTGAGGTGGGAGACTCTGTCCTTAGGACAACAATCAGTCGTATATTGCACAAATCTGGCCTTTATGGAAGAGTGGCAAGAAGAAAGCCATTTCTTAAAGATATCCATAAAAAGTGTCGTTTAAAGTTTGCCACAAGCCACCTGGGAGACACACCAAACATGTGGAAGAAGGTGCTCTGGTCAGATGAAACCAAAATTGAACTTTTTGGCAACAATGCAAAATGTTATGTTTGGCGTAAAAGCAACACAGCTCATCACCCTGAACACACCATCCCCACTGTCAAACATGGTGGTGGCAGCATCATGGTTTGGGCCTGCTTTTCTTCAGCAGGGACAGGGAAGATGGTTAAAATTGATGGGAAGATGGATGGAGCCAAATACAGGACCATTCTGGAAGAAAACCTGATGGAGTCTGCAAAAGACCTGAGACTGGGACGGAGATTTGTCTTCCAACAAGACAATGATCCAAGACATAAAGCAAAATCTACAATGGAATGGTTCAAAAATAAACATATCCAGGTGTCAAAGTCAAAGTCCAGACCTGAATCCAATCGAGAATCTGTGGAAAGAACTGAAAACTGCTGTTCACAAATGCTCTCCATCCAACCTCACTGAGCTCGAGCTGTTTTGCAAGGAGGAATGGGAAAAAATGTCAGTCTCTCGATGTGCAAAACTGATAGAGACATACCCCAAGCGACTTACAGCTGTAATCGCAGCAAAAGGTGGCGCTACAAAGTATTAACTTAAGGGGGCTGAATAATTTTGCACGCCCAATTTTTCAGTTTTTGATTTGTTAAAAAAAGTTTGAAATATCCAATAAATGTTGTTCCACTTCATGATTGTGTCCCACTTGTTGTTGATTCTTCACAAAAAAATACAGTTTTATATCTTTATGTTTGAAGCCTGAAATGTGGCAAAAGGTCGCAAAGTTCAAGGGGGCCGAATACTTTCGCAAGGCACTGTATATATTAGAAGTGTTATTACAAATGACCTCTGTCCTCTATGAAAACGTTAGGCAGGTACATAGTCTGTTTTAAAAAAAATGTTGACCTCTGACCTCTGGCTGTTGGCGGAGGGTCGTAGCAACACCATGATGACCAGGAGGATGGTGGAAAAGAGGAGGCGCCAGAAGGCATCGTCTACCCACAAATCCCTCCAACCCTGAGAGACACAGTGGCAGATACAGAGACACAGTGTATTAAAAACACAAGACATAATCAAGTATATCATTTGTTTAGAATATGTAGCTATACACTGAGCAAAAATAATTTAAAAAAACAAACAAACTGCAACAATTTCAAAAGATTTGAAGTTCATAAGGATAATCAGTACATTTTTTAAATCTATGGATTTCACATGACTGGGAATACAGATGTGCATCTTTTGGGGTGTGGATCAGAAAACCAGTCAGTATCTGGTGTGACCACCATTTGCCTCATGCAGCGCGACACATCTCCTTCACAGAGAGTTGATCAGGCTGTTGATTGTGGCCTGTGAAATGTTGTCCCACTACCTCTTCAATGGCTGTGGGAAGTTGCTGGATATTGGTGGGAACTGGAACATACTGTCGTACACGTCAATCCAGAGCATCCCAAACATGCTCAATAGGTGACATGTCTGGTGAGTATGCAGGTTAAGGAAGAACTGGGACATTTTCAGCTTCCAGGGATTGTCTACAGATCCTTGTGACATGGGGCCTTGCATTACCATGCTGAAACATGAGGTGATGGTGGAGGATGAATGGCACGACAATGGGCCTCAGGATCTCGTCACGGTATCTCTATGCATTCAAATTGACGTCGATAAAATGCAATTGTGTTCGTTGTCCGTAGCTTACACCTGCCCATACCATAACCCCACAGCCACCACGTGGCACTCTGTTCACAACATTGACATCAGCAAACCGCTCGCCCACACAACGCCATACACAGGCCAGTTGGACGTACTGCCAAATTCTCTAAAAATATGTTGGGAGGCGGCTTATGTTAGAAAAATGTACATTCTGGCAACAGCTCTGGTGGACATTCCTGTAGTCAACATGCCAATTGCACGCCATCTCATGCTCCCTCAAATATTGAGATATGTGTGGCATTGTGTTGTGTGACAAAACTTCACATTTTAGAGTGACTTTTTATTGTCCCCCAGCACAAGGTGCACCTATGTAATGGTAATGTTGTTTAATCAGCTTCTTGACATTCTACACCTGTCAGGTGGATGGACGTATTATCTTGGTAAAGGAGGATATAACACTAACAGGGATGTAAAACTAATTTGTAGACAACATTTATTAGAAATAAGAGTTTTTGGAAGGTATGGAACATTTTCTGGGATCTTCTATTTCCTATTCCTGGGAAACATGGGACCAACACTTTGTTTTTTGTTCAGTGTAAAATCTACCAACTCACCGTCTGGCAGTCGACCAGCTTAAACACTTTGGTCGTCCAGATGATGAAGATAATAGAAGCTACGGGAACAAAACAAAGTGAAAAGATAAAATAAATAACTTATCATTTATTCAATAAATCTATATTGAGATTACAGAAACTATTTTTTTTCAAGTAAGTACCTGAGTACAACAAAATTCATATCAAATTTAAAAGCTGTGCCTTTCATACCACTGTGACATTAAAAGCATCCATCAATAATTCCTTTCAACTCACCCAGAACAGAGAAGATGAGTGTGTTGGTGAAATGCTGATACAGAGACAGCTTCACCACGTTCCTACGCAGCTTCAGAAGACGAGTGGTCTGGGACAAGCTTATGAAGATCCACCACATCACACAGGAGTCAATGAGAGAGAGACTCAGGTTAGCCACCAGGGCTACGGTCCCATAGAAACCCTGAAGAGACAGAGAGACAGAGAGAGATTAACAGGACAGAGAAAGAGAGAAAGAGAGCGAGAGAAAGAGACAGAGAGAGAGACAGAAAGAGAGAGACAGAGAGGGAGAGACAGAGAGTGAGAGAGAGAAAGGGAGAGAGAGAGAGAAAGAAAGAAAAATATTGAGGACAGAGGGACAGTTCAAAGAACGAGAGAGGTGCATCCAAACTTCACAAGGTGTCTCAAAGTGATCTAGATGAGAAGTGTAGTGATTGCACTCGATGAGAAGTGTAGTGATTGCACTAGATGAGAAGTGTAGTGATTGCACTGGATGAGAAGTGTAGTGATTGCACTCGATGAGAAGTGTAGTGATTGCACTAGATGAGAAGTGTAGTGATTGCACTCGATGAGAAGTGTAGTGATTGCACTAGATGAGAAGTGTAGTGATTGCACTAGATGAGAAGTGTAGTGATTAATCCAAACTGTAGCTACTCACTCCTGTGACGCGCAGCACTCCCTCCACGGAGGAGAAGAGCAGGTAGAGCAGGCCTACTGCTGCTAGCCGGTGGACTGTGGTGCCCAGCCTGGGTCTGCGAGAGACAGAGCAGGAAAACAGGGGGAAAAAAATCAGGGCCTGTACTCACAAAACAGTCTCAGAGTACAGATCTAGGATCAGCTCCCCCCCTTTTTTGGGGTTTTTTAGATCACACTGGGAAAAAAAAAATGGGGGTCTGATCCTCGATCAGCGCTTTTACTCGGAGACGCTTCGTGAATATGGGCCCAGATGTGTGGTCAAAGCTAGGCCATAAAACCAGGGCGTTGGTGTGTGTGTGTGTGTGTGATTAGTATCCTCGTGGGTACCGGAAATCCCCAGAAGTCCCCACAAGGATAGTAAAACCTACACTGTGTGTGTGTCATACACATAGTGTGTCCTTGTACATGTAAATAAACACTGTACAAGATTGTAGTGTGAGGGAATCCTCTATTAATACCATTGTTAAGGTTCGTTTCTTTCGTACCATCATTGGCTCATTAGTGAAATTAGCATTATGACAATATATTTAATTAAATCATTCAAAACCCTTTATTAATGCAATTGCAGACAGAAGTTGACAACAGGAACAGGAACAGAGCACGTATATTTCCGAGTAAGTTCTGCGTCAAAAAAAAAGAAAAAGTCTCAAGTAATTTTTCATAAACTCAAAAGTCCCGCCTTCGTGATGTCACTGGCCACGCCGTTACCTTTTTACTCCTGAGACCAAAACCCTGTATCCATGGCGATACAAACATAGAGTTTCAGTGTTTATTTAAAAGGCAATAAAATGTCCCCCTCCCCAGAACGTTGATTTATTGTTGAATGTCTAACTAGTCTTATCTCCCACACTCCCCTGCAGAGTTCTGTCTCAGTCACACAGAGAGAGAGAGAGAGAAACTGTGGAACAATTCCAAAACTATATAATGAATATATATATATAATGAATATATATAATGAATATATATAATGAATATATATAATGAATATATATATATATATAATGAATATATATATATATATAATATATATATATATATATATATATATATATATATAAATAATGAATATATATATATATATATATATATATATATATATAATGAATATATATATATATATAATATATAATATATATATTTAATATATAAATAATGAATATATATATAAATAATGAATACATATATAAATAATGAATATATATATATAGTTAATCTATAGTCTAGGACCCTATAAATGTAAGTCTTATAACCTCTCCTTCTACTAATATAACATAAGCATAATCAATTATTCTAATACATCAAACATCTGTACAGCCCCAAATCATGAGCGCTAGGTGAATCCTCACACCATACAGTCAGTAGGTGATGGACAATGACAACAGTTCAGTTCTGAACCCACAGAATAGTGTAATTCATATTGTACGCTTTCCAAATGGCACTCTTTTCCTTTAAACATAGTGCACTACTTTTGACCGTGGACCCTAGTTCACCTGACACTGACCCTAGACCTGACACTGACCCTAGACCTGACACTGACCCTAGACCTGACACTGACCCTAGACCTCAGTTCTGAACCCATAGAATAGTGTAATCATAGTTAGTATTCATATTGTACGCTTTCCAAATGGCACTCTATTCCTTTAAACATAGTGCACTACTTTTGACCATGGACCCTAGTTCACTATTAAAAAGGGGAAATAAGGAAGGCATTTGGGAGGGATGAACTCACTTGACGATGCCGTAGCCCAGACTGACTATGAGCACCAGGATGCGAGCCAGAGATCTCTTCAGAGCAGACAGCAACTCGGCAAAGATCACAGCACCTTGGACTGTGGAGGGAGAACATTTAAAAACAGTATTATTTTTGTTTTAAAGTAGATGTGAGTTGGAAGTAAATTTACAGATTTACAAAAAGAGAATGACCATGATGCAACTCTCCATCAAATCAACATACCAAAAAATAAATAAATGACAGTGCATTTCAAAATAAGAGCGTGAATTTAACCGACCATAGTCTCCTCTGTAGCGGATGCTCTGGTACTCGGAGTAGAAGACGGCCTTCTCCAGCATGCCCAGGATGATCACTCCTCCGATCCAGAACTGGATCCTCAACAGATCTTTCCAGTAACAGGCCGACCAGAAGAGCCAGAGCGCCCCGAAGAACACATACACTATACACATCACCATGTAGAACTGGGGAAGAACATACACATCACCATGTAGAACTGGGGACCCTAGACCTGACACTGACCCTTGACCTGACACTAGACCTGACACTGACCCTAGACCTGACACTGACACTAGACCTGACACTCACGCTAGACCTGACACTGACCCTAGACCTGACACTCACGCTAGACCTGACACTCACGCTAGACCTGACACTGACCCTAGACCTGACACTAGACCTGACACTGACCCTAGACCTGACACTGACCCTAGACCTGACACTGACCCTAGACCTGACACTGACCCTAGACCTGACACTGACCCTAGACCTGACACTGACCCTAGACCTGACACTGACCCTAGACCTGACACTGGCCCTAGACCTGACACTGGCCCTAGACCTGGCCCTAGACCTGACCCTAGACCTGACCCTAGACCTGACACTGACCCTAGACCTGACACTGACCCTAGACCTGACCCTAGACCTGACCCTAGACCTGACACTGACCCTAGACCTGACCCTAGACCTGACACTGACCCTAGACCTGACACTGGCCCTAGACCTGACACTGGCCCTAGACCTGACCCTAGACCTGACACTGGCCCTAGACCTGACACTGACCCTAGACCTGACACTGGCCCTAGACCTGACACTGGCCCTAGACCTGACACTGGCCCTAGACCTGACACTGGCCCTAGACCTGACACTGGCCCTAGACCTGACACTGGCCCTAGACCTGACACTGGCCCTAGACCTGACCCTAGACCTGACCCTAGACCTGACACTGACCCTAGACCTGACACTGGCCCTAGACCTGACCCTAGACCTGACCCTAGACCTGACACTGACCCTAGACCTGACACTGGCCCTAGACCTGACACTGGCCCTAGACCTGACACTGGCCCTAGACCTGACACTGGCCCTAGACCTGACCCTAGACCTGACCCTAGACCTGACCCTAGACCTGACACTGACCCTAGACCTGACCCTAGACCTGACACTGACCCTAGACCTGACCCTAGACCTGACCCTAGACCTGACACTGACCCTAGACCTGACACTGGCCCTAGACCTGACACTGGCCCTAGACCTGACACTGGCCCTAGACCTGACACTGGCCCTAGACCTGACCCTAGACCTGACCCTAGACCTGACCCTAGACCTGACCCTAGACCTGACACTGACCCTAGACCTGACCCTAGACCTGACCCTAGACCTGACCCTAGACCTGACCCTAGACCTGACCCTAGACCTGACACTGACCCTAGACCTGACCCTAGACCTGACACTGACCCTAGACCTGACCCTAGACCTGACCCTAGACCTGACCCTAGACCTGACACTGACCCTAGACCTGACCCTAGACCTGACCCTAGACCTGACACTGACCCTAGACCTGACCCTAGACCTGACCCTAGACCTGACCCTAGACCTGACACTAGACCTGACACTGACCCTAGACCTGACCCTAGACCTGACCCTAGACCTGACCCTAGACCTGACACTGGCCCTAGACCTGACCCTAGACCTGACCCTAGACCTGACCCTAGACCTGACACTGGCCCTAGACCTGACCCTAGACCTGACCCTAGACCTGGCCCTAGACCTGACCCTAGACCTGACACTGACTCTAGACCTGACCCTAGACCTGACCCTAGACCTGACCCTAGACCTGACCCTAGACCTGACCCTAGACCTGACACTGGCCCTAGACCTGACCCTAGACCTGACCCTAGACCTGACCCTAGACCTGACCCAGTATACAGCATTATCCTGTTATTTTATGTTTCTCTTATTTCTTGTGTACTTTTTTTACACTATATTGAATGCTGCACTGTTGGGGCGGGCTGAAACACACCATCATTAGAGGCCAGTCTGCAGGGGAGGAGTATTCACGAGGCCCCTTCATCTCCACGGTCACTGTAAATACACAGACAGGCAGTCAGACACAGGCAGGGCAGTCAGAGACAGACACAGGCAGTCAGAGACAGGCAGTCAGACACAGGCAGGGCAGTCAGACACAGGCAGGGCAGTCAGACACAGGCAGGGCAGTCAGAGACAGACAGTCAGACACAGGCAGGGCAGTCAGAGACAGGCAGGGCAGTCAGAGACAGGCAGGGCAGTCAGAGACAGGCAGGGCAGTCAGAGACAGGCAGGGCAGTCAGAGACAGGCAGTCAGACACAGACACGCAGGGCTGTCAGAGAGACACAGGCAGTCAGAGACAGGTAGTCAGAGACAGGCAGGGCAGTCAGACACAGGCAGGGCAGTCAGACACAGGCAGGCAGTCAGACACAGACAGGCAGTCAGACACAGACAGTCACAGACAGGCAGTCAGACACAGGCAGTCAGACACAGGCAGTCACAGACAGGCAGTCACAGACAGGCAGGGCAGTCAGAGACAGACACAGGCAGTCAGAGACAGGCAGTCAGAGACAGGCAGGGCAGTCAGAGACAGGCAGGGCAGTCAGAGACAGGCAGGGCAGTCAGAGACAGGCAGGGCAGTCAGAGACAGGCAGGGCAGTCAGAGACAGGCAGGGCAGTCAGAGACAGGCAGGGCAGTCAGACACAGGCAGGGCAGTCAGACACAGGCAGGGCAGTCAGAGACAGGCAGGGCAGTCAGACACAGGCAGGGCAGTCAGACACATGCAGGGCAGTCAGACACAGGCAGGCAGTCAGACACAGGCAGGCAGTCAGACACAGGCAGGCAGTCAGACACAGGCAGGCAGTCAGACAGGCAGTCTCAGACAGGCAGTCTCAGACAGGCAGTCACAGACAGGCAGTCACAGACAGGCAGTCACAGACAGGCAGTCACAGACAGGCAGTCACAGGCAGGGCAGTCAGAGACAGGCAGGGCAGTCAGAGACAGGCAGGGCAGTCAGACACAGGCAGGGCAGTCAGACACAGGCAGGCAGTCAGACACAGGCAGGCAGTCAGACACAGGCAGGCAGTCAGACAGGCAGTCTCAGACAGGCAGTCTCAGACAGGCAGTCACAGACAGGCAGTCACAGACAGGCAGTCACAGACAGGCAGTCACAGACAGGCAGTCACAGACAGGCAGTCAGAGACAGGCAGGGCAGTCAGAGACAGGCAGGGCAGTCAGACACAGGCAGGGCAGTCAGACACAGGCAGGGCAGTCAGACACAGGCAGGGCAGTCAGACACAGGCAGGGCAGTCAGACACAGGCAGGGCAGTCAGACACAGGCAGGGCAGTCAGACACAGGCAGGGCAGTCAGACACAGGCAGGGCAGTCAGACACAGACAGGGCAGTCAGACACAGGCAGGGCAGTCAGACACAGGCAGGGCAGTCAGACACAGGCAGGGCAGTCAGACACAGGCAGGGCAGTCAGACACAGGCAGGGCAGTCAGACACAGGCAGGGCAGTCAGACACAGGCAGGGCAGTCAGACACAGGCAGGGCAGTCAGACACAGGCAGGCAGTCAGACACAGGCAGGCAGTCAGACACAGGCAGGCAGTCAGACAGGCAGTCTCAGACAGGCAGTCTCAGACAGGCAGTCACAGACAGGCAGTCAGAGACAGGCAGGGCAGTCAGACACAGGCAGGGCAGTCAGACACAGGCAGGGCAGTCAGACACAGGCAGGGCAGTCAGACACAGGCAGGGCAGTCAGACACAGGCAGGGCAGTCAGACACAGGCAGGGCAGTCAGACACAGGCAGGGCAGTCAGACACAGGCAGGGCAGTCAGACACAGGCAGGGCAGTCAGACACAGGCAGGGCAGTCAGACACAGGCACGGCAGTCAGACACAGGCAGGGCAGTCAGACACAGGCAGGGCAGTCAGACACAGGCAGGCAGTCAGACACAGGCAGGCAGTCAGACACAGGCAGGCAGTCAGACACAGGCAGGCAGTCAGACAGGCAGTCTCAGACAGGCAGTCTCAGACAGGCAGTCACAGACAGGCAGTCACAGACAGGCAGTCACAGACAGGCAGTCAGAGACAGGCAGTCAGAGACAGGCAGGGCAGTCAGAGACAGGCAGGGCAGTCAGACACAGGCAGGGCAGTCAGACACAGGCAGGGCAGTCAGACACAGGCAGGGCAGTCAGACACAGGCAGGGCAGTCAGACACAGGCAGGGCAGTCAGACACAGGCAGGGCAGTCAGACACAGGCAGGGCAGTCAGACACAGGCAGGCAGTCAGACACAGGCAGGCAGTCAGACACAGGCAGGGCAGTCAGACACAGGCAGGGCAGTCAGACACAGGCAGGGCAGTCAGACACAGGCAGGGCAGTCAGACACAGGCAGGGCAGTCAGACACAGGCAGGGCAGTCAGACACAGGCAGGGCAGTCAGACACAGGCAGGCAGTCAGACACAGGCAGGCAGTCAGACACAGGCAGGCAGTCAGACACAGGCAGGCAGTCAGACACAGGCAGGCAGTCAGACAGGCAGTCTCAGACAGGCAGTCTCAGACAGGCAGTCACAGACAGGCAGTCACAGACAGGCAGTCACAGACAGGCAGTCACAGACAGGCAGTCACAGACAGGCAGTCAGAGACAGGCAGTCAGAGACAGGCAGGGCAGTCAGACACAGGCAGGGCAGTCAGACACAGGCAGGGCAGTCAGACACAGGCAGGGCAGTCAGACACAGGCAGGGCAGTCAGACACAGGCAGGGCAGTCAGACACAGGCAGGGCAGTCAGACACAGGCAGGGCAGTCAGACACAGGCAGGGCAGTCAGACACAGGCAGGGCAGTCAGACACAGACAGGGCAGTCAGACACAGGCAGGGCAGTCAGACACAGGCAGGGCAGTCAGACACAGGCAGGGCAGTCAGACACAGGCAGGGCAGTCAGACACAGGCAGGGCAGTCAGACACAGGCAGGCAGTCAGACACAGGCAGGCAGTCAGACACAGGCAGGCAGTCAGACACAGGCAGGCAGTCAGACAGGCAGTCTCAGACAGGCAGTCTCAGACAGGCAGTCACAGACAGGCAGTCACAGACAGGCAGTCACAGACAGGCAGTCACAGACAGGCAGTCACAGACAGGCAGTCAGAGACAGGCAGGGCAGTCAGAGACAGGCAGGGCAGTCAGACACAGGCAGTCAGACACAGGCAGTCAGACACAGGCAGTCAGACACCGTCAATTTCTCATCGCTCTGCAGACAGAAGGGATCTTCAATGACGAAGCACTAAGTCAAAAGGGCCTATGTTCATATTAGAGAGTGTCAGTTACGGTAATACTGACTGATAAAGGCCAAGTTCCCCTGGACATCATTAGGCTCCTCCTCCTCTGCTCCAGGGCGCCCCCCGCTGGCATCTCCACGCTGCTGCGGCTGTACCTTCACTATAAACAGGTAGGGGCTGTCGGACCAAGCCTTGGCCACCGCACCTATATCCTTCAAGGGGTCACATGACAAGACACTTCGAACGCATCCCAAATAGCACCCTGTTCCCTATTTTAGACAGTGGTGGAAGGGGGGAAGTACCCGATTGTCATACTTGAGTAAAAGTAAAAGACACCTTAATGTAGAATGACTCAAGTCAAAGTGAGTCACCATACGGACACGCCTGGAACCCAAATGGATGACGTCGCGCAATTGAGAGTCGAGTGTGGAGTTAAATATATTTAAAACTAATTTCTTTTAAGAATCAAAAGAAAATGTAATTGCTCAAATATACTGAAGTATCAAAAGTATAAATCGTTTCAAAATTCCTTATATTCAGCACACCAGATGGCACCGTGTTCATCTTTTGTTTAATATATAGATAAGTAGGGGCACGCGCCAACACTCAGACGTGTGTGTTTAGTGAGTCCACCAGATTAGATGCAGTAGGACCAGAGATCTTTTGTTTAATATATGGATAAGAAGGGGCACGCGCCAACACTCAGACATGTGTGTTTAGTGAGTCCACCAGATTAGATGCAGTAGGACCAGAGATCTTTTGTTTAATATATGGATAAGGGGCACGCGCCAACACTCAGACGTGTGTGTTTAGTGAGTCCACCAGATTAGATGCAGTAGGACCAGAGATCTTTTGTTTAATATATGGATAAGAAGGGGCACGCGCCAACACTCAGACGTGTGTGTTTAGTGAGGCCACCAGATTAGATGCAGTAGGACCAGAGATCTTTTGTTTAATATATGGATAAGAAGGGGCACGCGCCAACACTCAGACGTGTGTTTAGTGAGTCCACCAGATTAGATGCAGTAGGACCAGAGATCTTTTGTTTAATATATGGATAAGAAGGGGCACGCGCCAACACTCAGACATGTGTGTTTAGTGAGTCCACCAGATTAGATGCAGTAGGACCAGAGATGTTCTCTTGATAAGAGTGTGAATTAGACCATTTTCCTGTCCTACTAAGCATGCAAAATGTTACGAGTACTTTTAAAGGTTTCAGGGAAAATGTATGGGGTAAAAAGTACATTATTATTTTCTTTAGGAATGTAGTGACATAAAAATAAGTTGTCAAAAATATAAATGATAAAGTACAAATACCTCAAAAAACAACTTACGTAGTACTTTTAAGTATTTTTTACTTAACTACTTTACACCAGTGTACTTAGTCCACTACTTTTGACCAGGGTCCATAATATGCTGCCATTTCAGAAACACACTTTCAATGCAAAACACATTTAGAAAAAGGCATGACTATGTACAACCTGTTTACAGAAATCTTATAAAACAGAGTTCTGATTGGCTTACCGGCTTTTCCAGCCACCCCTGTGGAGCACTCTGATTGGAAGGCCTGCCTTCCTCGCTCTAAACAACAACAGAGTAACAGCGAGTATACAGATGGGTTATCCATTTGATTTCAATCACTTTTTGACCACACCTCTTGATCTGAACAAAACATTCTCTACCTATTTGCCCACGGAACAGAAACAGAAACACCTTATTTACATAAGTATTCAGACCCTTTGCTGTGAGACTCGACATTCAGCTGTTTCCATTGATCATCCTTGAGATGTTTCTACAACTTGATTGGTGTCCACCTGTGGTAAATTAAATTGATGGGACATGATTTGGAAAGGCACACACCTGTCTGTATAAGGTCCCACAGTTGACAGTGCATTTCAGAGAAACAACCAAACCAAGAGGTCAAAGGAATTGTCCGTAGAGCTCTGAGACAGGATTGTGTCGAGGCACAGATCTGGGGAAGGGTACGAAAACATATCCGCAGCATTGAAGGTCCCCAAGAACACAGTGGCCTCCATCATTCTTAAGTGGAAGAAGTTTGGAACCACCAAGACTCTTCCTAGAGCTGGCCGCTCGGCCAAACTGAGCAATCGAGGGAGAAGGGCCTTGGTCAGGGAGGTGACCAAGAACCTGATGATCACTCTGACAGAGCTCCAGAGTTCCTCTGTGGAGATGGGAGAACCTTCCAGAAGGACAACCATCTCTGCAGCACTCCACCAATCAGGTCTTTATGGTAGAGTGGCCAGACGGAAGCCACTCCTCAGTAAAAGGCACATGACAGCCTGCTTGGAGTTTTCCAAAAGGCACCTAAAGACTCTCAGACCATAAGATTAAAAAATGTAAAGACTTCATTGTAGCAGATAAAGGAACGGAAGTACCAAGATGTAACTATTTGGCCTGAATGCCAAGCGTCACGTCTTGAGGAAGCAGGGCACCATCCCTACTGTGAAGCCTGGTGGTGGCAGCATCATGCTGTGGGGATGTTTTTCAGTGGCAGGGATTGGGAGACTAGTCAGGATCGAGGGATAGATGAACGAAGCAAAGTACAGAGAAATCCTTGATGAAAACCTGCTCCAGAGCGCTCAGGACCTCAGACTGGGACAAAGGTTCACCTTCCAACAGGACAACGACCCTAAGCACACAACCAAGACACCACAGGAGTGGCTTCAGGACAAGTCTCAATGTCCTTGAGTGGCCCAGCCAGAGCCCGGACTTGAAACCGATCAAACACCGATCAAACATCTCGGAAGAGACCTGAAAATAGCTGTGCAGCGACGCTCCCCATCCAACCTGACAGAGCTTGAGAGGATCTGCAGAGAAGAATGGGGGAAACTCCCCAAATACAGGTGTGCCAAGCTTGTAGCGTCATACCCAAGACGACTCGAGGCTGTAATCGCTGCCAAAGGTGCTTCAACAAAGTACTGAGTAAAGAGTCTGAATTACTTTAGTAAATTTACAGATTATTATTTTTTGCTTTGTCATTATGGGGTATCATGTTATTTATTTTAGAATAAGGCTGTAACGTAACAACACTTTTCTTTTTAAAATCAAGGTGTCTGAATACAATAATATAATACCTGTGGGCTGATGAGGGGTTGATAGGGGCTGAAGTCTGTGTAGTACACCTGGAAGGAGGAATGGAGGGGGGAGGGGACAGAGATATAATACATCAACCAAGAATTACAAGTCAGTGTATGGCAACCCCACCCCCCCCCCACACCCCAACAACAACCAACAACAACAACCCCAACAACAACAACAACCCCAACAACAACCAACAACAACAACAACCCCAACAACAACCAACAACAACCCCAACAACAACCAACAACAACAACAACCCCAACAACAACCAACAACAACAACAACAACCCCAACAACAACCAACAACAACAACCCCAACAACAACCAACAACAACCCCAACAACAACCAACAACAACAACAACCCCAACAACAACCAACAACAACAACCCCAACAACAACAACAACCCCAACAACCAACAACAACAACAACCCCAACAACAACCCCAACAACAACCCCAACAACAACCAACAACAACAACAACCCCAACAACAACCAACAACCCCAACAACAACAACAACCCCAACAACAACCAACAACAACAACAACCCCAACAACAACAACAACAACAACAACCCCAACAACAACAACAACAACAACAACAACAACCAACAACAACAGAAGAGCCGACCTTGGGTTGTAAAAGAGTTGAGCAGTTGTGGAAGTACATGTATCCCTGGCTGTAGAAGCCACTCCAGTCCTCCTTCAGCATGTGATCCAGACCAAACATAGTCAGTGCCTTGTTGTCCTACAGGAAGTAGAAATAGAAACAACTAAAAAAAGTGAAAAGGACAAAACAGGAGTATCTCTTCTAATTTAGAAAAAGGTGTCTAATACATTACAGGCAACACATTATTTTGTGGTTCCGCTATTACAACATTAATGTGATGGCACAGTTGGATATGTCTGTTTCTCTGTGTGCTATTTGTGGTTCGTGTGCAGGGTTTACGACGAGTCTGCCTGTGAGAGAAGAAGAAGGGATTGTACTCACTGGAGTATTAAAGACTTCATTGTAGCAGATTGAGGAACGGAGGTACCAACTGATGTTGAAGGCCAGGGTGGAATCACATAAAGCCAAATCGCCATGGACTGGAGGAGGAGAGGAGAGTCAATGGCAGAAACACAGGGAAAGAGAGGTGGAGGTGGAGGTGGGGGGGGGGGGTACAATACATGGCTACTTGTACTACATTCTTATGAAGGTCATATAAAGTGGAATGATTTGTAACGATGGGAAAAGTGTAAGGCCCCGTACCAAGTGTTTGTAGTGAGATGAAGGATACTGGGAGAAACACAGCCGCGTGGTCAGGCTGTGTTCAAAATGGAACTATATTCCCTACACAGTAATAGTGCACTATTTTTGACTAGGGAGCGGATAAGGAACAGGGTGCCATTTCAGACGAAGCCCATGAGTAAAGTCAGTTGCACGACAGGAGTAACAGGAAAACCCTGTTTAACTACCAGCCGTCAAATCAAATCTTTTTGGTCTTTTAAGCAAATGATCTTCGTTTTGTCGTCGTCCAAGGTTCATTACTTACATGTCATGAAGATGGTTGTGTTGGCGTACAATGTCTTCCTGAAGACGGCATTTTGTGACTAAAGAAACAGAATAGATCAAGTTACCATGGCAGCAAGCACCTTGGACAACCTCTCACCAACTCTGTGCCAGCAAGGTTTTATGTAAACACTTGTCATGGTTGTGCAACACAACATCAGACAACGAGCTAGTTGGAAAGTTATCTAGCCTTAGTCTTGCTAGCAGTATTATCTCAACTTATATATATATATATATATATTACAGTATTGTCAGGTTATTGAGGACACAACTGAGTCTTCTCGGCTCAAGGAGTAACGTTAGTAGCAAATCATCTGTGGTAGCTAAGTTAGTAGCCTATCTTCCCAGATCATGTGATGTAATATTGATCATGAAAACCAATCAGACCAGTGTAACGTTAGCTTCAGTACATACACTGGTGTCTGAATCGTCGAAAAGCTTCATATTACATCTGTCAACCCAGGATTTCATTTACTTCCCTGGGCTTGACTGTTGTACTTCAAAAAGCCTGCTGGCTAGGCTAGGCTACCTACTGCAGCTGCTATTGAAATACTGTCATGCTACAACACACAACACAACACACACACACACACACACACACACACACACACACACACACACACACACACACACACACACACACAGGACAGTCACGGCGCATGTAACTCACTGAGTTGATGTCGACATTCCACAAGGACACTTCTGCCCCGATCCCTGGACGCAAAATTGAAATAAAAAACAACAAACATGACAAAAACACCGTGACATCTGGCATTTTTTTTTTCTTTTTTTTTTTTTCCAATTTAATTTGTGTACGAAGCAGTTCCGCAGTCAGTTCCGGGGCCCGGAGTCTCTGTTGGGTGAAGGAGAGGCTTCACGGACGCGCGCCTGGTACCCGGATGGATGACGTCGCGCAATTGAGAGTCGTCTGTGGAGGAAAAATAGATACCGTACAATAAAGGATACATTCAAATCAATTTGAACCCTTAATACTAAATTGTGTTAATGGGGAAAAATGTAATCAATAAATGTTTTTTTTTAAATGATAATATATATATATTTTTAACGAATACAAAATGTATACAAAATAATAAACTAATATATTTAAAAAACGCTTCCTTGTTTTCTATAAGGAGTTCGAGCAGTACATTATTAAGACCATTCTACATTCTACCAATAAATAAAAAACTGTTGAAACAATCAATACGTGTATGTCTTTTAAGGTCTTTGTATAATCTGTCATTTGTTGTACCCCCCTAGCATATGTTGTCCTTGTCTGATTTATACTGACGTTTTCTGCAATAATAATAATAATAATAATAATACAAATGAAAGATAGTCGGTTGAGTCAGTCGTCCTTATAAACCCTTTCCCATCTAGTCTATGGGGGCGGCAGGGTAGCCTAGTGGTTAGAGCGTTGGACTAACCGGAATGATCCAAGTTCTTGCCTAGTTAAATAAAGGTCAAATAATATGAGAGCAACAACAGCACTACTAGCGAATTATTATCGAAATGGCAAAGGAAACGATCGTGAGGTAAAATAAATGTTCGCTTTATAATGTGCAAAGTGACTTGGAATGGCATTTTACATTTGCGACAGCATCCTCTTGCACAGGTTTCAGTTTGAAATGTCAACACTGATAGAGCTACGGCATGTGTGGAATGGTGCATTGATATCACTGGTAGACAGGTGTACAATGGTGAATTGCCATTATCCGCTAATACATATGTCATTTGTGTTTCTAACAGGTTCAGAGATAGACCTCTTGTTCTCCAGATCTATAGGGTTTTTTGTGTTGATTTATATCCAAGGCAATATATTTTACATGCAGTTTAGCACTTTGTGTTGATAGTATAGTGAGCATGAGTACAGGAAGTAACACATTTCAGTAAAGAGGTTGTAATGGCTTCAACACTGAGTAATTGCACTCAATCTGCAAGAGCAATTTGTAAAGGGGACTTGCTCAAGGGGATATTGACAGCGCCTTGTCCGCGTTGGGATTCGAACCAGCAACCGTTGAGTTTATCGGCCCAACGTCCTAACCAGACTAGACTACCTGTCGCCCGTCTGTAATCAAGGCCTTCGGATCTCAAGCCTAAACCTGATCGACCCTTAATCGTTTGTGCTGCTCAGTTATTGAAGGTGCATTACTGCCATCTGCTGGATCATAAAAATACTGCAATTCATTTCATTACCGCGCTTTACATTTGTACTTGTTGATCACAACCATCAAAGCAACATTCGCAATGCAAATGAAGGGCATTTCATTCATTTGGACATTTGCCCAATACTTGAAGGGTGTCATTTCCAATGCTATCAAGTTGCCAACATCGACTGGAAGGTGAGTGTTCTCTTCTCTGTATCTTATCTGTGGATCCAGAGGCATCAGGCACTAGGTCCTCTGTTATCCTGGTCAATGTAATTGTGG
>NC_056436.1:3364816-3524816 GCF_018296145.1 Oncorhynchus tshawytscha | reverse complement strand
TAGCCTAACCTATGGTCACCATGGTAACCTAACCTATGGTCACCATAGTAACCTAACCTATGGTCACCGTAGTCTATGGTCACCTTAACCTAACCTATGGTATGGGTATGGTCACCACCGTAGTAACCTAATCCTAATCTATGGTCACCGTAGTAACATAACCTATGGTCACCATAGTAACCTAACCTATGGTCACCCTATGGTCACCATAGTAACCTAACCCTCACCATGGTCATAACCATGGTCACCGTAGTAACCTCACCGGTCACCATAGTAACGGTCACCATAGTAACCTATGGTCACCATAGTAACCTAACCTAACCTATGGTCACCTATGGTCACCATAGTAACCTAACCTAACCTATGGTCACCATAGTAACCTATGGTCACCCATAACCTATGGTCACCATAGTAACCTAACCTATGGTCACCATAGTAACCTAACCTATGGTCACCATAGTAACCTAACCTATGGTCACCATAGTAACATAACCTATGGTCACCATAGTAACCTAACCTATGGTCACCATAGTAACATAACCTATGGTCACCATAGTAACATAACCTATGGTCACCATAGTAACATAACCTATGGTCACCATAGTAACCTAACCTATGTGCATGTTGGTTGAGCACCCTCCACTTCTTACCATGATCAATATTTATTTACAGACACTGTAGTAAACTACAGTCTAATCATATTGAAGTTAATTTCATATTTAAGTTAACTGCCACGTGATTCTCCGCCCATGTAGGCAGGAGCTCAGGTGATTTAAAAAAAAATGATGGGTAGACCTACAGTAGGACAGCAGTTTAAAGTTACATTCTGGGATCTCGGAATAATGGTCATTTACATTATTGAACCACTGATTCTATTCTTGGATTTTAAAAAAAAGAGTATAAATGTACACCAAGGTAATTCTTTGTCATGCCTCAATGTGCCAAACTAGTCTGACCCAGCAGTGAAATTGATCATGGAAAATGTGCCAAACTAGTCTGAAATTTTGCCTTTTCAAACATTGCAGGCCACAGATTTAGGACCTGAATGTAGAAACCGGGGCCTGCTGGGCACTGCCCAAAATCCTTATGTTCCATCCCTGCATGCCAGTCCCTTTCAGATGACCCCCCTCCCCCTAACCCTCCCCCTGTCACTGTTGGTCCTCCTCAGTAACCTCACGGCTGAGGGTTTTAGCTTTCCTCTTGAGAATTAGAATCAGAAGTACAGTCGTATAGCTCAACGCCATACTTCACCTCTTCAGACAAATACTGTCCTGATCATCTAGGTCAGTGGTCACCAACCGGTCGATGGCGATCGACTTGTCATTTGTAGTCGATCGCCAAACATTTCTGTTAAAAACCTATTCATATTTATTTTCTTTTTTTTTCCCGTATTGGGCTGTTTGTTGGTAGGTGCAGCCAACTCCGCTGCCCTGCCCGCCGGGTAGGCAAACTGTTGCCATTTCATGTGTCTGAATGTACAAACTCTGCCTTCCCGCTGGGCCTGGAGAGGAAATCAAGTGCACTCTATGCTGACCGCTGGCCAATCAGATTGCTCAGATGACCGAGACTGCAGTAACGTAAGCAGGCATTAAAGAAAGCTTCGGCAAAATTGATACTGTGAGATTTCAAAACGTTTATAATCATGACTAGAGAGTCTGTCAACGAATACAGCATAGAGCTGCTGTTTTTATGAGTGAGTTCATGTTTAAGTTCTTACTCAGCTCTGTTAACACTTTGTATTCAACACTTGTATCAGCCATTAAATGCGCGTTCTTCCTGTTTCCACTCAGCGCTACAACAAGCAGTGCATCAGTAGTGAATGAGTAAGTAAGTGTATATAGGCGTTGATGTTATTATTAGCGGCTTGGTCTTTTTTAATATAAGGAATATTTAACTTCCTCTGGTCCTCGAAGTAACAACATGAATTTGTGCACGAGGCAGAAATAATGCGGTGTGACTTGAGTTTTGCCATCAACTGGAAGACGGTGTCCCCTTTTGGTCAGAGTCAGTGGAGGAAAGGGAGAGAGGAGGGATGTTGAGAGACGGATCCTCAGTCTGCTGCTCTCTCTCTCTGCTGAGACTGACCCTCAGTCTGCTGCTCTCTCCCTCTGCTGAGACTGACCCTCAGTCTGCTGCTCTCTCCCTCTGCTGAGACTGACCCTCAGTCTGCTGCCCTCTCCCTCTGCTGAGACTGACCCTCAGTCTGCTGCTCTCTCCCTCTGCTGAGACTGACCCTCAGCCTGCTGCTCTCTCCCTCCGCTGAGACTGACCCTCAGTCTGCTGCTCTCTCCCTCCACTGAGACTGACCCTCAGTCTGCTGCTCTCTCCCTCCACTGAGACTGACCCTCAGCCTGCTGCTCTCTCCCTCCGCTGAGACTGACCCTCAGCCTGCTGCTCTCTCCCTCCACTGAGACTGACCCTCAGTCTGCTGCTCTCTCCCTCCACTGAGACTGACCCTCAGTCTGCTGCTCTCTCCCTCCACTGAGACTAACCATCCGATGCAGGAACCAGCAGCCCAGTAAAAGAAAAAACAAATGATTTAAATGTAAATGTCTGCTCACTCAGCTGTGCCTCACAAGTAATACAACAATGGATCGATTACTGGTGTGATCATGTAGCCTACCTCAAATGTTTACTTTTTTTTTTTTTTAAATGTCCCGAACAACAATGCATTGGCAGGTACATTCAAGCAAAGCCAATATGCGGTGGTAATGTATTGGGTCTATCGCTTACTGTTGCGAGGGAGTAAAATATGTTTGGGACAATATAGGATGAATCACAATAATTGTTTGCTAAAATAATAATTGTTTGCTAAAATAATAATTGCTTGCCATAATGTCATTTTGGTATTGGCAACACTGAACATATCAAGACTGTTTCATGGACAGCTTTTTTCCATCTACGTAACATTGCAAAAATCAGAGATTTTCTGTCCAAAATTGATGCAGAAAAATGAATCCATGCTTTTGTTACTTCTAGGTTAGACTACTGCAATGCTCTACTTTCCGGCTACCCTGATAAAGCACAACTTCAGTTAGTGCTAAACACGGCTGCTAGAATCTTGACTAGAACCAAAAAATGTGATCATATTATTCCAGTGCTAGCCTCTCTACACTGGCTTCCTGTCAAGGCAAGGGCTGATTTCAAGGTTTTACTGCTAACCTACAAAGCATTACATGGGCTTGCTCCTACCTATCTCTCTGATTTGGTCCTGCCGTACATACCTACAAGTACGCTATGGTAACAAGACGCAGGCCTTCTAATTGTCCTTAGAATTACTAAGCAAACAGCTGGAAGCAGGGCTTTCTCCTATAGAGCTCCATTTTTATGGAATGGTCTGCCTACCCATGTAAGAGACGCAGACTCGGTCTCAACCTTTAAGTCTCTATTGAAGACTCATCTCTTCAGTGGGTCATATGATTGAGTGTAGTCTGGCCCAGGAGTGTGAAGGTGAACGGAAAGGCTCTGGAGCAACGAACCACCCTTGCTGTCTCTGCCTTGCCGGTTCCCCTCTTTCCACTGGGATTTTCTGCCTCTAACCCTATTACAGGGGCTGAGTCCCTGGCTTACTGGTGCTCTTCCATGCTGTCCCTAGGAGGGGTGCGTCACTTGAGTGGGTTGAGTCACTGACGTGGTCTTCCTGTCTGGGTTGGCGTCCCCCCTTGGGTTGTGCCGTGGTGGAGATCTTTGTGGGCTATACTCAGCCTTGTCTCAGGATGGTAAGTTGGTGGTTGAAGATATCCCTCTAGTGGTGTGGGGGCTGTGCTTTGGCAAAGTGGGATCATCGGATGGGGCCACAGTGTCTCCTGACCCCTCCTGTCTCAGCCTCCAGTATTCATGCTGCAGTAGTTTATGTGTCGGGGGGCTAGAGTCAGTCTGTTATATCTAGAGTATTTCTCCTGTCTTATCCGGTGCCCTGTGTGAATTTAAGTATGCTCTCTCTAATTCTCTCCTTTCTTTCTTTCTTTCTTTCTTTCTTTCTTTCTTTCTTTCTTTCTTTCTTTCTTTCTTTCTTTCTTTCTCTCGGAGGACCTGAGCCCTAGGACCATGCCTCAGGACTACCTGGCATGATGGCTCCTTGTTGTCCCCAGTCCACCTGGTTGTGCTGCTGCTCCAGTTTCAACTGTTCTGCCTGTGGCTTACGAACCCTGACCTGTTCACTGTGATTACTATTATTTGACCATGCTGGTCATTTATGAACATCTTGGCCATGTTCTGTTATAATCTCCACCCGGCACAGCCAGAAGAGGACTGGCCACCCCTCATAGCCTGGTTCCTCTCTAGGTTTCTTCCTAGGTTTTTGCCTTTCTAGGGAGTTTTTCCTAGCCACCGTGCTTCTACACCTGCATTGCTTGCTGTTTGGGGTTTTAGGCTGGGTTTCTGTACAGCACTTTGAGATATCAGCTGATGTACGAAGGGCTATATAAATAAATTTGATTTGATTTGATGAGAGGTAAAAATCCTCTGCATAGACTGCCACCATTATTACAAATGTGAATAGCTAATTACGGAAAATAAGATTTAAAAAAATATCTATATTAAAATGATTGTTTAATGGCTATATAAAATACACATTGAGGTGAGGGCGGTGGAAATGCTTTTGATCTACTTCTGTTCTGTAAATGACACTGTGTGCTCTTTTCGAAGGATGGGTCCTGGTTTTTCCGGGGCCTTGGGATTCTGGGGGTTCGGGGGGGGTCCACCGGACATTGGGATGACAACCCAACTCGGGATGAGGAGGGCTTTTAGAGGGTGGAATAGTGGGGACCAATTGGAGGTTTACTTCGTAGCAATGCAAATATCATGGTACAGCTATATAGACACTCCATCATCATGTTACTTTATAATGGTACGTTTACAAACATATATTATGATAAATAGAATTGAATGTTGTCTCATTATGGTAAGTGGTGAAATAAATATAGCCAGTTATAATTGTAATGGCTTAGCAGATAATAAGAAAAGACTTTCAGTATTTACCAGGCTATAAGAGAAGGAATATAATATCTATTGTATTTACCAGGCTATAAGAGAAGGAATATAATATCTATTGTATTTACCAGGCTATAAGAGAAGGAATATAATATCTATTGTATTTACCAGGCTATAAGAGAAGGAATATAATATCTATTGTATTTACCAGGCTATAACAGAAGGAATATAATATCTATTGTATTTACCAGGCTATAAGAGAAGGAATATAATATCTATTGTATTTACCAGGCTATAAGAGAAGGGATATAATATCTATTGTATTTACCAGGCTATAAGAGAAGGAATATAATATCTATTGTATTTACCAGGCTATAAGAGAAGGAATATAATATCTATTGTATTTACCAGGCTATAAGAGAAGGAATATAAAATCTATTGTATTTACCAGGCTATAAGATAAGGAATATAATATCTATTGTATTTACCAGGCTATAAGAGAAGGAATATAAAATCTATTGTATTTACCAGGCTATAAGAGAAGGAATATAAAATCTATTGTATTTACCAGGCTATAAGAGAAGGAATATAAAATCTATTGTATTTACCAGGCTATAAGAGAAGGAATATAATATCTATTGTATTTACCAGGCTATAAGAGAAGGAATATAAAATCTATTGTATTTACCAGGCTATAAGAGAAGGAATATAATATCTATTGTATTTACCAGGCTATAAGAGAAGGAATATAATATCTATTGTATTTACCAGGCTATAAGAGAAGGAATATAATATCTATTGTATTTACCAGGCTATAAGAGAAGGAATATAATATCTATTGTATTTACCAGGCTATAAGAGAAGGAATATAATATCTATTGTATTTACCAGGCTATAAGAGAAGGAATATAATATCTATTGTATTTACCAGGCTATAACAGAAGGGATATACATCTATTGTATTTACCAGGCTATAAGAGAAGGAATATAATATCTATTGTATTTACCAGGCTATAAGAGAAGGAATATAATATCTATTGTATTTACCAGGCTATAAGAGAAGGAATATAATATCTATTGTATTTACCAGGCTATAAGAGAAGGAATATAAAATCTATTGTATTTACCAGGCTATAAGAGAAGGAATATAATATCTATTGTATTTACCAGGCTATAAGAGAAGGAATATAATATCTATTGTATTTACCAGGCTATAACAGAAGGGATATAAAATCTATTGTATTTACCAGGCTATAACAGAAGGGATATAAAATCTATTGTATTTACCAGGCTATAAGAGAAGGAATATAATATCTATTGTATTTACCAGGCTATAAGAGAAGGAATATAATATCTATTGTATTTACCAGGCTATAAGAGAAGGAATATAAAATCTATTGTATTTACCAGGCTATAAGAGAAGGAATATAAAATCTATTGTATTTACCAGGCTATAAGAGAAGGAATATAATATCTATTGTATTTACCAGGCTATAAGAGAAGGAATATAATATCTATTGTATTTACCAGGCTATAAGAGAAGGAATATAATATCTATTGTATTTACCAGGCTATAAGAGAAGGAATATAAAATCTATTGTATTTACCAGGCTATAAGAGAAGGAATATAATATCTATTGTATTTACCAGGCTATAAGAGAAGGAATATAAAATCTATTGTATTTACCAGGCTATAAGAGAAGGAATATAATATCTATTGTATTGTATTTACCAGGCTATAAGAGAAGGAATATAAAATCTATTGTATTTACCAGGCTATAAGAGAAGGAATATAATATCTATTGTATTTACCAGGCTATAAGAGAAGGAATATAATATCTATTGTATTTACCAGGCTATAAAGAAGGAATATAATATCTATTGTATTTCATTAGGAATATAATATCTATTGTATTTACCAGGCTATAAAGAAGGGATATAATATCTATTGTATTTACCAGGCTATAAGAGAAGGAATATAATATCTATTGTATTTACCAGGCTATAAGAGAAGGAATATAAAATCTATTGTATTTACCAGGCTATAAGAGAAGGAATATAAAATCTATTGTATTTACCAGGCTATAAGAGAAGGAATATAAAATCTATTGTATTTACCAGGCTATAAGAGAAGGAATATAAAATCTATTGTATTTACCAGGCTATAAGAGAAGGAATATAAAATCTATTGTATTTACCAGGCTATAAGAGAAGGAATATAAAATCTATTGTATTTACCAGGCTATAAGAGAAGGAATATAATATCTATTGTATTTACCAGGCTATAAGAGAAGGAATATAAAATCTATTGTATTTACCAGGCTATAAGAGAAGGAATATAAAATCTATTGTATTTACCAGGCTATAAGAGAAGGAATATAAAATCTATTGTATTTACCAGGCTATAAGAGAAGGAATATAATATCTATTGTATTTACCAGGCTATAAGAGAAGGAATATAATATCTATTGTTTACAGGAAACCCATTCAACAATGTCAGATGAAGTTTTGTGGAAAAGGGACTGGGGGGGGATATATTACTCCCATGGACAAATAAAATTCAAAAGAGGTGATAATATTAATTAACAGTAATTTTGATCCAAATGTGCAAATTGTCCAAACAGATCAAGGTAGATGGATTATTTTAAATATGTTATTGGACAATAAACAGATATGGCTCATTAATCTATAAGGTCCAAATAATGATGATCCACACTTCTTTGAAAATATATATAAAATATATATATATATAAGAATTGATCAACTCTACAAGCAACACTAGACTCTATTATTATGGTGGGAGATTTTAATACGGTCTTAAATACCTCTATGGACAGGAAAGGAAATCACACTACAAACTATCACCCTCTGGCACTTAATAAGGAAATCATGAATGTCATGGATATATTGGAATTAGTGGATATATGGAGACTTAAATACCCTGACCTAGTGAGATATACATGGGGAAGCTTAATCATAGTCATCTTGACTACTTTCTTATGTCATTCTCTCTCTGGCACCAAAAGCACCAAAAGTTTAAAAAGTGTTGATAGGGGACAGAATGAGGTCGGACCATCACATAATTGGCATATAAATTACACTTACAGAATTTCCACGTGGGCGAGGATATTGGAAATTTAATCAAAGCCTACTAGATGATAAATTGTTTAGAACTAGGACAGAATAATTTATAACTGACTTTTTCAGACATAACATAAGTACAGCAGATCCCCTTATTGTATGGGACACTTTTAAATGTGACTTTTAGAGGTTATGCAATTCAGTACTCATCTATAAAACAAAAGCAATTTAGGTCAATTGTTAACAGTCAATGTGCAGCAGGTGGGATGGAGTCAGGCGCAGGACACAGAGAATGAGTAACAACGGACTTCACTCAACAAACAAACTACTAAATATTCCACGCAGGGAAAATATACCAGCTCGCGACTGCTTAACACAGAACAGATAATAGAATAATAAGAATAGATAATAAACAGAGTATGCGAAGAGTGTGAAAGTGTATCTGTGTGTGTGTGTTGGAGTGTGTGGCATCAATATGCATGTGTGTTGGAGTGTCAGTGTAGTATGTGTGAGTGTGTGAGTAGAGTCCAGTGAGTGTATAGAGCCAGTGGTCAATGAAAATATGAAGGAAATTTGCACAAAACCATGGGGGGAACCAGAGGGTAAAAATAAGGAACATAATTATGGGAATGGAAACCAGGTGTGAACAATGAAGACAAAACAAATGGAACCTCCCACTCCACGAGGTACTGAAGGCCCCTCGCCCGACGCCTTGTGTCCATGGTGGCGTGAACAGTATACGCCGGGGCCCCCTCGATGTCCAGGGGGGGCAGAGGAACCTCCCGCACCTCAGACTGCTGGAGTGGACCAGTCACCACCGGCCTGACGAGAGACACATGAAACGAGGAGTTAATACAGTAATCAGGAGGGGGCTGTAACCTATAACAAACCCTGTTCAGTCTCCTCAGGACTTTAAATGGCCCCACAAACAGTGCACCCAGCTTCCGGCAGGGCAGGCAAAGGGGTAGGTTTCGGTCGAGAGTCAACGTCGTCGCCCGGAACACCCTGCGCCTCGCCCTCCGGGTCGTCTCCGATGCCGGTGTCGGCACACTGCTGGAGACGCGCGTCAAGGGGGCGGTGGTTGGCGTCGCCAGTCTTCTAGCCATCGCCGATCCACCTTTCATTTTTCATTTGTCTTGTCTTCCCACACACCTGGTTTCAATTCCATAATTACATGTTGTGTATTTAACCCTCTGTTTCCCCCATGTCCGTGTCCAGAATTGCTTATTGTAAGTGCTTGTGCACGTTATGTCTGGCGTGCGAAGGGGTTTTGTCCCCTTGTAGATATTGTTTTTGTTCACAGGGATTTTTATTATTAAAACTGTGCCACAAGCTTCCCACAATAAGTTGGGTGAATGTTCGCCCATTCCTCCTGACAGAGCTGGTGTAACTGAATCAGGTTTGTAGGCCTCCTTGCTCGCACATGCTTTTTCAGTTCTGCCCACAAATTTGCTATGGAATTGAGGTCAGGGCTTTGTGATGGCCGCTCCAATACCTTGACTTTATTGTCCTTAAGCCATTTTGCCACAACTTTGGAAGTATGCTTGGGGTCATTGTCCATTTGGAAAACCCATTTGCGACCAAGCTTTAACTTCCTGACTGATGTCTTCAGATGTTGCTTCAATATATCCGCATAATTTTCCTACCTCATGATGCCATCTATTTTGTGAAATGCACCAGTCCCTCCTGCAGCAAAGCACCCCACAACATGATGCTGCCACCCCCATGCTTCACGGCTGGGATGGTGTTCTTCAGCTTGCAAGAATGCCCCTTTTTCCTCCAAACATAACTATGGTCATTATGGCCAAACAGTTCTATTTTTGTTTCATCAGTCCAGAGGACATTTCTCCAAAAAGTACGATCTTTGTCCCCATGTCCAGTTGCAAACCGTAGTTTGGCTTTTTTATGCCGGTTTTTGAGCAGTGGCTTCTTCCTTGCTGAGCGGCCTTTCAGGTTATGTCGATATAGGACTCGTTTTACTGTGGATGTAGATACTTTTGTACCTGTTTCCTCCAGCATCTTCACAAGGTCCTTTGCTATTGTTCTGGGACCAAAGTACGTTCATCTCTAGGAGAGAACGCTTCTCCTTCCTGAGCGGTATGACGGCTGCGTGGTCCCATGATGTTTATAATTGCGTACTATTGTTTGCACAGATGAACATGGTACCTTCAGGCATTTGGAAATTGCTCCCAAGGATGAACCAGACTTGTGGAGGTCTACAATTTTTTTTTCTGAGGTCTTGGCTGATTTCTTTTGATTTTTCCCATGATTTCAAGCAAAGAGGCACTGAGTTTGAAGGTAGGCCTTGAAATATATCCACAGGTACACCTCCAATTGACTCAAATGATGTCAATTAGCCTACCAGAATCTTCTAAAGCCATTACATAATTTTCTGGAATTTCCCAAGCTGTTTAAAGGCACAGTGTATGTGTGTACTTAGTGTACTTAGTGTACTTAGTGTATGTAAACTTCTGACCCACTGGAATTGTGATACAGTGAATTATAAGTGAAATAATCTGTCTGTAAACAATTGCTGGAAAGATTACTTGTGTCATGCACAAAGTAACAAAACTATAGTTTGTTAACAAGAAATGTGTGGAGTGATTGAAAAACAATGAAATAACACATATGGAATCATGTAGTAACCAAAAAAGTTTTAAACAAATCAAAATATATTTGAGATTCTTCAAATAGCCCCCCTTGATAACAACTTTGCACACTCTTGGCATTCTCTTAACCAGCTTCACCTGGAATGATTTTTCAACAGTCTTGAAGGAGTTCCCACATATGTTGAGCACCTGTTGGCTGCTTTTTCTTCACTCTGTGGTCTGACTCATCCCAAACCATCTCAATTTGGTTGAGATCGGGGAATTGTGGGTGTTCTAAAACTTTTGACCGGTTGTGTATATGGATATATATATTTCCCCAAAAAATATATGTAAATAATGCAGACAATAACATGGAAGCAACAATCTATCCACAATATTAAAGCTGATCCACCCCATAAAAAATGTAAATTAAATAAAAAGATTGACCAAATAAACTAAAGTAATTTTTTTAAATAAAAAGTAACAATAATGAGGCTATATACAGGGGGTACCGAGTCAATGTGCAGTGGTCAAGCTAATTTGTACATGTAGGTAGGGGTAAAGTGTCCGGTCCTCTGGCAGTCTCTATGGGGGTGCCACAGAGTTCAATTCTTGGGCCGATTCTCTTCTCTGTATACATCAATGATGTCGATCTTGCTGCTGGTGAGTCTCTGATCCACCTCTACGCAGACGACACCATTCTCTATACTTCTGGCCCTTCTTTGGACACTGTGTTAACAACCCTCCAGACGAGCTTCAATGCCGTACAACTCTCCTTCTGTGGTTTCCAACTTCTCTTAAATACAAGTAAAACTAAATGCATGCTCTTCAACCGATTGCTGCCTGCACCTGCCCGCCCGTTCAACATCACTACTCTGGACGGTTCTGACTTAGGTGTCTGGTTAGACTGTAAACTCTTCTTCTGGACTCACATCAAACATCTCTAATCCAAAGTTAACTCTAGAATTGGCTTCCTATTTCGCAACAAAGCATCCTTCACTCATGCTGCCAAACATACCCTCGTAAAACTGACCATCTTACCGATCCTCGACTCCGATGATGTCATTCACAAAATAGCCTCCAATACCCTACTCAATAAATTGGATGCAGTCTATCACAGTGCCATCCGTTTTGTCACCAAAGCCCCATATACTACCCACCACTGCGACCTGTACACTCTCGTTGGCTGGCCCTCGCTTCATACTCGTCGCCAAACCCACTGGCTCCAGGTCAAAGCCCCCTTATCTCAGCTCGCTGGTCACCATAGCAGCACCCACCTGTAGCACGCGCTCCAGCAAGTATATCTCTCTGGTCACCCCCAAAACCAATTCTTCCTTTGGCCGCCTCTCCTTCCAGTTCTTTGCTGCCAATGACTGGAACAAACTACAAAAATCTCTGAAACTGGAAACACTTATCTCCCTCACTACCTTTAAGCACCAACTGTCAGAGCAGCTCACAGATTACTGCACCTGTACATAGCCCACCTATAATTTAGCCCAAACAACTACCTCTTTCCCTACTGTATTTATTTTATTTATTTATTTATTTTGCTCCTTTGCACCCCATTATTTTTATTTCTACTTTGCACATTCTTCCACTGCAAATCTACCATTCCAGTGTTTTACTTGCTATATTGTATTTACTTCGCCACCATGGCCTTTTTTTGCCTTTACCTCCCTTATCTCACCTCATTTGCTCACATTGTATATAGACTTGTTTATACTGTATTATTGACTGTATGTTTGTTTTACTCCATGTGTAACTCTGTGTTGTTGTATGTGTCAAACTGCTTTGCTTTATCTTGGCCAGGTCGCAATTGTAAATGAGAACTTGTTCTCAACTTGCCTACCTGGTTAAACAAAGGTGACATAAAATTAAAATAAATTAAAATTGGTTGTAGTGAAAAGCCAGTTTTAATCACAGGCCATGCTGCAGCTGAAGACCGTAGTTGATGTTGAGGATGTGCAACCTGGTCTCAGAGTATTTCGTATTATTCTTTATGTAAATCCGGACCCACCATTTAGTATGATATGTTAAGTTTCGTATGGTACATATTAATTTCTGGTTCTCCAACACCCATTTTGTGTGATATGTTACTACGAATTACCATTTGTATTAATTGTTACAAATCTGCAACATTTACAATATGTTACGAATTTGCAAAAACGTATGATATGTTATGAATTCTAGTTAGGTGGCTAACATTAGCTAGCTCGCTAACGTTGCCAAGCCTAGGAGTTAGAGTTAGAGGTTAAGGTTACGTTTCGGAGTTAGATTAAATGGTTAGCTAAAAGTAGTAAATTATTGAAAAGTTGCTAATTAGCTAAAGTTGTCTGTGATGAGATTCGAACTTGTATCCTTTGGGTTGCTAGACGTTCTCGTGAAACATCCACCCCGACCAACCACTCTACTTTCGATTTTTGCCTCAACCAAACCAAACGTAACATAGGATACCAATTCGAATGGCCCAGATTTACATTTAATATGTTACGTCTAGTCTATGAGACCAGGCTGTGAGTGGTGACCAGATCTCTAAGGTCAGGGGTCATTGAAGAACAGGAGATGGATGTGGTCAGCTGTTTTTGTCATGGGAGGTCAGGGTCAGGGTACTGATACCCTGTTATTACTCCATCTATTACTGCTTATGATAAACGGACGAAGTCATAGCAACGTCATCCACAATATACTATTTAATGATATACTTTACTTTAATGACCATACTGTTATAGACTGGTGGGACATCCAGTGTGGTGATGAATGAGAATTACTGTTGTGTTCAGTTTTGACTATGTCAGAACCTTATAGTCCCAAGGCAACATCTGAGATTTTGGTCAAAAATGAGTTGTTCAAATCGAGTTACTTTTTTTACGTGGTTCTTTACATGACATTTATTTTATTTTTTTATTAAAGTCCATTTACGCTAAAAACAAAAACAAATATGCGCAAACACCTTTTAACTTGGTGCTATAAGGCTCTATCTGCAATCCAATCAGACAATTCTGGGTTGTCAATCTGTCACGTTGCTATGAAGAGATCGGGACACAGGCTCAGGAATGCGTAATACATTTTTTTTTTATTAAGCCCAAATTACGGTGTGCCGCATAAAGGCACGGGGACGAAGACCAAAACAAACACGTAACAAAAACACAGGGTTGAAACCCAAAACAAAAGAGCGAGGAGTACCTCGAATAAATAATAAATAAACACAATCGCCTAATGATATTCCAAGGGGACGGGAACATGCAAACACATTCTGACCTTAGTTCCTTTATTATGTCTTTGTGTTAGTTTGGTCAGGGCGTGAGTTGGGGAGAGAGCAGAGATTTGTGAACAGGCGCACACTTTATTTAGGAGAATGAACAAGACAAAACAAATGGATACATGAAAAATGGAGCGGCAAATGGCTAGAAAGCCGGCGACGTCGAACGCCGCCCGAACAAGGAGAGGAGCCGACTCCGGCGGAAGTCATGACAGATGCTAGTTATCCATAGGATATCGTGTATTTGTAATTTTAGGGAACTATCACTTTAACAAATGTGTGACGAACACAAATTAATATATTTGATGACATGATTAGAAAGGAAGCGTAATTCTCTTTATTTAAATCATTAAATGTCCTTTTCTATCCAAATCATTGTACCGTTCTGTTCCAGGTTGAACCTTTATGGCTGAACACAGATTGACATTTCAGGGCCATAGGGTTCCATCTATCTGTGAATACTAATACAACTAAAATACAAAATGTCTCAGGATTTTGATAGTCTCTACATTTAGGTACCTTTGAGGTGACGTTCCTTAATGAGTTATGAAAGAAGAATTCACTTCAAAAAATAATTCTGAAATCTGGGATGTGAAAACCATTTTTGATGCTCAATATCTCCAGAACTATGCTTTGCGCATGTAGAACCTAAGGTCTCTGTGTATATCGTTAGGGTGTGGCCCCTTGATTAAAACGTACCTGACTGATTAAAGGGGTGGTGGGAGTTTCCCCTCACAGCGCTAGCTAGTTTACCACAGAGAGAGCTCGGCCTGCTGCTGTAGTGGAGATGTGCTGAGATCGCTGGATACTGAGCTCCATGGAGAGAATGGAATAGGGCTAAATGGACTGAATGCCTTCTGCAGAGGCAGACCATCTACTGACCACTGTTTACATGGGCGGTGGCGCGGCCCGGTACACCCCCCCCTTTGTGTGGCAACACAATAACGCCACTGAAATGACCACTGCTAAGGAACGTTGGGGGGCATTGTTCGGGGACCAATGGGAGTGCAACAAATAGACAACCTTTTTGTGTGTGTGAGAGCGTGTGTGCGTGCATCAGTGTTTGTGTGTGTGTGTGCGTGCGTCAGTGTGTGTGTGTGTCTGCATGTGACCGCATGTGCGTCAGTGTGTGTGTGTGTGCGTGCGTCAGTGTGTGTGTGTGTCTGCATGTGAGCGCATGTGTGTGTGTGTCTGCGTTTGAGCGCATGTGTGTCAGTGTGTGTGTGTCAGTATGTGTGTGTGTGTGTGTCAGTATGTGTGTGTGTGTGTCAGTATGTGTGTTAGTGTGTGTGTGTGTGTGTCAGTATGTGTGTCAATGTGTGTGTGTGTTAATGCAGGTGAATGTGAATGCATGTGGAGTCTTGTTCGCCCCGGCATGCCTTTTAGAGTCTACTCTATGACGAAGAGAGAGGGGGACGTCATACAACGAAACAGCCAATCAGAGGTTAGCTTTTTAGGCTTGTAAAGACTTTAGTGGAAGTGGCAAAAGCCAGCAGTTTAAAAAATAATAATCCAAAATGCCCTATACACCGTCCGGCTTCTTCTGTGACCGGCTGATCCGGGAGAGAGAGAGAAGAGATGGAGAAGGATCCCTCAGCAAGCCCCTGCGCTTCAGCGGACAGGACTTCACCACACTGAAACAAGAGTGCCTCACCAAGAAGTGCCTGTTTGAGGATGACACCTTCCCAGCCTCCGTGGAGTCTCTGGGGTACAAGGAGCTGGGACACAAGTCCAACAAGGTCAAGAACATCGTCTGGAGGAGACCCAAGGTAGGGAGAGGAGGGGGTGGATCTGGAGGAGACCCAAGGTAGGAGAGGGGGTGGGGGAGTGGGGTGGATCTGGATCTGGAAGAGACCCAAGGTAGGAGTGGGGTGGATCTGGAGGAGACCCAAGGTAGGAGAGGAGGGGGTGGATCTGGAGGAGACCCAAGGTAGGAGAGGAGGGGGGAGGAGTGGTGTGGATCTGGAGGAGACCCAAGGTAGGAGAGGAGGAGGGGGGAGTGGGGTGGATCTGGAGGAGACCCTAGGAGAGGAGGGGGGAGACCCAAGGTAGGAGAGGAGTGGGGGGAGTGGGGTGGATCTGGAGGAGACCCAAGGTAGGAGAGGAGGGGGAGACCCAAGGTAGGAGAGGGTGGGAGGAGTGGGGTGGATCTGGAGGAGACCCAAGGTAGGAGAGGAGGGGGGAGGAGTGGGGTGGATCTGGAGGAGACCCAAGATAGGGAGAGGGGGAGTGGGGTGGATCTGGAGGAGACCCAAGATAGGAGAGGAGGGGGGGGG
The DNA here is from genome assembly GCF_018296145.1 of Oncorhynchus tshawytscha. Taxonomy (NCBI): domain Eukaryota; kingdom Metazoa; phylum Chordata; class Actinopteri; order Salmoniformes; family Salmonidae; genus Oncorhynchus; species Oncorhynchus tshawytscha. The sequence goes on along the minus strand of NC_056436.1, from coordinate 3,508,680 downwards.
GACATACAGGAGAGGAAGATGATTCAATAAAGAGGGGGAAGGAATGGACACGCATGTGGGAGGTGGGATGATATCCTACAATACCAAGTCAACAACAAGGACGTTTCAGGATGCTTTTGAAAGGGATTTTGAAAGGCAAAACGAATATTTCTCACAGATTTTGTATAATCTTATCTGGATCTAAGTGTTTAGCATTATGGGCTAGAATAACTGTTGTTATGGCTGCTTAAAATATGGATGTATCAGAATGGTTAGTAATGGTTCTGAATCATATGGTTAGAAATGGTTCTGAATCATATGGTTATAGAATGATTAGAAATGGTTCTGAATCATATGGTCATAGAATGATTAGAAATGGTTCTGAATCATATGGTTATAGAATGGTTAGAAATGGTTCTGAATCATATGGTTATAGAATTGTTAGAAATGGTTCTGAATCATATGGTTATAGAATGGTTAGAAATGGTTCTAAATCATATGGTTATAGAATGGTTAGAAATTGTTCTGAATCATTTGGTTAGAAATGGTTCTGAATCATATGGTTAGAAATGGTTCTGAATCATCAAATCAAAATCAAATCAAATGTATTTATATAGCCCTTCTTACTAGAACTTGCAGGTGCCTTGGTGGAAGTGTGGGGTAACATCTCACCGCAAGAACTGGCAAATCTGGTGCAGTCCATGAGGAGATGCACTGCAGTACTTAATGCAGCTGGTGGCCACACCAGATACTGACTGTTACTTTTGATTTTGATCCCCACCCTCCCTTTGTTCAGGGACACATTATTCCATTCTGTTAGTCACATGTCTGTGGAACTTGTTCAGTTTACATCTCAGTTGTTGAATCTTGTTGTGTTCATCCAAATATTTACACATGTTAAGTTTGCTGAAAATAAACACAGTTGACAGGGAGAGGACGTTTCTTTTTTTGCTGAGTTTAGGATTACTAGTACCTGTCTTGACTGCATCAAACCGAGAGAAGCTAGTTGACTAATTGAGTCTGCATGTGTAACAGTATAGCTTTCGTCTCTCTCCTCGACCCAACCTGGGCTCGAACCAGGGACCAAGTGGGTGAGCCTATGCCCACCTATGGCTGCGCCCCTGCCAAGTCATGTGAAATCTATAGATTAGGGCCTAATGAATTTATTTCAATTGACACATTTCTTCATATGAACTGTAACTCAGTAAAGTCATTTAAATTGTTGTATGTTGCGGTTTTATTTTTTGTTCAGTATAGAATATTTAAGCAATAAGGCTAAGGGTTGTTCTTATGCATGACGCAACACCTGGACACAGCCCTTAGCCGTGGTATATTGGCCGTATACCACAACCCCCGAGGCGCCTCAATGCTACGATAAACTGGTTATCAACGTAATTAGAGCAGCAAAAATCTAATATTTTGTCGTACCCGTGGTATACACTCCGATATACCACAGCTGTCAGCCCAATCAGCATTCAGAGCTGGAACCACCCAGCTAGATCACATGTTAACTAATCCACATGCCTGTGTTTCTATGTGAGTATTGGCATAGTGTTTGCCCGGTACTTTCCTTCTATTTCCAAACAATGAAAGTGCTTCATCAGCTCCATACTGTTGTTATTCACTGTATTTCACAGCAGTGAACTAGTTTAGAATACATGCAAACCTAAAGTGACAGATGTACAGTTGAAGTCAGACGTTTACATACACCTTTAGCCAAATACATTTAAACTCAGTTTTTCCACAATTCCTGACATTTAATCCTTGTAAAAAAAAAAAATCCCTGTTTTAAGTCAGTTAGGATCACCACTTTATTTTAAGAATGTGAAATGATAGAATAATGAATGATTTATTTCAGCTTTTATTTCTTTCATCACATTCCCAGTGGGTCAGAATTTTACAATACAATCAATTAGTATATTGGTAGCATTGCCTTTTAAATTGTTTAACTTGGGTCAAACGTTTCGGGTAGCCTTCCACAAGCTTCCCACAATAAGTTGGGTGAATGTTGGCCCATTCCTTCTGACAGAGCTGGTGTAACTGAGTCAGGTTTGTAGGCCTCCTTGCTCGCACACACTTTTTCAGTTCTGCCCACACATTTTCTATAAGATTGAGGTCAGGGCTTTGTGATGGCCACTCCAATACCTTGACTTTGTTGTCCTTAAGCCATTTTGCCACAACTTTGGAAGTATGCTTGGGGTCATTGTCCATTTGGAAGACATTTGCGACCAAGCTTTAACTTCCTGACTGATGTCTTGAGATGTTGCTTCAATATATCCACATAATTTTCCACCCTCATGACACCATCTATTTTGTGAAGTGCGCCAGTCCCTCCTGCAGCAAAGCACCCCCACAACATGATGCTGCCACCCCCATGCTTCATGTTTGGAATGGTGTTCTTCGACTTGCAAGCCTCCCCTTTTTCCTCCAAACATAATGATGGTCTTTATGACCAAACAGTTATGTTTTTTTCCCATCAGACCGGAGGACATTTCTCCAAAAAGTACGATCTTTGTCCCCATGTGCAGTTGCAAACCGTAGTCTGGCTTTTTTATGGAGGTTTTGGAGCAGTGGCTTCTTCCTTGCTGAGCGGGCATTCAGGTTATGTCGATATAGGACTCGTTTTACTGTGGATATAGATACTTTTGTACCTGTTTCCTCCAGCATCTTCACAAGGTCCTTTACTGCTGTTCTGGGATTGATTTGCACTTTTCGCACCAAAGTACGTTCATCTCTAGGAGACGGAACGCATCTCCTTCCTGAGCGGTATGACGGCTGCTTGGTCCCATGGTGTTTATACTTGTGTACTATTGTTTGTAAAGATGAACGTGGTACCTTCAGGCGTTTGGAAATTGCACCCAAGGATGAACCAGATCTGTGGAGATCTACAATTGTTTTTCTGGGGTCTTGGCTGATTTCTTTTGATTTTCCCATTTTGTCAAGCAAAGAGGCACTGAGTTTGAAGGTAGGCCTTGAAATATATCCACAGGTACACCTCCAATTGACTCAAATCATGTCAATTAGCCTATCAGAAACATCATTTTCTGGAATTTTCCTGGCTGTTTAAAGGCACAGTCAACTTAGTGTATGTAAACTTCTGACCCACTGGAATTGTGATACAGCTAATTATAAGTGAAATAATCTGTCTGTAAACAATTGTTGGAAAAATTACTTGTGTCATGCACAAAGTAGATGTCCTTGCCGAAACTATAGTTTGTTAACAAGAAATTTGTGGAGTGGTTGAAAAACGAGTTTTAATGACTCCAACCTAAGTGTATGTAAACTTCCGACTTCAACTGTATCCTCCCAGTCAGCTAATCCACATGTCTGTCTGTTTCTGTGTGTCTTCAATATATATCCTCCCAGTCAGCTAATCCACATGTCTGTCTGTTTCTGTGTGTCTTCAGTATATATCCTCCCAGTCAGCTAATCCACATGTCTGTCTGTTTCTGTGTGTCTTCAATATATATCCTCCCAGTCAGCTAATCCACATGTCTGTCTGTTTCTGTGTGTCTTCAGGAGATCTGTGAGAACCCTCAGTTCATTGTGGGCGGAGCCAGCAGGACAGACATTTGCCAGGGAGACCTTGGTAAATAATAACTACACTCCACTACACAGACCCCAACACTACATAACACTGACCCCAACACTACACTACACTGACCCCAACACTACACTACACTGACCCCAACACTACATAACACTGACCCCAACACTACACTACACTGACCCCAACACTACATTATACTGACCCCAACACTACACTACACTGACCCCAACACTACACTACACTGACCCCAACACTACACTACACTGACCCCAACACTACACTACACTGACCCCAACACTACACTACACTGACCCCAACACTACACTACACTGACCCCAACACTACACTACACTGACCCCAGCACTACATAACACTGACCCCAAACACTACACTACACTGACCCCAACACTACACTGACCCCAACACTACACTGACCTCAATACTACACTGACCTCAATACTACACTACACTGACCCCAACACTACACTGACCCCAACACTACACTACACTGACCCCAATACTACACTGACCCCAACACTACACAACACTGACCCCAACACAACACTACACTGACCCCAATACTACACTGACCCCAACACTACACTGACCTCAATACTACACTGACCCCAACACTACATAACACTGACCCCAACACAACACTACACTGACCCTAACACTACACTGACCCCCACAACAGTACACTGACCTCAATACTACACTGACCCCAAACACACTACACTGACCTCAATACTACACTGACCCCAACACCACACTACACTGACCCCAACACTACACTACACTGACTTCAACACAACACTACACTGACCCCAACAGTACACTACACTGACCCCAACACAACACTGACCCCAACACTACACTGACCCCAACACAACACTGACCACAACACTACACTGACCCCAACACTACATAACACTGACCCCAACACAACACACACTGACCCTAACACTACACTGACCCCAACACTACACTGACCCTACCACAACAATACACTGACCCCAACACTACACTGACCCCAACACAACACTACACTGACCCCAACACTACACTACACTGACCCCAACACAACACTACACTGACCCCAACACTACACTGACCCCAACACTACACTGACCCCAACACTACACTGACCCCAACACTACACTACACTGACCCCAACACTACACTACACTGACCCCAACACAACACTACACTGACCCCAACACTACACTGACTCAACACTACACTGACCCCAACACTACACTGACCCCAATACTACACTGACCCCAACACTACACTGACCCCAACACAACACTGACCCCAACACTACACTGACCCCAATACTACACTGACCCCAACACTACACTGACCCCAACATTACACTACACTGACCCCAACACTACACTGACTCCAACACTACATCATACTGACCCCAACACTACATTATACTGACCCCAACACTACACTATACTGACCCCAACACTACACTGACCCCAACACTACACTGACCCCAACACTACACTACACTGACCCCAACACTACACTGACCCCAACACTACACTGACCCCAACACTACACTACATTGACCCCAACACTACACTGACCCCAACACTACACTACACTGACCCCAACACTACATTATACTGACCCCAACACTACACTACACTGACCCCAACACTACACTACACTGACCCCAACACTACACTGACCCCAACACAACACTACACTGACCCCAACACTACACTGACCCCAACATTACACTACACTGACCCCAACACTACACTACACTGACCCCAACACTACACTGACCCCAACATTACACTACACTGACCCCAACACTACACTACACTGACCCCAACACTACACTGACCCCAACACAACACTACAATAACCCCAACACTACACGACACTGGCCCCAAAACTTTACTGACCCCAACACTACACTGACCCCAACACATCACTACACTGACCCCAACATGATTGTCTCTTCTCTTGCTAGTTTGCTGTTAACTTTGGACAGTTGAGTTGAGCCCGGGTAACCTGTCCCATTATAGCCCTGGTAACCTGTCCCATTATAGCCCTGGTAACCCATCCCATTATAGCCCTGGTAACCTGTACCACTATAGCCCTGGTGACCTGTCCCATTATAGCCCTGGTAACCCGTCCCATTATAGCCCTGGTAACCTGTCCCATTATAGCCCATGTAACCTGTCCCATTATAGCCATGGTAACCTGTCCCATTTTAGCCCTGGTAACCTGTCCCATTATAGCCCGGGTAACCCATCCCATTATAGCCCTGGCAACCCGTCCCATTATAGCCCTGGTAACCCGTCCCACTATAGCCCTGGTAACCTGGCCCACTATAGCCCTGGTAACCTGTCCCATTATAGCCCTGGTAACCCATCCCATTATAGCCCTGGGAAACCTGTCTCATTATAGCCCTGGTAACCTGTCCCACTATAGCCCTGGTAACCTGGCCCACTATAGCCCTGGTAACCTGTCCCATTATAGCCCTGGTAACCCATCCCATTATAGCCCTGGGAAACCTGTCTCATTATAGCCCTGGTAACCTGTCCCATTATGGCCCTGGTACCCTGTCCCATTATAGCCCTGGTAACCCGTCCCGTTATAGCCCTGGTAACCTGTACCACTATAGCCCTGGTGACCTGTCCCATTATAGCCCTGGTAACCTGTCTCATTATAGCCCTGGTAACCTGTCCCATTATAGCCCAGGTAACCTGTCCCATTATAGCCCAGGTAACCTGTCCCATTATAGCCCTGGTAACCTGTCCTATTATAGCCCATGTAACCTGTCCCATTATAGCCCTGGCAACCCGTTCCATTATAGCCCTGGTAACCCGTCCCACTATAGCCCTGGTAACCTGTCCCATTATAGCCCTGGTAACCTGTCCCTTCAAGGGAGAAAACATCTAATCTCTCCCCCTGCGAGCCTCATAACCGGCCTCTCCACCTCTCTACCAGGGGCCTCTCCACCTCTCTACCAGGGGCCTCTCCACCTCTCTACCAGGGGCCTCTCCACCTCTCTACCAGGGGCCTCTCCACCTCTCTACCAGGGGCCTCTCCACCTCTCTACCAGTGGCCTCTCCACCTCTCTACCAGGGGCCTCTCCACCTCTCTACCAGGGGCCTCTCCACCTCTCTACCAGGGGCCTCTCCACCTCTCTACCAGGGGCCTCTCCACCTCTCTACCAGGGGCCTCTCCACCTCTCTACCAGGGGCCTCTCCACCTCTCTACCAGGGGCCTCTCACCTCTCTACCAGGGGCCTCTCCACCTCTCTACCAAGGCCTCTCCACCTCTCTACCAGGGGCCTCTCCACCTCTCTACCAGTTGCCTCTCCAACTCTCTACCGGGGCCTCTCCACCTCTCTACCAGGGGTCTCTCCACCTCTTTACCAGGGGCCTCTCCACCTCTCTACCAGTGGCATCTCTATATTGTACTGGCTCTATGGAAGAGATTCCAGCTAGCAGCACTTCTCATTGTTGAGCTGTTCGTCCATCCTGGGGAACAAAGATCTATGCAGGCTGGGACCAAAATATTCTAAATGCTCAAAACTGACATTGTTCAACAGTTAACTCCCTGACTGGGCACATCCTCCACACCGGGGTGGAGGGACAGCCAGAAAACACTAAGGGACAACCAGAAAACACTGAGGGACAACCAGAAAACACTGAGGGACAACCAGAAAACACTGAGGGACAACCAGAAAACACTGAGGGACAACCAGAAAACACTGAGGGACAACCAGCAAACACTGAGGTCAGGAGGGAGACTTTTCCTCAACAACACAAAGATATCAGAGGAAATATTGCATTCGTATTATTCAGATATCAAGTCACATCTGGAGACAACCAATGGGATGATGATGGCCACTGACAACCAATGGGATGATGATGGCCACTGACAACCAATGGGATGATGGCCACTGACAACCAATGGGATGATGGCCACTGACAACCAATGCGATGATGGCCACTGACAACCAATGGGATGATGGCCACTGACAACCAATGGGATTTTGGCCACTGACAACCAATGGGATGATGATGGTCACTGACAACAAATGGGATGATGGCCACTGACAACCAATGGGATTTTGGTCACTGACAACCAATGGGATAATGGCCACTGACAACCATTGGAATGATGGCCACTGACAACCAATGGGATGATGGCCACTGACAACCAATGGGATGATGATGGCCACTGACAACCAATGGGATGATGATGGCCACTGACAACCAATGGGATGATGATGGCCACTGACAACCAATGGGATGATGATGGCCACTGACAACCAATGGGATGATGATGGCCACTGACAACCAATGGGATGATGGCCACTGACAACCAATGGGATAATGGCCACTGACAACCAATGGGATGATGGCCACTGACAACCAATGGGATGATGGCCACTGACAACCAATGGGATGATGATGGCCACTGACAACAAATGGGATGATGGCCACTGACAACCAATGGGATGATGGCCACTGACAACCAATGGGATGATGATGGCCACTGACAACCAATGGGATGATGATGGCCACTGACAACCAATGGGATGATGGCCACTGACAACCAATGGGATGATGGCCACTGACAACCAATGGGATGATGGCCACTGACAACCAATGGGATGATGGCCACTGACAACCAATGGGATGATGGCCACTGACAACCAATGGGATGATGGCCACTGACAACCAATGGGATGATGATGGCCACTGACAACCAATGGGATGATGATGGCCACTGACAACCAATGGGATGATGATGGCCACTGACAACCAATGGGATGATGGCCACTGACAACCAATGGGATGATGATGGCCACTGACAACCAATGGGATGATGATGGCCACTGACAACCAATGGGATGATGGGACAACCAATGGGATGATGGCCACTGACAACCAATGGGATGATGATGGCCACTGACAACAATGGGATGATGATGGCCACTGACAACCAATGGGATGATGGCCACTGACAACCAATGGGATGATGATGGCCACTGACAACCAATGGGATGATGATGATGGCCACTGACAACCAATGGGATGATGATGGCCACTGACAACCAATGGGATGATGGCCACTGACAACCAATGGGATGATGGCCACTACTCAGTAGTCAAACAATAAGGGGAAAAAATGACAGCTCTCGTCCATTAACTCCAATCAATTGTAATGGCTTCAGAGAATAATGATTTTACACGTTGTGTACATTTTACAAGAATCATTGACTGTGTTCTTCACTGTGTTCATTGACTGTGTTCTTCACTGTGTTCATTGACTGTGTTCTTCACTGTGTTCATTGACTGTGTTCTTCACTGTGTTCATTGACTGTGATCATTGTGTGTAAGTGCGTGATGATGATGATGATGTGTGTGTATTTTTGTATTTTGTTGTGTGTGTGTGTGTGTGTGTGTGTGTGTGTGTGTGACTGCTGGCTGAAAATATTGAATCGGTATTTTTAGATTCACATCACAGTGTTGTTGTTATACAAATGCACAACTATGTTATTGGTGTGTGTCTCACTACGTGTTTCCAAAGGTGACTGCTGGCTGCTGGCTGCTATAGCCTGTCTGACTCTGAATGAGAAGCTTCTCTACCGGGTCGTTCCTCAGGATCAGAGCTACTCCGAGGGCTATGGAGGAATCTTCCACTTCCAGGTCAGAAACTCACCAATCAAAACAACCCTCATTATTAGATAACTAGAAACAATTACACATTTTACTTACCGTAGACTGTCTATTTCTATGTTGTATTGTAATCAGGGAAGGGCTCAATTCCATTTCAAGTCAGTGAGTTCAGGAAGTACACTAACATATGAAACTGAAATTTAATTTCCTCAACAGTGGGATAGGCATTCCGGGTGTGCTTGACTGAATTGAACTGAAATCAACCCCCCAGACCCTGATTGCAATACATTATTACATTATACATTATCACATTATACATTATCACATTATACATTATCACATTATACATTATCACATGATCACATTATACATTATACATTATCACATTATCACATTATACATTATCACATTATACATGATCACATTATATATGATCACATTATCACATTATACATTATCACATTATACATTATCACATTATACATTATCACATTATACATTATACATTATCACATTATACATTATCGCATTATACATGATCACATTATATATGATCACATTATCACATTATACATTATCACATTATACATTATCACATTATATATGATCACATTATCACATTATACATTATCACATTATACATTATCACATTATACATTATCACATTATACATGATCACACTATACATGATCACATTATACATTATCACATTATACATGATCACATTATACATTATCACATTATACATGATCACATTATACATTATCACATTATACATTATCACATTATACATGATCACATTATCACATTATCACATTATACATGATCACATTATACATGATCACATTATACATTATCACATTATACATTATCACATGATCACATTATACATTATCACATTATACATGATCACATTATACATGATCAAATTATCACATTATAGATTATCACATTATCACATTATACATGATCACATTATACATTATCACATTATACATGATCACATTATCACATTATACATGATCACATTATACATGATCACATTATCACATTATACATTATCACATTATACATGATCACATTATCACATTATACATTATCACAATATACATGATCACATTATACATTATCACATTATACATGATCACATTATACATGATCGCATTATCACATTATACATTATCACATTATACATTATCACATTATACATTATCACATTATACATTATCACATTATACATTATCACATGATCACATTATACATGATCACATTATACATGATCACATTATACATTATCACATGATCACATTATCACATGATCACATTATCACATTATCACATTATCACATGATGACATTATACATGATCACATTATACATGATCACATTATACATTATCAACTCCTGTCAAATGTCTTCAACCGTGTCTTTTCCTGCATGGCACATCTTTTCCTCCACCAAGTTCTGGCGCTATGGCGACTGGGTTGACGTTGTCATTGACGACCGCATCCCCACCTTCAACAACCAGCTGGTGTTCACCAAGTCTGCTGAAAGGAACGAGTTCTGGAGCGCCCTGCTGGAGAAGGCCTACGCCAAGTATGTACTCCTAGCTCTATGCCAAATATGTACTCCTAGCTCTATGCCAAATACGACCCCTAACTCTATGCCAAGTACGTACCCCTAACTCTATGCCAAATACGACCCCTAACTCTATGCCAAATACGACCCCTAACTCTATGCCAAATACGACCCCTAACTCTATGCCAAATACGACCCCTAACTCTATGCCAAATATGTACCCTAACTCTATGCCAAATAAGACCCCTAACTCTATGCCAAATATGACCCCTAACTCTATGCCAAATACGACCCCTAACTCTATGCCAAATACGACCTAACTCTATGCCAAAAAGACCCCTAACTCTATGCCAAATACGACCCCTAACTCTATGCCAAATACTATGCCCTAACTCTATGCCAAATACGACCCCTAACTCTATGCCAAATAAGACCCCTAACTCTATGCCAAATACGACCCCTAACCCTATGCCAAATACGACCCCTAACTCTATGCCAAGTACTCTATGCCCCTAACTCTATGCCAAATACGTACCCCTAACTCTATGCCAAGTACGTACCCCTAACTCTATGCCAAATACGACCCCTAACTCTATGCCAAATACGACCCTAACTCTATGCCAAATACGACCCCTAACTCTATGCCAAATACGACCCCTAACTCTATGCCAAATATGACCCCTAACTCTATGCCAAATACGACCCCTAACTCTATGCCAAATACGACCCCTAACTCTATGCCAAATACGACCCTAACTCTATGCCAAATACGACCCCTAACTCTATGCCAAATACGACCCCTAACTCTATGCCAAATACGACCCCTAACTCTATGCCAAATACGACCCCTAACTCTATGCCAAATACGACCCCTAACTCTATGCCAAATACGACCCCTAACTCTATGCCAAATACGACCCCTAACTCTATGCCAAATACGACCCCTAACTCTATGCCAACTCTATATGTACCCCTAACTCTATGCCAAATAACTCTATGACCCCTAACTCTATGCCAAATACGACCCCTAACTCTATGCCAAATACGACCCCTAACTCTATGCCAAATACGACCCCTAACTCTATGCCAAATACGACCCCTAACTCTATGCCAAATACGACCCCTAACTCTATGCCAAACGACCCCTAACTCTATGCCAAATACGACCCCTAACTCTATGCCAAATAACTCTATGACCCCTAACTCTATGCCAAATACGACCCCTAACTCTATGCCAAATACGACCCCTAACTCTATGCCAAATACAACCCCTAACTCTATGCCAAATACGACCCCTAACTCTATGCCAAATACGACCCCTAACCCTATGCCAAATACGACCCCTAACTCTATGCCAAGTACAACCCCTATTCCTTTGCCAAGTCTAGATGAATAAGGGAAATGAAATCTATATACTGTAGAAGTCTATACGCTAGATATAGACTCCTTTCTTCACTGCCTCAGCATGACACCTTCTGCACTACTCTGATTCTAGCCACCTCAACCTGCGTCTCTCCCACCAGACACTTCCAATGCCCAGCAACATGGGCACCCCTACAGTTGACTCACACAACTTTATCCACAGAAAGGGCACAATCCTCTATCCCATGACCTCCTGCACACTTCCCACATCTTGGAATCTCCCTCCTACACACGGCTGCAACATGACCGTAAACGTTGCGCCTGAAACAGCGCAGTGGTTTCTCCACAGGAGCAGGATAACTGACCCACTCAGTGTAACCCACTCAGTGTAATTGGCACTGGAGGCGATGGCTACCTTGGAGAGGCTTGGTCACGGTTCCTATGAGGCCCTGAAACCTTGGAGAGGCTTGGTCACGGTTCCTATGAGGCCCTGAAACCTTGGAGAGGCTTGGTCACGGTTCCTATGAGGCCCTGAAACCTTGAGAGGCTTGGTTACGGTTCCTATGAGGCCCTGAAATCTTGAGAGGCTTGGTCACGGTTCCTATGAGGCCCTGAAACCTTGAGAGGCTTGGTTACGGTTCCTATGAGGCCCTGAAACCTTGGAGAGGCTTGGTCACGGTTCCTATGAGGCCCTGGAACCTTGGAGAGGCTTGGTCACGGTTCCTATGAGGCCCTGAAACCTTGGAGAGGCTTGGTTACGGTTCCTATGAGGCCCTGAAATCTTGGAGAGGCTTGGTCACGGTTCCTATGAGGCCCTGAAACCTTGGAGAGGCTTGGTCACGGTTCCTATGAGGCCCTGAAACCTTGGAGAGGCTTGGTCACGGTTCTTATGAGGCCCTGAAACCTTGGAGAGGCTTGGTTACGGTTCCTATGAGGCCCTGAAACCTTGGAGAGGCTTGGTCACGGTTCCTATGAGGCCCTGGAACCTTGGAGAGGCTTGGTCACGGTTCCTATGAGGCCCTGAAACCTTGGAGAGGCTTGGTCACGGTTCCTATGAGGCCCTGAAACCTTGGAGAGGCTTGGTCACGGTTCCTATGAGGCCCTGAAACCTTGGAGAGGCTTGGTCACGGTTCCTATGAGGCCCTGAAACCTTGGAGAGGCTTGGTCACGGTTCCAATGAGGCCCTGAAACCTTGGAGAGGCTTGGTCACGGTTCCTATGAGGCCCTGAAACCTTGGAGAGGCTTGGTCACGGTTCCTATGAGGCCCTGAAACCTTGGAGAGGCTTGGTCACGGTTCCTATGAGGCCCTGAAACCTTGGAGAGGCTTGGTCACGGTTCCTATGAGGCCCTGAAACCTTGGAGAGGCTTGGTCACGGTTCCAATGAGGCCCTGAAACCTTGGAGAGGCTTGGTCACGGTTCCAATGAGGCCCTGAAACCTTGGAGAGGCTTGGTCACGGTTCCTATGAGGCCCTGAAACCTTGGAGAGGCTTGGTCACGGTTCCTATGAGGCCCTGAAACCTTGGAGAGGCTTGGTTACGGTTCCTATGAGGCCCTGAAACCTTGAGAGGCTTGGTCACGGTTCCAATGAGGCCCTGAAACCTTGGAGAGGCTTGGTCACGGTTCCTATGAGGCCCTGAAACCTTGGAGAGGCTTGGTCACGGTTCCTATGAGGCCCTGAAACCTTGGAGAGGCTTGGTCACGGTTCCTATGAGGCCCTGAAACCTTGGAGAGGCTTGGTCACGGTTCCTATGAGGCCCTGAAACTTTGGAGAGGCTTGGTCACGGTTCCTATGAGGCCCTGAAACCTTGGAGAGGCTTGGTCACGGTTCCTATGAGGCCCTGAAACCTTGGAGAGGCTTGGTCACGGTTCCAATGAGGCCCTGAAACCTTGGAGAGGCTTGGTCACGGTTCCAATGAGGCCCTGAAACCTTGGAGAGGCTTGGTCTGGGTGGAGGAAACCCACAACAGCGGTTTCTGTAACATCTGTATATTTTGTTAAAAACTTGTGGGCTGCGTCAGAGGCTTGACAATCGTTTGTGTACGGTATCGGTGAAAGTACGCAACCTTGAGGGCCTCCCGTATCAACTGTTCTAGATATAGAGATGGCTGAGTTGAACTTCACACCCAAATTCATCAGTTTATCGCCAGTAGAGAGGTGACACCCACATTCACCAGTTTATCGCCAGTAGAGAGGGGACACCCACATTCACCAGTTTATCGCCAGTAGAGAGGGGACACCCACATTCACCAGTTTATCGCCAGTAGAGAGGTGACACCCACATTCACCAGTTTATCGCCAGTAGAGAGGTGACACCCACATTCACCAGTTTATCGCCAGTAGAGAGGTGACACCCACATTCACCAGTTTATCGCCAGTAGAGAGGTGACACCCAAATTCACCAGTTTATCGCCAGTAGAGAGGTGACACCCACATTCACCAGTTTATCGCCAGTAGAGAGGGGACACCCACATTCACCAGTTTATCGCCAGTACAGAGGTGACACCCACATTCACCAGTTTATCGCCAGTAGAGAGGTGACACCCACATTCACCAGTTTATCGCCAGTAGAGAGGTGACACCCACATTCACCAGTTTATCGCCAGTAGAAAGGTGACACCCACATTCACCAGTTTATCGCCAGTATAGAGGTGACACCCACATTCACCAGTTTTCGTGGTACTGAAGTGCTACTGAAGTCAATGAATACAATTTTCACTAGGCTATATGCCTGTTCTAAATGTTGGTAACATATCATCAACACCCCCTGACCCTCTCCCCACTCCTTCACTCTGTCTCCCCCTGACCCTCACCCTGTCACTCCCACCCCCTCCCCAGGCTGCACGGTTCCTATGAGGCCCTGAAGGGCGGTAAACGACCCTAACCCTCACTCTCCCATCCCCCTCCCCAGGCTGCACGGTTCCTATGAGGCCCTGAAGGGCGGTAACACTACGACCCTAACCCTCACTCTCCCATCCCCCTCCTCCCCAGGCTGCACGGTTCCTATGAGGCCCTGAAGGGCGGTAACACTACGACCCTAACCCTCACTCTCCCATCCCCCTCCTCCCCAGGCTTCACGGTTCCTATGAGGCCCTGAAGGGCGAAAACACTACAACCCTAACCCTCACTCTCCCATCCCCCTCCTCCCCAGGCTTCACGGTTCCTATGAGGCCCTGAAGGGCGAAAACACTACAACCCTAACCCTCACTCTCCCATCCCCCTCCTCCCCAGGCTTCACGGTTCCTACGAGGCCCTGAAGGGCGGTAACACTACGACCCTAACCCTCACTCTCCCATCCCCCCTCCTCCCCAGGCTTCACGGTTCCTACGAGGCCCTGAAGGGCGGTAACACTACGGAGGCCATGGAAGACTTCACCGGGGGCGTGACAGAGTTCTATGAGATGAAGGAGGCGCCCAAGGAGCTGTACAAGATCATGAAGAAGGCCCTGGAGAGAGGCTCTATGATGGGCTGCTCTATCGACGTGAGTCTCTGACCTTAGTAGCGTGACCCCTGACCTCATGAACCCGTAATGGAAGAGTCTCCCGTAAATAGAGCAGCCCGTCAGGGAGCCTCGCTCTTTAGTTACGATTCAGACCAGACCTAGTAGCCATTTCAGTCAAAAAAAAAGCTATAGGGCCTGTCTGTGGAGGTCTTGCCCGCAGTTAGTGCCGCCACCCTCAGTGCCGTGTCGGTGTGGGTACAAATCCACACATGTACTGCGTCGGTGTGGGTACAAATCCACACATGTACCGCGTCGGTGTGGGTACAAATCCACACATGTACTGCGTCGGTGTGGGTACAAACCACACATTACCGCGTCGGTGTGGGTACAAATCCACACATGTACCGCGTCGGTGTGGGTACAAATCCACACATGTACCGCGTCGGTGTGGGTACAAATCCACACATGTACCGCGTCGGTGTGGGTACAAATCCCACACATGTACCGCGTCGGTGTGGGTACAAATCCACACATGTACCGCGTCGGTGTGGGTACAAATCCACACATGTACCGCGTCGGTGTGGGTACAAATCCACACATGTACCGCATCGGTGTGGGTACAAATCCACACATGTACCGCATCGGTGTGGGTACAAATCCACACATGTACTGCGTCGGTGTGGGTACAAATCCACACATGTACCGCATCGGTGTGGGTACAAATCCACACATGTAGGCCGCATCGGTGGCGGTACAAATCCACACATGTACCGCGTCGGTGTGGGTACAAACCACACATGTACCCATCGGTGTGGGTCTCCACACATGTACTGCGTCGGTGTGGGTACAAATCCACACATGTACTGCGTCGGTGTGGGTACAAATCCACACATGTACCGCGTCGGTGTAACCCACACATGTACCGCATCGGTGTGGGTACAAATCCACACATGTACTGCTTCGGTGTGGGTACAAATCCACACATGTACCCGTCGGTGTGGGTACAAATCCACACATGTACCGCGTCGGTGTGGGTACAAATCCACACATGTACCCGTCGGTGTGGGTACAAATCCACACATGTACCGCGTCGGTGTGGGTACAAATCCACACATGTACTGCGTCGGTGTGGGTACAAATCCACACATGAGGCCGGTGTGGGTACAAAACCACACATGTACCTCGTCGGTGTGGGTACAAATCCACACATGTACCCCGGTGTGGGTACAAATCCACACATGTCCACATGTACCGCGTCGGTGAAGGGGGTACAAATCCACACATGTACCGCGTCGGTGTGGGTACAAATCCACACATGTACTGCCGGTGTCACAAATCCACACATGTACCGGTCGGTGGGTACAAATCCACACATGTACTGCGTCGGTGTGGGTACAAACCCACACATGTACCGCGTCGGTGTGGGTCCCCACATGTAC
Organism: Oncorhynchus tshawytscha; assembly: GCF_018296145.1. Taxonomy (NCBI): domain Eukaryota; kingdom Metazoa; phylum Chordata; class Actinopteri; order Salmoniformes; family Salmonidae; genus Oncorhynchus; species Oncorhynchus tshawytscha. Next base: position 3,491,667 of record NC_056436.1, on the reverse strand, counting down.
CGCGTCGGTGTGGGTACAAATCCACACATGGCCCGTCGGTGTGGGTACAAATCCACACATGTACCGCGTCGGTGTGGGTACAAATCCACACATGTACCGTGTCGGTGTGGGTACAAATCCACACATGTACTGCGTCGGTGTGGGTACAAATCACACATGGCCGTCGGTGTGGGTACAAATCCACACATGGCTGCGTCGGTGTGGGTACAAATCCACACATGTACTGCGTCGGTGTGGGTACAAATCCACACATGTACTGCGTCGGTGTGGGTACAAATCCACACATGTACTGCGTCGGTGTGGGTACAAATCCACACATGTCTGCGTCGGTGTGGGTACAAATCCACACATGTACCGCGTCGGTGTGGGTACAAATCCACACATGTACCGCGTCGGTGTGGGTACAAATCCACACATGTACCGCGTCGGTGTGGGTACAAACCACACATGTACCGCGTCGGTGTGGGTCAAATCCACACTACAAATGTACCGCGTCGGTGTGGGTACAAATCCACACATGCCGCGTCGGTGTGGGTACAAATCCACACATGTACCGCGTCGGTGTGGGTACAAATCCACACATGTACTGCGTCGGTGTGGGTACAAATCCACACATGTACCGCGTCGGTGTGGGTACAAATCCACACATGTACCGCGTCGGTGTGGGTACAAATCCACACATGTACCGCGTCGGTGTGGGTACAAATCCACACATGTACCGCGTCGGTGTGGGTACAAATCCACACATGTACTGCGTCGGTGTGGGTACAAATCCACACATGTACCGCGTCGGTGTGGGTACAAATCCACACATGTGCCGGTGTGGGCGTCGGTGTGGGTACAAATCCACACATGTACTGCGTCGGTGTGGGTACAAATCCACACATGTACTGCGTCGGTGTGGGTACAAATCCACACATGTACTGCGTCGGTGTGGGTACAAATCCACACATGTACTGCGTCGGTGTGGGTACAAATCCACACATGTACTGCGTCGGTGTGGGTACAAATCCACACATACTGCCTTTACCCCTTTACCTGTTTTTAACACAATATCTTCGTCTGTCTTGTCTTTCCTGCTTCCTCTACTCATTGTCCTGTCCATTAATGTATGTAGAATTACAAGAGGATTGGAAACACCCCCCCCCCCCATTTGAATGTACTGAGTGTTGGAACTCGTCGATGATCACGTGCCATTTCAAAACTGTCCCCTTCCATTGGTTTAACCAACTGTATCCAATCAGTGCTGTTCCTCATATCGTCGTTGACGATCCGGAATTGTGATCCTGTCTTGTTGTTCATTCCATTCTCCAGTCCCTGGTTCCTGCTCGATTTGAGACGCGCACTGTGACTGGCCTTGTGAAGGGCCACGCCTACTCTGTGACTGCCGTTGAGGAGGTGAGATACAACTATAGAAATATATAGATTCACTTTACGACAATTATCGTGAGTTATTGGATGACATTATTAGATAGACCATGATATACTACATTATTAGATAGACCATGATATACTACATTATTAGATAGACCATGATATACTACATTATTAGATAGATAGACCATGAGATACACTACATTATTAGATAGACCATGAGATACACTACATTATTAGATAGATAGACCATCAGATACACTACATTATTAGATAGATAGACCATCAGATACACTACATTATTAGATAGATAGACCATCAGATACACTACATTATTAGATAGACCATGAGATACACTACATTATTAGATAGACCATCAGATACACTACATTATTAGATAGATAGACCATCAGATACACTACATTATTAGATAGATAGACCATCAGATACACTACATTATTAGATAGACCATGAGATACACTACATTATTAGATAGACCATCAGATACACTACATTATTAGATAGATAGACCATCAGATACACTACATTATTAGATAGATAGACCATCAGATACACTACATTATAGATAGACCATGAGATACAGAGCTGTGGTTAGATGACTGGAGGCCTTTTGGAAGCTGACTGACTGACTGGGACAGTGGTTGTTGCCATTGTTACATGGACCGGGGTGTGTGTTTCTTCTCTGTGTAAGCAGTCCCAGCACAAAGCGTCTAAGGTGCGTCTGGTGCGACTCAGGAACCCCTGGGGTCAGGTGGAGTGGAATGGGCCCTGGAGTGACAAGTAAGACAAACCTGATCGGTTGGACTGATTGGCTGATTGGTTGGTTGGACTGATTGGCTGATTGGTTGGACTGATTGGTTGGACTGATTGGTTGGTTGACTGTTTGGTTGGTTGACTGATTGGTAGACTGTTTGGTTGGTTGATTGGTTGATTGAATAACTGATTGGTTGAACTGGCACCAGTGATAGACACAGGTTGTGTTCTGATGTCCATGCTAACATTCCCAATACATTGCCTCATCCTTCTAAGTACCTAGTCAACCAATCAGCCAATCAGGCAACCAATCAGCCAGCCAATCAGTCTAGAGTAGGTATTGGAATGTAATTTATACAATTCTGCTCAATTATTGTACATGTGTAGGATCTTAATTTGACCAGTTTCGTCAGAGGAGTAAAATAATCCTACAACAGGAGGATTTACACTGAACAAAAATATAAAACGCAACGAAGTGTTGGTCCCGTGTTTCATGAGCTGAAATAAAAGGACCCCAGAAATGTTCCATACACACCAAAAGCTTATTAATCTCAATTTTTGGGCACAAATTTCTTTACATCCCTTTTAGTGAGCATTTCTCCTTCGCCAAGATAATCCATCCACCTGACAGGTGTGGCATATCAAGAAGCTGATTAAACAGCATGATCATTACACAGGTGCACCTTGTGCTGGGGACAATAAAAGGCCACTCTAAAATGTGCAGTTTTGTCAACACAACACCATGCCACACATGTCTCAAATTTTGAGGGAGTGTGCAATTGGCATGTTGACTGTAGGAATGACTCTACCATAAGCCGCCTCCAACATCGTTTTAGAAAATTTGGCCTCACAAACACAGATCACGTTTAACCACGCCAGCTCAGGACCTCCACATCCGGCTTCTTCACTTGTGCAGTGGTTTGCACAAACTGACAGAAACCGTCTCAGGGAAGCTCATCTGAGTGCTCGTCATCCTCACCCGGGTGAGTGGGCAAATGCTCAACCTTCGATGGCCACTGGCACGCTTGAGAAGTGTGCTCTTCACGGAGCAATCGCGGTTTCAACTGTACCGGGCAGATGGCAGACAGCATGTGGCATTGTGTGGGTAAGCGGTTTGCTGATGTCAACGTTGTGAGCAGAGTGGGTGGGTGTGGTTATGGTGAATGATAGAGTATTTATGCTCTCACACATACTCAATAAAATTAGAACTATGGGATGAATTCTAGAGTATTTATGCTCTCACACATACACGATAATATATTACTATAGGATGAATTCTAGAGTATTTATGCTCTCACACATACACAATAATATATTGCTATAGGATGAATTATAGAGTATTTATGCTGTAACGGCTGTCGTGGGTGGAAGAAGGTGAGGACCAAGGTGCAGCGTGGTAATATAATATATAATATAATATATAATATAATATATAATATAATATAATATATAGTATAATATAATATATAATATAATATATAATATAATATATAATATAATATAATATATAATATAATATAATATATAATATAATATAATATAATATAATATAATATATATATATAATATAATATAATATGCAGCGTGGTACATGTTCATGATATTTTAATACTGAAAAATACAGAAACCAACAACGTGAACGAACGAAACTGAAACAGTTCTGTCTGGCACAGATACCAAACAGAAAACAACTACCCACAAATCATAGTGGGATCACAGGCTACCTAAGTATTGTTCTCAATCAGAGACAACGATTGCCAGCTGCCTCTGATTGGGAACCATGCCAGGCCAAAACCAGAAATACAAAACATAGAACAAAAACATAGAATGCTCACCCCAACTCACACCCTGACCAAACTAAAATAGAGACATAAAAAAGGAATTAAGGTCAGGACGTGACACTCATGTTGAGCATGTCTCTCTCTCTCTCTCTCTGTCTCTTTCTCTCTGTCTCTGTCTGTCTCTCTCTCTGTCTCTCTCTCTCTTTCTCTGTCTCTCGCTCTCTCTCTAAGGTCAGGACGTGACATATGCTCTCACAATAGTCCCTAATTTGAAAGTAGTAATGTTGCTAAATTAAATAATGCTTTATCAGGTGCACATTTTTAAAACATTTTTAAAACTATGTCTGGTTGTTAGAAGGGACAGTAATCCCACAGTACTGTTACGCCCGTCGTCGGAATGAGACCACAGCGCAGCGTGGAAAGTGTACATCTTCTTTGTTTAGAACCCCAAAAAAACAGCCAAAAATAAACAAACGTAAAGTTCTGCAGGGCTATACAGCAACTGTGCAAAAACAAGATCCCACAAACTCAGGTGGAAAACAGGCTGCCTAAGTATGATTCCCAATCAGAGACAACGATAGACAGCTGCCTCTGATTGGGAACCATACCCGGCCAACAAAGAAATAGAAAACTAGAATGCCCACCCCAAATCACACCCTGACCTAACCAAATAGAGAAATAAAAAGTCTCTCTAAGGTCAGGGTGTGACAAGTATTCAGATTACGGCACTCGTTTTGAGTAATCCAAAGGATTACATTACTGATAAAGAGACCTGCGGCTTTTCTGTGAATTTATGTCAATCTTAAGGCTCCTTTTGAATTTCCTGCAGCCCAGGAAAAATCTCTGCGACAACGGAGTGATCAAATTAAGATCCTACAGCTGTATATTCCCAGGTCCATGTATCATACTATTGAGTTTGTCTTTTGTTGTTGATGTTGTTGCCTCCCCGTCCACAGCTCTAAGGAGTGGGTGTCTCTGTCTAAGGGAGAGAAGGACCAGCTCCAGCATCAGAGTGCTGAGGACGGGGAGTTCTGGTGAGTCTGTTCCTCTCTTCAACAATGTCCTTCTAGTTTGCTTCTTGAAAATGTACACTTGTTGTTGTCTCTACCGACGTTTTGTGTCCTCTCGTCTGTCTCGACTGGAAAAGGAAAGCCCACACTCACTGAAAATGTCTTTCAGTTTTACAGTTCTTCTGCTGCTGAAGAACAGCTAAATGTACAGACTGTTTCAGTCTTCCTTTTCCAGTGTAACAAAATATGTTTGATTACAAATGATTGAGTAGAGCATGCCAATTCTTGACTCTCCCTCTCCTCTGTCTCCTACTCCTCTGTCTCCCTCTCCCTATGTCTCCATCTGCCTCCCTCTCCTCTGTTTCCCTCTCCTCTGTCTCTCTCTCCCCTGTCTCTCTCTCTCCTGTCTCCCTCTTCCACTCCTCTGTCCCTATCCAGCTGTTTCTCTCTCCTCTGTCTCCCTCTCCCACTCCTATGTCCCCATCCAGCTGTTTACCCCTCCTCTGTCTCCCTCTCCCACTCCTCTGTCCCCATCCTACTGTCTCCCTCTCCTCTGTCTCCCTCTCCCACTCCTCTGTCTCCCACTCCTTTGTCTCCCACTCCTCTTTCTCCGTCTCCCACTCCTCTTTCTCAGTCTCCCACTCCTCTGTCCCCCACTCCTCTGTCTCCATCTCCCTCTCCTCTGTCTCCCTCTCCTCTGTCAATCATAGTCTTCTGAACGTATGTGTTTTGGCTTTACACCCCCTTCTATATTGTTGATAAAGCGTTACCTGTCTATCAGAACACAGAGGTATTTAATAGTATTTGGTATTTGATTAGGATCCCAATCAGCTTTTGCGAAAGCAGCAGCTACTACCCTTTCTGGGGTCAACACAAAACATGAAACATAATACAGAATGACATAATACAGAACATCAATAGACAAGGATAGCTCAAGGACAGAACTCCAACAAAATCCTGGTAGAATCAGGAATTCCCCAGGGCAGCTGTCTAGGTCCCTTACTTTTTCAGGAATTCCCCAGGGCAGCTGTCTAAGGCCCTTACTTTTTAAAATCTTTACTAACGAGTAAAGCCAGTGTATCTATGTATGCCGATGACTTAACATGATACACGTTAGCTACTACAGTGACTGAAATGACTGCAACACTTAACAAAGAGCTGCAGTTAGTTTCAAAAAGGAACAAGTTACTCCTAAATATTTCATTCACTAAACCCTAAACCTCAACTAAATCTTGTAATAAATAATGTGTAAATTGAGCAAGTTAAGGTGACTAAACTGCTTGGAGTAACCCTGGATTGTAAACTATCATGGTCAAAACATATTGATACAACAGTAGCTAAGATGGGGAGAAGTCTGTCCATAATAAAGCGCTGCTCTGCCTTCTTAACAGCACTATCAACAAGGCAAGTCCTACAGGCCCTAGTTTCTACCTTCTACCTTGTACATACCCACACATGATAACATACACACGATACACATAATAAGACATGCACTCTACACATGGATGCTGTATTGTAGATATGTGGTAGTAGAGTAGTGGCCTGTGTGTTGTGAAAAGTGTTATGAAGTCTAATGTCATGTAATATTTAAAATTGTATATGCAAGTATTCAGATCCCTTGAATTGTTTTCCTCGTCTTTATACAAAACCCCATAAATAATAAAATAATGACGAAGCAGAAACAGTTTTTTTAAAGAATAAAAAAAACATAAATACCTTTATTTTACCTTTATTCTTTTACATTTTTACAGAAATATCTTATTTATTTAGTATTCAGACCCCTTGCAATGAGACTGGAAATTGAGCTCAGGTGCATCGTGTGTCCATTGGTCATCCTTGAGATGTTTCTACAACTTGATTGGAGTCCACCTGTGGTACATTCAATTGATTGAACATGATTTGGAAAGGCACACACCTGTCTATATAAGATCCCACAGTTGACAGTGTATGTCAGAGCAAAAACCAAGCCATGAGGTTGAAGGAATTGTTCGTAGAGTTCAGAGACAGGATTGTGTTGAGGCACAGATCTGAGGAAGGGTAACAAAAAATGTCTGCAGCATTGAATGTCCCAATAACACAGTGGCCTCCATCATTCTTAAATGGAAGAAGTTTGGAACCACCAGAGCCAAACAGAGTAATTGGGGGAGAAGGGCCTTGGTAAGTGAGGTGACCAAGAACCTGATGGTCGCTCTGACAGAGCACCAAAGTTCCTCTGTGGAGATGAAAGAACCTTCCAGAAGGACAACCATCTCTGCAGCACTCCACCAATCAGGCCTTTATGGTAGAGTGGCCAGACAGAAGCCACTCCTCAGTGAAAGGCAAATGACAGCCTGCTTTGCCAAAAGGCAATTAAAGGACTCTCAGACCATGAGAAACATGATTCTCTGGTCTGATTTAACCGAGATTGAACTCTGGTTTGAATGCCAAGTGTCATGTCTGGACGAAACCTGGCACCTTCCCTACGGTGAAGCATGGTGGTGGCAGCATCATGCTGTGGGGATGTTTTTCAGCAGCAGGGAAAAATACAGAGAGATCCTTGATGAAAACCTGCTCCAGAGCGCTCAGAATCTCAGACTGGGCGAAGGTTCACCTTCCAACAGGACAACGACCCTAAGCACACAGTCAAGACAATGCAGGAGTGGCTTCGGGACAAGTCTCTGAATGTCGTTGAGTGGCCCAGCCAGAGCTCGGCCTTGAAGTTGAACCTGATCGAATATCTCTGGAGAGACCTGAAAATAGCTGTGCAGTGACTCTCCCCATCCAACTTGACAGAGCTTGAGAGGATCTGCAGAGAAGAATGGGAGAAACTCCCCAAATACAGGTATGCCAAGCTTGTAGAATCACACCCAAGAAGAATCAAGGCTGTAATCGCTGCAAAAGGTGCTTCAACAAAGTACTGAGTAAAGGGTCTGAGTATTTCTGTAAATGTAATATGTAAATGTAATATATATATATATATATTATAGATTTTTCTTTGTCATTATGTGGTGTTGTGTGCAGATTGATGAGAAAATTATAACACTTCAATCCATTTTAGAAACCGGCTGAAACCAGGTTGTGAAACTGTCACGGGGTCTGAATCCTTTCCTCTCCCGTCTCCCTCTTTCTCTCCTCTCTCTCTCCCTCTCTCTCTCTACTCTCTCCCTTTCTCTCCTCTGTCTCCCTCTCTCTCTCCCTCTCTCTCCTGTCTCCCTCTTTCTCTCCCTCTCTACTCTCTCCCTCTCTCTCCTCTGTCTCCCCCTCTCTCTCTCTACCTCTCTCTCTACTCTCTCCCTCTCTCTCCTCTGTCTCCCTCTCTCTCCCTCTCTCTCTCCTCTGTCTCACTCTCTCTCTCCCTCTCTCTCTCTACTCTCTCCCTTTCTCTCCTCTGTCTCCCTCTCTCTCCCTCTCTCTCCTCTGTCTCCCTCTTTCTCTCCTCTCTCTCCTCTCTCCCTTTCTCTCCTCTGTCTCCCTCTCTCTCCCTCCCTCTCTCTCTCTACCTCTCTCTCTCTACTCTCTCCCTCTCTCTCCTCTGTCTCCCTCTCTCTCCCTCTCTCTCCTCTGTCTCACTCTCTCTCTCCCTCTCTCTCTCTACTCTCTCCCTTTCTCTCCTCTGTCTCCCTCTCTCTCTCCCTCTCTCTCTCCTCTCTCTACTCTCTCCCTTTCTCTCCTCTGTCTCCCTCTCTCTCTCCCTCTCTCTCTCCTCTCTCTACTCTCTCCCTTTCTCTCCTCTGTCTCCCTCTCTCTCTCCCTCTCTCTCTCCTCTCGCTACTCTCTCCCTTTCTCTCCTCTGTCTCCCTCTCTCTCTCCCCCTCTCTCTCCCTCTCTCTCCTCTCTCTACTCTCTCCCTTTCTCTCCTCTGTCTCCCTCTCTCTCTCCTCTCTCTACTCTCTCCCTTTCTCCCTCTTTCTCTCCTCTCTCTCCTCTCTCCCTTTCTCTCCTCTGTCTCCCTCTCCTCTTTCCCACTTTCTCTCCTCTGTCTTCCTCTCCCTCTCCTCTGTCTCCCCTTCCTCTGTCTCCCCAGGATGTCCTTTGAGGACTTCAAGAAGAACTACACTAAGATTGAGATCTGCAACCTGACCCCTGATGCCCTGGAGGATGATAAGATCCACAAGTGGACGGTGTCTGTGAACGAGGGTCGTTGGGTCAGAGGCTGCTCTGCCGGGGGCTGCAGGAACTACCCAGGTAGGAGATGACCCCTAACCTCTAAACTCTAACCCTGTATTATATGAACCCTCATCTGTAATTTGTTATTATTTTAGTTGAATTCAGACTTGGGTAGTAACTACTGTAATAATTGTTTTATTTTAAATCCTTTAGCTGTGGTTGATTGAGCTTGCCTGATGCAATGGAACCAATTGAATAGACGTACAATTGCACTTCCCTTCCACCTGGCACTCCGGTCAGGCTAAATCAAATGTTATTTTAACCCAGGACTTGTTGCGTGGTGTATAGGATTGTCCTCATACGGGGCACCATTACGTAGTAGTCAAAAATTATATTTCCACACTTTGAAGTTAGAATAATACTGTGAAATTGTGAAAATTATAATAATGAGTTTTTAGTGTAAAAGCTGTTTGAAAAAATTTCAGCTGTTTTGGTAGGATGGAGTTTTGGCCTGCCTGGTGACATCACCAGGCTGTAAATGAGGTAATAGACCAATAACAAAGAGAGTTCCAAACCTCTCTGCCAATAACAGCTAGTTTTCAGTTTTCCCCTCCCCACTCAGGCCACTCCCAGACATTCCTAGAACATGTTTTGCTTGAGAAATTGCTCTTTGCTAAGAAAATATTTTTGTTTATTTTTGACCATTTTAATTGAAAACAATCATAGTAAGGTACTTAATTGTTAACCAAAAAAAAGATTTTATATTAAGATAAAAACAGTAGCAGTGGACTTTTAAGTGATGTGGTGTGTTTGGTTCTGGACCCGCTCCCTACCTGCAGATACATTCTGGACCAACCCTCAGTTCCGCCTGTGTCTCTTGGAGGAGGATGATGACTCAGAGGACAACGAGGTGGCGTGTTCCTTCGTGGTCTCTCTGATGCAGAAGAACAGACGGAAAGAGAGGAAGTTGGGAGCCAATCTCTTCACCATCGGATTTGCCATCTACGAGGTGTCCCTGTCTGCCCTCCCCCCCAAAAAACGAAACAAAAAAAATCCACTACTAAAGAATCTAAGATAACTTTTATTATTCTTTAAAGGGGAAATCTGCAGATCAGAACAACAACAAAGCACATAGTTAGTTAAAAAAGTCCAAAAATGGATATACAAATCACAGATTGCCCCTTTTAACGCATGACCACATACGTTGTGTACAAGCCGCCTTCTGTTGTAACACGGTTTAGTTTTGAGCGGAGCGGTGTTTCTGGTGTAAACACAACTCTTCTCTCTGTCTGTCTGCAGGTGCCGAAGGAGGTAAGGACAGGAGATGTGGAATGTATTTGTTTACACATTGAGGTTTTATCACCGCCATATTTATTTATAAATGTGTTACTATGAAAGTTTGTTTGATTAATAGTCTAACAACAATAACTAATTCAACACTTTTGTTTTCGCACTTTTCATTCCCAGTCTTTCTTCTCCTGCCTCCTCCGTCTGTGTCTGTGTGTTTCTGACCAGATGCACGGAAACAAGCAGCACATGCAGAAGGACTTCTTCCTGTTCAACTCATCCAAGGCTCGCTGCAAGTCCTACATCAACCTGAGGGAGGTGACCCAGCGCTTCCGTCTGAGCCCCGGGGAGTACGTGATCATCCCGTCTACCTACGAGCCTCACCAGGAGGGAGAGTTCATCCTCAGAGTCTTCTCCGAAAAGAGGAACACCTCAGAGTGAGTGAGAGAGAGAGCTGGGTGGTGGTGGAGCGCAGAGGGAATATGGGAATATACCTAGTCCCCCGGGGAAAAGCAATGCAAGGCCATAGTGAAGTGTCTAAGAGGTTTTATCAGCAGGATGTCCGGGACTTAAACAAACGCAGATAAACGGCCTGTGCGCTGTGATAGACTTTTTAAAAGGCCATTTTTCCCCCCCAGATGTTTTGCCTGCGATCATGTTGCAGATGTCGTTGTTTAAAGATTAAATCACCCTTTTAAAAAGTAAATCGCAGCTCACAGGTCGTTTATCTGCGTTTGTTTGAATCCCGGCTTATGTTTTCCTTGGCCACTGGTTAACTATATATATCAATAGATCTGCAAATACATGTATCCATTCTATGTACTTAACTGCTATCTTGGTAATAGTATGAGATGGGAAATTAGTATTCGTTATCGCCAGCTTCTCTGGTGTTTTCCAGTTATAGTATCTCGCCCTATGTCTAAGATGGGTGAACAGTTATAGTATCTGGCCTTATGTCACAGTATCTGGCCTTATGTCACAGTATCTGGCCTTATGTCACAGTATCTGGCCCCATGTTTAAGATGGGCTAACCAATGTGGGTGGGTGTGTGTTGGGTTATTGTCAGGTTAGAGTGGCCCCTTTGGGGAGAGGGGGGTACTGGGGTTATAGTGGTGGGGTCAGACCGCTAAAGGACAAACTATTTTAACTGCGATTTGATTTGTAGAGCTGGAAGGAATCAGCCACAGTTTGAAGCTGTTATGGAATCCTTTTTAGGACAAGCGACTTCAGATTTGGCCATGCTCGGGTAAACATTTTCTATCAGTATTAAAATAAACCTCCTGCTCTGACTCCAAGCATCACGAAACAATTTCCACCCTAGACGACAAGAGCTCCTAGCTCTGATGGAAGAGGGGGACCTAAAGGAAGAAGCTGTAAAGAGATACAGTATGACAGACAGAACAACACACCAACTTGATTATGGGCCGGTTTCCTGGACATAGATGAAGCAAGATCTTAAGAGAATCTCCATTGAAAATGTTTTTTTAGTCTGTGTCTGGAAACCACCCCTAACAGTTTGACATAACAAAGCCACTGTTATGTCACTGTTTTCATCCATTTTTTTTAAAGAAACATGGACAGAGTATGTGTCAAATTTTAGGTTATATAATCAAGTTGTAGACAAGGTCTGGACCCAACGCTATTACGGAGTAGACCAGGTCTGGCCCCAATGCTCCCACAGAGTAGACCAGGTCTGGAACCAACGCTGCTATAGAGTAGACCAGGTCTGGAACCAACGCTCCTATAGGGTAGACAGGTCTGGAACCAACACTCCTATAGGGTAGACAGGTCTGGACCCAACGCTCCTACAGAATAGACCAGGTCTGGCCCAATGCTCCCACAGAGTAGACCAGGTCTGGACCCAACGCTCCTGCAGAATAGACCAGGTCTGGCCCCAATGCTCCCACAGAGTAGACCAGGTCTGGACCCAACGCTCCCACAGGGTAGACCAGGTCTGGACCCAAAGCTCCTACAGATTAGACCAGGTCTGGACCCAACGCTATTACGGAGTAGACCAGTTCTGGCCCCAACGCTCCTACAGAGTAGACAGGTCTGGCCCCAACGCTCCTACAGAGTAGACCAGGTCTGGACCCAACGCTCCTACAGAGTAGGCCAGGTCTGGACCCAACGCTCCTACAGAGTAGACCAGGTCTGGACCCAACGCTCCTACAGAATAGACCAGGTCTGGCCCAATGCTCCCACAGAGTAGACCAGGTCTGGAACCAACGCTCCTACAGAGTAGATCAGGTCTGGACCCAACGCTCCTACAGAGTAGACCAGGTCTGCACCCAACGCTCCTACAGAGTAGACCAGGTCTGGACCCAACGCTCCCACAGGGTAGACCAGGTCTGGAACCAACGCTCCTATAGAGTAGACCAGGTCTGGACCCAACGCTCCTACAGAGTAGACCAGGTCTGGACCCAACGTCTCCCACAGAGTAGACCAGGTCTGGACCCAACGTCTCCTACAGAGTAGACCAGGTCTGGACCCAACGCTCCTACAGAGTAGACCAGGTCTGGACCCAACGTCTCCTACAGAGTAGACCAGGTCTGGACCCAACGTCTCCTACAGAGTAGACATGACCAACAAACATGGACTGAACCTAAGAGGCCGAGACAAGGCAGAAAATTGCCCACAAGAGTCCTTGGTCTTAAATATTGGCCTTCAGAAGAATATGGTCAATAAGACCTATATTAGAAGTTTATTAAAAGAAAACAAGTTCTCAAGAAGAAGAGGAAAAATAACAAAACACTGATAAAATAATATATATATATATATATAAAACACGTGGTAAATGTGACTAACATTTTGTTCACAGCTCGGTGCAAGGTGGTAAGAGTGTGTTGTACAATATTGTCATTCAACTCAATGCTATTGGGCATGGAACCATAATCCTTTAGAATGTACAGAGAACATTATAGTTGCATATTATTGATGTTGTATAGTACAGTTAGGAACAATATTCAGAGATATATATAGACACGTAGGAATACCCATAGACAACTTGTAAATGTGATGAAATGTTTAGTCAGGATGTTGTAGAGTGTTTGGCTCTTTGTCAGGAAATGTGTGAGGCTTGTGGTCCAATGAGATGTTTAAAGTCCTGCTAGTGTCACAATGGTGACTGCGGTTTGTTGGTTTCTACTCAGGGAGATAGAGAACAGGATCGAGGCTGACCATACAGTGGTGAGTAAAGTTCTCTCGGTTTCTTTATTCTGTCAACGTCATCAAATCAAATATATTTATATAGCCCTTCGTACATCAGCTGATATCTCAAAGTGCTGTACAGAAACCCAGCCTAAAACCCCAAACAGCAAGCAATGCAGGTGTAGAAGCACGGTGGCTAGGAAAAACTCCCTAGAAAGGCCAAAACCTAGGAAGAAACCTAGAGAGGAACCAGGCTATGTGGGGTGGCCAGTCCTCTTCTGGCTGTGCCGGGTGGAGATTATAACAGAACATGGCCAAGATGTTCAAATGTTCATAAATGACCAGCATGGTCGAATAATAATAAGGCAGAACAGTTGAAACTGGAGCAGCAGCACGGCCAGGTGGCCTGGGGACAGCAAGGAGTCATCATGTCAGGTAGTCCTGGGGCATGGTCCTAGGGCTCAGGTCCTCCGAGAGAGAGAAAGAGAGAATTAGAGAACGCACACTTAGATTCACACAGGACACCGAATAGGACAGGAGAAGTACTCCAGATATAACAAACTGACCCTAGCCCCCCGACACATAAACTACTGCAGCATAAATACTGGAGGCTGAGACAGGAGGGGTCAGGAGACACTGTGGCCCCATCTGAGGACATCCCCGGACAGGGCCAAACAGGAAGGATATAACCCCACCCACTTTGCCAAAGCACAGCCCCCACACCACTAGAGGGATAACTTCAACCACCAACTTACCATCCTGAGACAAGGCTGAGTATAGCCCACAAAGATCTCCGCCACGGCACAACCCAAGGGTGGGGGCGCCAACCCAGACAGGAAGATCACATCAGTGACACAACCCACTCAGGTGACGCACCCCTCCTAGGGACGGTATGAGATGTATTCCTCTGTCTCACAGACCACAGTCCAACTTCCTGTTTCGGTCAGTCTTGTCCCATCTCTATTGGCTCACCATCACCATCAGTGAGCCCTTGTCTTGGATCAGTGAGAGATGACAATAAGATGGTAGTTTGGATGTTTACGGCAGCCCTGAAACAGGCCTATATTATTAAATGAAAAGGACAGTATTTATTTTTTTGTGTTAACATTTTTACATCACTATTCAGAAGTGATATTGGCTGATTGTGTTTGCCTCTCAGACACTCTTTCTCTCTCCCCTCCCCATATCTCTTTCTCCCCCTCCCATTATGTCTTTCTCCCCCTCCCATTACCTCTTTCTCCCTGTCTCCCCCTCCCATTACCTCTTTCTCCCTTCTCCCCCTCCCATTACCTCTTTCTCCCTGTTCTCCCTGTCTCCCCCTCCCCATCTCTGTATCTCTTTCTCCCTGTCTCCCCCTCCCATTACCTCTGTCTTCCCATTCCCTTTCTCCCTGTCTCCCCCTCCTATTATCACTCTCCCCCTCCCCATCTCTGTATCTCTTTCTCCCTGTCTCCCCCTCCCATTACCTCTGTCTCCCCCTCCCATTACCTCTGTCTCCCCCTCCCATTACCTCTTTCTCCCTGTCTCCCCCTCTGTCTCTCCCCCTCCCCATCTCTTATCTCTTTCTCCCTGTCTCCCCCTCCCATTACCTCTGTCTCCCCCTCCTATTATCGCTCTCTCCCCCTCCCCATCTCTGTATCTCTTTCTCCCCATCTCCCCCTCCCATTACCTCTGTCTCCCCCTCCCATTACCTCTGTCTCCCCCTCCCATTAACCTCTGTCTCCCCCTCCCATTACCTCTGTCTCCCCCTCCTATTATCGCTCTCTCCCCCTCCCCATCTCTGTATCTTTCTCCCCGTCTCACCCTCCCATTACCTCTTTCTCCCCCTCTCTCTCTCTCTCTCTCCTCTGTGTCGTCTTCTCCTTCTCAGCCGGCCCCAGCCAATGCGGGGGAGGAGAGTGAGGAGGACCAGCAGTTCCGGAGCCTCTTTCAGCAGATAGCCGCGGATGTGAGTACGGTGAGTACAGGGAGGCCAGTGAGACCAGGGAGAGAGGCCAGGGAGACCAGGGAGAGAGGCCAGGGAGACCAGTGAGGTAAGGGAGGCCAGTGAGGCCAGGGAGACCAGTGAGACCAGGAAGAGAGGCCAGGGAGAGCCAGTGAGACCAGTGAGGCCAGGGAGAGAGGCAGGGAGACCAGTGAGGCCAGGTAGGCCAGTGGGGCCAGGGAGATCAGTGAGGCCAGGTAGGCCAGTGAGGCCAGGGAGATCAGTGAGGCCAGGGAGAGAGGCCAGGGAGAGAGGCCAGTGAGGCCAATGAGAGATGCCAGGGAGAGAGGCCAGGGAGAGATGCCAGGGAGAGATGCCAGGGAGGCCAGTGAGCGCTTGGGGGAGTGTGAGTATAGTGCTGGGGTGGGTGGTCAACCAATGTGCTCCCAATTTAGTGCCAGGATTCAATCCGATCTGCGTCAGATCCGTGTTATAGCGAGCTTGACATTTAAAGGTAATTTTCAGATTGAGCCGACATATTCAGATTGAGCCGACATATGCAGCGGTTACCTTTCTCTATCTCTCTTCACAACACGGGAACATTCCCTTTAAAAGCTGCATAAAACCCCTCGATCAGATTCAAACCTGCCTGGGTTATTATACTGTACACCTGCTGTATATCTGTCATGTTACTGTATATCTGTCATGTTACTGTATATCTGTCATGTTACTGTATTACACCTGCTGTATATCTGTCATGTTACTGTATATCTGTCATGTTACTGTATTACACCTCCTGTATATCTGTCATGTTACTGTATATCTGTCATGTTACTGTATTACACCTCCTGTATATCTGTCATGTTACTGTATTACACCTCCTGTATATCTGTCATGTTACTGTATTACACCTCCTGTATATCTGTCATGTTACTGTATATCTGTCATGTTACTGTATTACACCTCCTGTATATCTGTCATGTTACTGTATATCTGTCATGTTACTGTTGTTATCACACCTCCTGTATATCTGTCATGTTACTGTATTACACCTCCTGTATATCTGTCATGTTACTGTATTACACCTCCTGTATATCTGTCATGTTACTGTATTACACCTCCTGTATATCTGTCATGTTACTGTATTACACCTCCTGTATATCTGTCATGTTACTGTATCACACCTCCTGTACATCTGTCATGTTACTGTATTACACCTCCTGTATATCTGTCATGTTACTGTATATCTGTCATGTTACTGTAATACACCTCCTGTATATCTGTCATGTTACTGTATATCTGTCATGTTACTGTATTACACCTGCTGTATATCTGTCATGTTACTTTATTACACCTCCTGTATATCTGTCATGTTACTGTATTACACCTCCTGTATATCTGTCATGTTACTGTATTACACCTCCTGTATATCTGTCATGTTACTGTATTACACCTCCTGTATATGTATATCTGTCATGTTACTGTTGTTATCAGACCTCCTGTATATCTGTCATGTTACTGTATATCTGTCCTGTTGTTGTCCGGCCTCCTGTATACCTGTCCTGTTGTTGTCAGGCCTCCTGTATACCTGTCCTGTTGTCAGGCCTCCTGTATACCTGTCCTGTTGTTGTCAGGCCTCCTGTATATCTGTCATGTTACTGTATATCTGTCAGGCCTCCTGTATACCTGTCCTGTTGTCAGGCCTCCTGTATATCTGTCCTGTTATCTGTGTCAGGCCTCCTGTATACCTGTCCTGTTACTGTTGTCAGGCCTCCTGTATACCTGTCCTGTTACTGTCAGGCCTCCTGTATACCTGTCCTGTTGTTGTCAGGCCTCCTGTATACCTGTCCTGTTACTGTCCGGCCTCCTGTATACCTGTCCTGTTACTGTTGTCAGGCCTCCTGTATACCTGTCCTGTTGTTGTCAGGCCTCCTGTATACCTGTCCTGTTGCTGTCAGGCCTCCTGTATACCTGTCCTGTTGTTGTCCGGCCTCCTGTATATCTGTCCTGTTGTTGTCATGTTACGGCCTCCTGTATACCTGTCCTGTTACTGTCAGGCCTCCTGTATACCTGTCCTGTTACTGTCAGGCCTCCTGTATACCTGTCCTGTTGTTGTCAGGCCTCCTGTATACCTGTCCTGTTGTTGTCAGGCCTCCTGTATATCTGTCCTGTTGTTGTCATGTTACTGGCCTCCTGTATATCTGTCCTGTCCTGTATATCTGTCAGGCCTCCTGTATACCTGTCCTGTTGTTTGTCAGGCCTCCTGTATACCTGTCCTGTTGTTGTCAGGCCTCCTGTATACCTGTCTGTGCTGTTGTTGTATATCTGTCAGGCCTCCTGTATACCTGTCCTGTTGTCAGGCCTCCTGTATATCTGTCCTGTTACTGTATTCAGGCCTCCTGTATACCTGTCCTGTTACTGTCAGGCCTCCTGTATACCTGTCCTGTTATCTGTCAGGCCTCCTGTATACCTGTCCTGTATATCTGTTGTCAGGCCTCCTGTATACCTGTCCTGTTGTCATGTCCGGCCTCCTGTATACCTGTCCTGTCATGTTGTCAGGCCTCCTGTATACCTGTCCTGTTGTCAGGCCTCCTGTATACCTGTCCTGTTTGTTGTCCGGCCTCCTGTATATCCTGTCCTGTATATTGTCAGGCCTCCTGTATACCTGTCCTGTATATTGTCAGGCCTCCTGTATATCCTGTCCTGTTGTTGTCAGGCCTCCTGTATACCTGTCCTGTTGTTGTCAGGCCTCCTGTATACCTGTCCTGTTGTTGTCAGGCCTCCTGTATATCTGTCCTGTTGTTGTCAGGCCTCCTGTTTACCTGTCCTGTCCTGTATGTTGTCAGGCCTCCTGTATACCTGTCCTGTTGTTGTCCGGCCTCCTGTATACCTGTCCTGTTATTGTCAGGCCTCCTGTATACCTGTCCTGTTGTTACTGTATATCTGTCAGGCCTCCTGTATTACCTGTCCTGTTGTTGTCAGGCCTCCTGTATACCTGTCCTGTTGTTGTCAGGCCTCCTGTATACCTGTCCTGTCTGTTGTCAGGCCTCCTGTATACCTGTCCTGTTTGTTGTCAGGCCTCCTGTATACCTGTCCTGTATTACACCTCCTGTATATCTGTCAGGCCTCCTGTATACCTGTCCTGTTGTTGTCAGGCCTCCTGTATACCTGTCCTGTTATCTGTCAGGCCTCCTGTATATCCTGTCCTGTTGTTGTCAGGCCTCCTGTATACCTGTCCTGTTGTCAGGCCTCCTGTATACCTGTCCTGTTGTTGTCAGGCCTCCTGTATACCTGTCCTGTTGTTGTCAGGCCTCCTGTATACCTGTCCTGTTGTTGTCAGGCCTCCTGTATACCTGTCCTGTTGTTGTCAGGCCTCCTGTATACCTGTCCTGTTGTTGTCAGGCCTCCTGTATACCTGTCCTGTTGTTGTCAGGCCTCCTGTATACCTGTCCTGTTGTTGTCAGGCCTCCTGTATACCTGTCCTGTTGTTGTCAGGCCTCCTGTATACCTGTCCTGTTGTTGTCAGGCCTCCTGTATACCTGTCCTGTTGTTGTCAGGCCTCCTGTATACCTGTCCTGTTGTTGTCAGGCCTCCTGTATACCTGTCCTTAGCTTGCCTGGTGAAATGAATGGCTCAATCAAATGATTTAAATACTAACAAAAATGTTTTAAACTATTTGAACTCAGATCTGGTTAACAAATGAATTTGATGAGGTTCTATATATCAGGTGAGGAGGCTTTTCAGACATCAAAAGATAAACACAAACAACTACTGGCATTGAAACATTAACAACGTTCATTTTTAAAATGTTAGAAGAAGTGTCCAGATACACACTCAGGTGAGTCCATATGTCCTTCTCCCGCTTTCTCCTCTCTCACAGGAAATGGAAGTTACCGCCAACGAGCTGAAGAATGTCCTCAACAGGGTTGTCTCCAAACGTAAGACTAAGCGTGTTTCTCAATATGCATACAACCGTACTCCACATGCTTATGCTCCGAGTTCGTTCTCCGAGGTGGTTCTCTTGAGTACGTTCTCCGAGGAGGTTCTCTTGAGTACGTTCTCCGAGGAGGTTCTCTTGAGTAAGTTCTCCAAGGAGGTTCTCTTGAGTACGTTCTTCGAGGAGGTTCTCTTGAGTACGTTCTTCGAGGAGGTTCTCTTGAGTACGTTCTCCGAGGAGGTTCTCTTGAGTACGTTCTCCGAGGAGGTTCTCTTGAGTACGTTCTCCGAGGAGGTTCTCGAGTACGTTCTCCGAGGAGGTTCTGCCGTGTGCATTCTTGTGAGGACGACAGTGTGGAAAACGGATAAATTGTCACATTTGAGAAGCAACTCGGTGCTAACGTTAATGCATTAACGTTACCTTTGACCAAAACAGACAAAACAAGATATAACTAAATCTTGAAGTTTTACTTCATAATTATCAGCAAACTATATGTGAATCGTATTAATCCAGCTAGTTTTACATGTAAAAAAACGACCCAAAACTAAAAACGAATGTTATTATGCAAGGTAGATGGCCAAAATTAGCTTAAGATTTTTTTGTGGGTAGCTAGCTAGCTATCAATTCTTCGTCAGTTAGCCAGCGATCTACGACACTACAGTTGGTATTGTAGGCAGATAAACATGTCCAAATGAACACAGTATGTATTTATTAATGTATTAAAGATAAGCTATTGTTGTCAGGCAATTTATGAGATGTGAATGGACAACTTTTCATTCTGAAGTCAGAGTTAACTTTCTTTCGCTTCAGCTCAAAACCAGTCGCCATTTATTTTTTTCAGGAAATGTTTAGTCGTTTTTTTTATGTGGTTGCATTACATTATGTCAACAATCCTGGGAATATTTCAGTCGAAGATTGCGTCGATGTATGCAAACCAAGTACGCATCTGAGAAGGGCCCTCCGTGCTCCGTTTCGCATACTTTGATTTGGACTCGTACCCCGACCGTTGTGTGCTCCAATTCGCATGCATATTAAGAAACATCCTAAAACGTCACATTACAGACATCGTCTGCATCATTAGAGAAGGGCTTCAACAAGGCCGCGTTTATGTTTACGTAGTCTGTCAATGACAGATTAGCCCTGCACTGACACCTGATTCTACTAAGTTAGGGTTTGTTAGTGATTGGTTGATTAGTTACAGTATCTCTATCTCACTCTTCCACAGATAAGGACCTGAACACAGAGGGTTTTAGCCTGGAGTGCTGCAGGAGCATGATTGCACTCGTGGACGTATCCTCTGTATCTGTGGTGTCCGTAGAGAGAGACCCGCCCGGGTCAGGTTGTGTTGTCTGTAGAGAGAGACCCGCCCGGGTCAGGATGTGTTGTCTGTAGAGAGAGACCCGCCCGGGTCAGGTTGTGTTGTCTGTAGAGAGAGACCCTCCTGGGTCAGGTTGTGTTGTCTGTAGATAGAGACCCGCCCGGGTCAGGTTGTGTTGTCTGTAGAGAGAGACCCGCCCGGGTCAGGTTGTGTTGTCTGTAGAGAGAGACCTGCCCGGGTCAGGTTGTGTTGTCTGTAGACAGAGACCCGCCCGGGTCAGGTTGTCTGTAGAGAGAGACCCACCCAGGTCAGGTTGTGTTGTCTGTAGATATAGACTCGCCCGGGTCAGGTTGTGTTGTCTGTAGATAGAGACCCGCCCGGATCAGGTTGTGTTGTCTGTAGACAGAGACCCGCCCAGGTCAGGTTGTGTTGTCTGTAGATAGAGACCCGCCCAGGTCAGGTTGTGTTGTCAGACCCGGGTCAGGTTGTCTGTAGATAGAGACCCGCCCGGGTCAGGTTGTTTTGTCAGACCCGGGTCAGGTTGTGTTGTCTGTAAAGAGAGACCCGCCCGGGTCAGGTTGTTTTGTCTGTAGAAGACCCGGGTCAGGTTGTGTTGTCTGTAGATAGAGACCTGTCCGGGTCAGGTTGTGTTGTCTGTAAATAGAGACCCGCCCGGGTCAGGTTGTGTTGTCTGTAGATAGAGACCCGCCCGGTCAGGTTGTGTTGTTTAGTCAGAGACCCGGGTCAGGTTGTGTTGTCTGTAGATAGAGACCCGTCCGGGTCAGGTTGTGTTGTCTGTAGATAGAGACCTGCCCGGGTCAGGTTGTTTGTCTGTAGAGAGAGACCCGCCCGGGTCAGGTTGTGTTGTCTGTAGAGAGAGACCTGCCCGGGTCAGGTTGTTGTCTTAGAGAGAGACCCCCGGGTCAGGTTGTGTTGTCTGTAGAGAGAGACCCGCCCGGATCAGGTTGTGTTGTCTGTAGACAGAGACCCGCCCAGGTCAGGTTGTGTTGTCCGTAGATAGAGACCCACCCGGGTCAGGTTGTGTTGTCAGACCCGTGTCAGGTTGTCTGTAGATAGAGACCCGTCCGGGTCAGGTTGTTTTGTCAGACCCGGGTCAGGTTGTGTTGTCTGTAAATAGAGACCCGTCCGGGTCAGGTTGTTTTGTCAGACCCGGGTCAGGTTGTGTTGTCTGTAAATAGAGACCTGTCCGGGTCAGGTTGTGTTGTCTGTAAATAGAGACCCGTCCGGGTCAGGTTGTGTTGTCTGTAGATAGAGACCCGTCCGGGTCAGGTTGTTTTGTCAGATCCGGGTCAGGTTGTGTTGTCTGTAGATAGAGACCCGTCCGGGTCAGGTTGTTTTGTCAGACCCGGGTCAGGTTGTGTTGTCTGTAAATAGAGACCCGTCCGGGTCAGGTTGTTTTGTCTGTAAATAGAGACCCGTCCGGGTCAGGTTGTGTTGTCTGTAGATAGAGACCCGTCCGAGTCAGGTTGTTTTGTCTGTAAATAGAGACCCGTCCGGGTCAGGTTGTCTGTAGATAGAGACCCGTCCGGGTCAGGTTGTTTTGTCAGACCCGGGTCAGGTTGTCTGTAGATAGAGACCCGTCCGGGTCAGGTTGTTTTGTCAGACCCGGGTCAGGTTGTCTGTAGATAGAGACCCGTCCGGGTCAGGTTGTTTTGTCAGACGCGGGTCAGGTTGTCTGTAGATAGAGACCCGTCCGGGTCAGGTTGTTTTGTCAGATACAATACATGTAGAACATGCAGCAGTTGTGGGTCCCCATGAGATGTCTGAATTATCTAGAGAGAGCACAGCCTGTTGGTATCACAGACAGGGCCTACGGTGGACAAACATCAGGGCCAAATTCACCTTTTACTGCAGTAGTTCTCAGTAGCACGTGCCCGAGGTCATGGGTGTTACCGAGGTCATGGGTGTTACTGATGTAACAACCAGGAAGTGTTGAAATAGCTTATTCAGAGTAAGTGACTTTGTTGACAGGAAGTGATTGTAAAGTTTTCCATGTTGACGTCCGTCACTGTGGTCTTAACTAAAGCCAATGTCTAGATGGACGGGACGGGCAGACTCAGCCTGCAGGAGTTCAGACATCTCTGGAACAAGATCAAGCAGTGGCAGGTGAGAATGCTCTTCATCATCATCATCATCTTCATCTTCTTCAGAATACAGGGTTTATCTCCACTCCCAATGACACTGTAAATAGGGTCAGATTAGTAGATTTAATAAATGCTCTGTTTCTCAGGGGATCTTTAGACACTACAGCTCGGACCAGGCTGGTATCATCAACAGCTACGAGATGAGAAATGCTATCAACGATGCAGGTTAGTTACCAGATACAATAGAACAGATCGTATCCCTGTTTCGGCATCTACCGCAAGATGAAAAGACATGTCCTCTATAGCAGTGATGTAAAAGTACTTAAGGAAAAATACTTTAAAGTACTACTTAAGTAGTTTTGGGGGGTTCTGTTCTTTACTATTTGTATTTTTGACAACTTTTACTTTACTACATTCGTGAAGAAAATAATGTACTTTTTACTCCATACATTTTCCCTGACACCCAAAAGTACTCGTTACATTTTTAATTTTCACACACTGTATATATACTTTTTTCTATTGTATTCGTGACTGTATGTTTGTTTATTCCATGTGTAACTCTGTGTTGTTTGTGTCGCAGTTGTAAATGAGAACTTGTTCTCAACTGGCCTACCTGGACAAATAAAGGTGAAATTTTAAAAATAAAAATGCTAACCAGGACAGGAAAATTATCCAATTCGCACACTAATCAAGAGAACATCCCTGGTCATCCCTACTGCCTCTGATCTGGCAGACTCACTAAACACAAATGCTTACACTTGTACTACTTAAGTATATTTTAGCAATTAAATTTACTTTTGATAGTTAAGTATATTTAAAACAAAATACATTTAGACTTTTACTCGAGTAGTACATTTTTTCACTTTTAATTGAGTAATTTCCTGTTTACTTTTACTCAAGTATGACAGTTGGGTATTTTTTCCACCACAGCCCTATAGAAAGCAAATAGCCGCCCTCTCCTTTCCATGAAGGATATCATTTTTATTTATCTTCATATGGTGATTTATACCCTTTACGTTCCAGAACACTTTCAGCATTGAAGTTAAGTTCTTAACATTGAGTACTACAGTAGATATACAGTGTATTCGGAAGGTATTCAGACCCCTCCACATTTTTCACACTTTGTTACGTTACAGCCTTATTCTAAATGGATTTGTTTTCCCCCCCTCATCAATCTACACACAATACCCCATAATGACATCACAATACCCTATAATGACGATGCAAACAGGTTTTTAGACATTTTCGCAAATGAATAAAAAATAAGATATCACATTTACATAAGTATTCAGACCCTTTACTCAGTACATCGTTGAAGCACCTTTGGCAGCGATTACAACCTCAAGTCTTTTTGGGTATAACGCTACAAGCTTGACACACCTGTATTTGGAAGGTGAACTTTCAACCCAGTCTGCGGCCCTGGGCACTCTGGAGCAGGTTTTCATCAAGGATCTCTCTGTACTTTGCTTCGTTCATCTTTCCCTCAATCCTGACTAGGAACCCCACAGCATGATGCTGCCAGCACCATGCTTCACCGTAGGGATGGTGCCAGGTTTCCTTCAGACGTGTCATGTGCCTTTTACTGAGGAGTGGCTTTCGTCTGGCAACTCTACCATAAAGTCCTGATTGGTGCAGTGTTGCAGAGATGGTTGCCCTTCTGGAATGTTCTCCCATCTCCACAGAGGAACTCTGGAGCTCTGTCAGAGTGACCATCGGGTTCTTGGTCACCTCCCTGACAAAGGCCGTTCTCTCCTGATTTCTCAGTTTGGATGGGTGGCCAGAGCTAGGAAGAGTCTTGGTGGTCCCAAACTTCTTCCATTTAAGAATAATGGAGGCCACTGTGTTCTTGGGGACCTTCAATGCTGCAGACATTTTTTAGTACCCTTCCCCAGATCTGTAGCTTGGCACAATCCTGTCTCTGAGCTCTAAGGACAATTCCTTCAACCTCGTGACTTGGTTTTTGCTCTGACATGCACTGTCAACTGTGGGACCTTATATCGACAGGTGTGTGCCTTTCCAAATCATGTCCAATCAAATGAATTTACCACAGGTGGACTCCAATCAACTTGTAGAAACATAAAGGGTGATCAATGGAGACAGGATACACCAGAGTTCAATTTCAAGTCTCATTAGCAAAAGGTTTGAATACTCATTATGTAAGTAAGGTATATATATATATATATTTTTTAATACATTTGCGAAAATGTCTAAAAACCTGTTTTCACTATTTTTAGAACAAGGCTGCTCTCTCTGTCGAGATGTCTGGTTTCTCAACGCCTCACAACGGGACTTGCCACCCGGTTTTAATTGGCTCATCTCTCAGTCCATGACCAGCCTTAGAACCTCCGCCCTACATACTTTAAAGAGCGCGCAGCACAAGTGATTTAAAAAGACACCCACCAGAGATCAATGCAGCCCCTATTTCCACGTAATTCCTGCCCTAGAGCGGAAATGCTTGTTTCACTTCCACCTCCGAAGAATGACGCAGGCTACTCATACATATTCACGAGATTAGGGGGATGGAACGTTGTGAGTGGACAAACATCAACAAATAGGGAACTGACAGCTGTCCGTTTAGGTAGCTAGCATGCTAACATTATCTGTTGTTGCTGGGCTTTTAAAAATGTTATCCATGGCTCAGGCATCCAAGTCGACACAATGCTGTTTGGCTCAGTTCAGTCGCCCTGATTAGAAACGTAGCCTGAAAAGTAGCAGCACGTCATCTAACTGGTCTCACATAACAAGATATGCCCGAACCAGTGGTGTGTATTTATAAGGGAAGCCAGGCTTATCCAAACATTTGACCCAATAAAAACATTAAAATTATAAAATAAATTTAACTTTCGTCTCTGTTTTTATTTTTTTAATGTTCAATCAATTTCGCAAGTTGCTGAATCTCACCAGAGAAATCATCCGAGCGAGGGAAACAGCACCCCTCTGTGTCAGTCAGTATGTGTAGACCATGTATCTGATGCTGTCTGGACAGCGAAACAGCTACCCCCTGTCTCAGTATGTGTAGACCATGTATCTGATGCTGTCTGGACAGTGAAACAGCACCTCTCTGTCTCAGTATGTGTAGACCATGTATCTGATGCTGTCTGGACAGTGAAACAGCACCTCTCTGTCTCAGTATGTGTAGACCATGTATCTGATGCTGTCTGGACAGTGAAACAGCACCTCCCTGTCTCAGTATGTGTAGACCATGTATCTGATGCTGTCTGGACAGTGAAACAGCACCTCTCTGTCTCAGTATGTGTAGACCATGTAATGGATCCTGTCTGGAATGAAAGAGTATGACATGTTGCTTCTGTAGAATTTGATTGATTGATGCCAGCAAGCATTTGACCTCCCTTGATAAAAAAAAATAAAAAAATAATTAGCCAATCAGCATTGAGCTGAGCTCAACTGTGGGTTGTCCTGGAGCAGCAAAACGCCCCCAAGGGAGGCCAGTTTGGATTTGCCTTCACACCAATCAAATCACGACTGGAGCAAAACGTTATCAGTCAGAAAAACGTCTGTTTTTGGTCTGCTGGCGTTGTTGTCCTGCAGTAGCTAGCTTGCTAAATCGGCCCTTTCCTAAACCATGCATGGAAACGGGGATTTGGATTTGTGATTTTGACTTAAATCGTCGCCAATGATTCTGATCTAACCATACATTTATATATTGTGCCACTGGCCTGAGATGGGTTCAATATGTAGCCTGGTAGGCTCACGTTAACTAGCTAGCTAACTTAGCTCGTTAATTGTTGCCCATGTGAGGAAGTAAGGCTGCCTACCCGTAGCTAAAATGCTTGCTAGCTTATGAAACAAAAAAGTAAAAGCTATGAGAGCCATCGACCGTTCTGTTAAAGGGAAAGATAGGAGGACGGCATTGGAGTTCAACTAGTCGACAAGTAGGGCGAGTTCCCAATTGTCCTTTACTTGCAACTCACACACATAGAAATCAGTACCAAGCACAGCCACATGATATTTAGCCGCATTTCTTGGACAAAATCGTTTTTTTTTGTTGGTATCACTAAAGTTTGTTTTCAGTGAATTAAACGCAGCATATATAGCGCTCTCCAGCCTCTATTTTAACCACACCCAAAGTCCCACTTTGTTGCACAATGTTACCAGGGTCTATGAGCCAGGAATTCAAGTCCGAGGGACGAGGTAAGAAAAGTGTTCAAGAACATCTGTGACATTGCTAGAGGTCATTTAAAAGTCAAGAGTAAATGTATCCAGACCCTAGAATTATCGTTAAATGGCCGCCTGATAACGGACTCCATCCACTCCACAGTCTAATCTCTACGTCCAATATATTTTACAGTCTTGTCACTACTCAGTTATTGTGTCCTTGTGTCCCGTTCAGGCTTCCGTCTCAACAACCAGCTGTATGACATCATCACCATGCGTTACGCCAATGAGGGTATGAACATCGACTTTGACAGCTTCATCAGCTGTCTGGTCCGGCTAGAAGCCATGTTCAGTAAGTCCCGCACGCTCTTCACCTTAGTATTCTGTCTGGTCCGGCTAGAAGCCATGTTCAGTAAGTCCCGCACGCTCTTCACCTTAGTATTCTGTCTGGTCCGGCTAGAAGCCATGTTCAGTAAGTCCCGCACGCTCTTCACCTTAGTATTCTGTCTGGTCCGGCTAGAAGCCATGTTCAGTAAGTCCCGCACGCTCTTCACCTTAGTATTCTGTCTGGTCCGGCTAGAAGCCATGTTCAGTAAGTCCCGCACGCTCTTCACCTTAGTATTCTGTCTGGTCCGGCTCGAAGCCATGTTCAGTAAGTCCCGCACGCTCTTCACCTTAGTATTCTGTCTGGTCCGGCTAGAAGCCATGTTCAGTAAGTCCCGCACGCTCTTCACCTTAGTATTCTGTCTGGTCCGGCTAGAAGCCATGTTCAGTAAGTCCCGCACGCTCTTCACCTTAGTATTCTGTCTGGTCCGGCTAGAAGCCATGTTCAGTAAGTCCAGGCTCTTCACCTTAGTATTCTGTCTGGTCCAGCTAGAAGCCATGTTCAGTAAGTCCCGCACGCTCTTCACCTTAGTATTCTGTCTGGTGCTAGAAGCCATGTTCAGTAACACGCTCTTCACCTTAGTATTCTGTCTGGTCCGGCTAGAAGCCATGTTCAGTAAGTCCCGCACGCTCTTCACCTTAGTATTCTGTCTGGTCCGGCTAGAAGCCATGTTCAGTAAGTCCCGCACGCTCTTCACCTTAGTATTCTGTCTGGTCATGTTTTATTGATTGATTGATGAAATGGGGTTTTTGTTTACAGGGGCGTTCCAGGCTTTTGATCAGGATGGTACGATCAGACTTAGTGTCTTGGAGGTAAGCTGCTAATGCTAATGATACACAGTCTGATGATGAATGACATGGAACAAACATGATGTTACTACCGCCTTAGGGGCTGTGTTGACAGAAGACGTGTGTCAGCACGCTAACAGATACTACCCCCTATGTCCTGACTGATACTACCCCTCTATGTCCTGACTGATACTACCCCTCTATGTCCTGACTGATACTACCCCTCTATGTCCTGACTGATACTACCCCAATATGTACTGACTGATAATACCCCTCTGTCTCTCCTCTATGTCCTAACAGATACTACCCTCTATGTCCTGACTGATACTACCCCAATATGTCCTAACTGATACTACCCCAATATGTCCTAACTGATACTACCCCAATATGTCCTAACTGATACTACCCCTCTATGTCCTGACTGATACTACCCCTCTATGTCCTGACTGATACTACCCCAATATGTCCTAACTGATACTACCCCAATATGTCCTAACTGATACTACCCCTATATGTCCTGACTGATACTACCCCTCTATGTCCTGACTGATACTACCCTCTATGTCCTGACTGATACTACCCCAATATGTCCTAACTGATACTACCCCAATATGTCCTAACTGATACTACCCCTATATGTCCTGACTGATACTACCCCAATATGTCCTGACTGATACTACCCCTCTGTGTACTGACTGATAATACCCCTCTGTCTCTCCTCTATGTCCTAACAGATACTACCCCAATATGTCCTGACTGATACTACCCCAATATGTCCTAACTGATACTACCCCAATATGTCCTGACTGATACTACCCCTCTATGTCCTGACTGATACTACCCCAATATGTCCTGACTGATACTACCCCAATATGTCCTGACTGATACTACCCCTCTGTGTACTGACTGATAATACCCCTCTGTCTCTCCTCTATGTCCTAACAGATACTACCCCTCTATGTCCTGACTGATACTACCCCTCTATGTCCTGACTGATACTACCCCTCTATGTCCTGACTGATACTACCCCTCTATGTCCTGACTGATACTACCCCTCTATGTCCTGACTGATACTACCCCTCTATGTCCTGACTGATAATACCCCTCTATGTCCTGACTGATACTACCCCTCTATGTCCTGACTGATACTACCCCTCTATGTCCTGACTGATACTACCCCTCTATGTCCTGACTGATACTACCTCTCTATGTCCTGACTGATACTACCTCTCTATGTCCTGACTGATACTACCCCTCTATGTCCTGACTGATACTACCCCTCTATGTGCTAACTGATACTACCCCTCTATGTCCTAACTGATACTACCCCTCTATGTCTCTCCTCATTGTCCAGTGGCTCCAGCTGACCATGTATGCCTAGATTGCCAGACAGGTCTTCTCAGCCGGATGTCCTCCCAGGTGAGACCCATCCCACAAGAAGAACAGAGCAGAACTTTATGTCCTCACATTAGACTGCTACCTACCAGTCCTCACATTACACTGCTACCTACCAGTCCAGTCCTCACATTAGACTGCTACCTACCAGTCCTCACATTAGACAGCTACCTACCAGTCCTCACATTAGACTGCTACCTACCAGTCCTCACATTACACTGCTACCTACCAGTCCAGTCCTCACATTAGACAGCTACCTACCAGTCCAGTCCTCACATTAGACTGCTACCTACCAGTCCAGTCCTCACATTAGACTGCTACCTACCAGTCCAGTCCTCACATTAGACAGCTACCTACCAGTCCAGTCCTCACATTAGACAGCTACCTACCAGTCCAGTCCTCACATTAGACAGCTACCTACCAGTCCAGTCCTCACATTAGACAGCTACCTACCAGTCCAGTCCTCACATTAGACAGCTACCTACCAGTCCAGTCCTCACATTAGACAGCTACCTACCAGTCCAGTCCTCACATTAGACAGCTACCTACCAGTCCAGTCCTCACATTAGACAGCTACCTACCAGTCCAGTCCTCACATTAGACTGCTACCTACCAGTCCAGTCCTCACATTAGACTGCTACCTACTAGTCCAGTCCTCACATTAGACAGCTACCTACCAGTCCAGTCCTCACATTAGACAGCTACCTACCAGTCCAGTCCTCACATTAGACAGCTACCTACCAGTCCAGTCCTCACATTACACTGCTACCTACCAGTCCTCACATTAGACTGCTACCTACCAGTCCTCACATTACACTGCTACCTACCAGTCCTCACATTACACTGCTACCTACCAGTCCTCACATTAGACTGCTACCTACCAGTCCTCACATTACACTGCTACCTACCAGTCCTCACATTACACTGCTACCTACCAGTCCTCACATTACACTGCTACCTACCAGTCCTCACATTAGACTGCTACCTACCAGTCCTCACATTACACTGCTACCTACCAGTCCAGTCCTCACATTAGACAGCTACCTACCAGTCCTCACATTACACTGCTACCTACCAGTCCTCACATTAGACTGCTACCTACCAGTCCTCACATTACACTGCTACCTACCAGTCCTCACATTACACTGCTACCTACCAGTCCAGTCCTCACATTACACTGCTACCTACCAGTCCTCACATTAGACTGCTACCTACCAGTCCTCACATTACACTGCTACCTACCAGTCCTCACATTACACTGCTACCTACCAGTCCAGTCCTCACATTAGACAGCTACCTACCAGTCCAGTCCTCACATTAGACAGCTACCTACCAGTCCAGTCCTCACATTAGACAGCTACCTACCAGTCCAGTCCTCACATTACACTGCTACCTTCCAGTCCTCACATTACACTGCTACCTACCAGTCCTCACATTAGACAGCTACCTACCAGTCCTCACATTACACTGCTACCTACCAGTCCTCACATTACACTGCTACCTACCAGTCCTCACATTACACTGCTACCTACCAGTCCTCACATTACACTGCTACCTACCAGTCCTCACATTAGACAGATACCTACCAGTCCTCACATTACACTGCTACCTATCAGTCCTCACATTACACTGCTACCTACCAGTCCTCACATTAGACAGCTACCTACCAGTCCAGTCCTCACATTAGACAGCTACCTACCAGTCCTCACATTAGACAGCTACCTACCAGTCCAGTCCTCACATTAGACAGCTACCTACCAGTCCAGTCCTCACATTAGACAGCTACCTACCAGTCCTCACATTACAGCTACCTACCAGTCCTCATATTACACAGCTACCTACCAGTCCTCACATTACAGCTACCTACCAGTCCTCACATTACAGCTACCTACCAGTCCTCACAGTACAGCTACCTACCAGTCCTCACATTACAGCTACCTACCAGTCCTCACATTACACTGCTACCTTCCAGTCCTCACATTAGACAGCTACCTACCAGTCCTCACATTAGACAGCTACCTACCAGTCCTCACATTACACTGCTACCTACCAGTCCTCACATTAGACAGCTACCTTCCAGTCCTCACATTAGACAGCTACCTACCAGTCCTCACATTAGACAGCTACCTTCCAGTCCTCACATTAGACAGCTACCTACCAGTCCTCACATTACAGCTACCTACCAGTCCTCACATTACAGCTACCTACCAGTCCTCACATTAGACAGCTACCTAACAGTCCAGTCCTCACATTAGACAGCTACCTACCAGTCCAGTCCTCACATTAGACAGCTACCTACCAGTCCAGTCCTCACATTACAGCTACCTACCAGTCCAGTCCTCACATTACAGCTACCTACCAGTCCAGTCCTCACATTACAGCTACCTACCAGTCCTCACATTACAGCTACCTACCAGTCCTCACATTACAGCTACCTACCAGTCCTCACATTACACTGCTACCTTCCAGTCCTCACATTAGACAGCTACCTACCAGTCCTCACATTACACTGCTACCTTCCAGTCCTCACATTACACTGCTACCTTCCAGTCCTCACATTACAGCTACCTACCAGTCCTCACATTAGACAGCTACCTACCAGTCCTCACATTACACTGCTACCTACCAGTCCTCACATTACACTGCTACCTTCCAGTCCTCACATTAGACAGCTACCTACCAGTCCTCACATTAGACAGCTACCTACCAGTCCTCACATTAGACAGCTACCTACCAGTCCTCACATTACACTGCTACCTACCAGTCCTCACATTAGACAGCTACCTTCCAGTCCTCACATTAGACAGCTACCTACCAGTCCTCACATTAGACAGCTACCTACCAGTCCTCACATTAGACAGCTACCTACCAGTCCTCACATTAGACAGCTACCTACCAGTCCTCACATTACAGCTACCTACCAGTCCTCACATTAGACAGCTACCTACCAGTCCTCACATTACACAGCTACCTACCAGTCCTCACATTACACTGCTACCTTCCAGTCCTCACATTAGACAGCTACCTACCAGTCCTCACATTACAGCTACCTACCAGTCCTCACATTAGACAGCTACCTACCAGTCCAGTCCTCACATTACAGCTACCTACCAGTCCAGTCCTCACATTAGACAGCTACCTACCAGTCCTCACATTAGACAGCTACCTACCAGTCCTCACATTAGACAGCTACCTACCAGTCCAGTCCTCACATTAGACAGCTACCTACCAGTCCAGTCCTCACATTAGACAGCTACCTACCAGTCCAGTCCTCACATTAGACAGCTACCTACCAGTCCAGTCCTCACATTAGACAGCTACCTACCAGTCCTCACATTAGACAGCTACCTACCAGTCCAGTCCTCACATTACAGCTACCTACCAGTCCAGTCCTCACATTAGACAGCTACCTACCAGTCCTCACATTAGACAGCTACCTACCAGTCCTCACATTAGACAGCTACCTACCAGTCCAGTCCTCACATTACAGCTACCTACCAGTCCTCACATTACACTGCTACCTACCAGTCCAGTCCTCACATTAGACAGCTACCTACCAGTCCAGTCCTCACATTACACTGCTACCTACCAGTCCTCACATTACACTGCTACCTACCAGTCCTCACATTACACTGCTACCTACCAGTCCTCACATTAGACAGCTACCTACCAGTCCTCACATTACACTGCTACCTTCCAGTCCTCACATTACACTGCTACCTTCCAGTCCTCACATTACACTACTACCTACCAGTCCTCACATTACACTGCTACCTTCCAGTCCTCACATTACACTGCTACCTTCCAGTCCTCACATTAGACAGCTACCTACCAGTCCAGTCCTGACATTAGACAGCTACCTACCAGTCCAGTCCTCACATTAGACAGCTACCTACCAGTCCAGTCCTCACATTAGACAGCTACCTACCAGTCCAGTCCTCACATTAGACAGCTACCTACCAGTCCAGTCCTCACATTAACCAGCTACCTACCAGTCCAGTCCTCACATTAGACTGCTACCTACCTACCAGTCCTCACATTAGACAGCTACCTACCTACCAGTCCTCACATTAGACTGCTACCTACCTACCAGTCCTCACATTAGACTGCTACCTACCTACCAGTCCTCACATTAGACTGCTACCTACCAGTCCTCATATTAGACTGCTACCTACCAGTCCATACCAGTTAGCCATCCTTATCCTCTTCCCTCTCTCTAGGTCTCAGGCTTCTCTAATTTCCTCTCCTGACCATGTCCCAGTACTGCTGAAACATCAGTCTCTTCTGAATCGGCCATTTTTTTTTTTTTAACACACCCCACTCCTTACCAGATGTACCGTTCTCTCTCTCAGGCATCAAACACACATAACCTCTCTTTTTCTGTCTTCATACCTCACAGAGCCACCACTCCATAACCCATTGAATATCTCTTAAAATATTCAGTTTTATTTACACTACTCCAACCCTCACCTAGACAGCTACTGAGTCCAGTTCCTCATTACAGCCTACCACCCTCCAGTCTCCCTACACCACCCACCACCCAGTCTCCCTATACCACCCACCACCCTAGACAGCTCCCTACCAGTCCACCCTCACGTCTCCCTATACCACCCACCACCCTCAACGTCTCCCATTAGACAGCTACCTACCACCCACCACCCTCATTACGTCTCCCTATACCACCTACCACCCTCAACGTCTCCATTACAGCACCACCTCCAGTCCTCACATTACCAGCTACCTACCAGTCCAGTCTCATTAGACAGCTACCTACCAGTCAACGTCTCCCTATTACCCACCAGCCTCAACGTCTCCATTAGACAGCTACCTACCAGCCTCCAGTCTCCATTACACCACCCACCACGTCTCCCTATACCACCTACCACCCTCACATTACACACCTACCTCCACGTCCCACATTAGACAGCTACCTACCAGTCCAGTCTCACCTATACCACCTACCTACTCAGTCTCACATTAGACAGCTACCTACCAGTACCACCTCACCCTCACACGTCTACCTACCACCTCCACCCTCACGTCTCACTATGCCACCTACCATCCTCACACGTTCTACCTATCATCCTCACATCTCCCCTACCACCCTCAACGTCTCCACCCTCACATTCCCTACTACCTACCACCCTCAACATCTTAGACCTACCTACCACCCTCTGACATTAGACAGCTACCTACCAGTCTCACATCCTCACCTACCACCCTACGTCTCCCTAGCTACCTACCAGTCCAGTCCTCACATTAGACAGCTACCTACCAGTCCAGTCCTCACATTAGACAGCTACCTACCCTCAGTCCAGTACCTCACCATTAGACAGCTACCTACCAGTCCAGTCCTCACATTAGACAGCTACCTACCAGTCAAGTCTCCCCATTAGACACCTA
Source organism: Oncorhynchus tshawytscha (assembly GCF_018296145.1). Classification (NCBI taxonomy): domain Eukaryota; kingdom Metazoa; phylum Chordata; class Actinopteri; order Salmoniformes; family Salmonidae; genus Oncorhynchus; species Oncorhynchus tshawytscha. Next base: position 3,456,837 of record NC_056436.1, on the reverse strand, counting down.
CCTACCAGTCCAGTCCTACCACATTAGACAGCTACCTACCAGTCCACCCTCACATTAGACCACCTACCACCCTCAGTCTCCATTAGACAGCTACCTACCAGTCCAGTCGTCTCACACCTACCACCCTAACCTAGCTACCTACCAGTCCAGTCCTCACCATTAACCAGCTACCTACCAGTCCAGTCTCCCTACCACACGTCTCCCCTACCCTCAACATCTGCTATACCACCTACCTATCCTCACCAGTCCTCATCATTAGACATCTACCTACCTACCACCTACCATCTCATTAGACTGCTACCACCTACCATCCTCAACATTAGACTGCTACCACCTACCAGTCCTCACATTAGACCTACCTACCCTCAGTCTCCTATAGACTACTACCCTCCACGTCTCCATACCAGTTAGCCATCCGTATCCTCTTCACCTACCACCCTCACGTCTCCCCTATACCACCTGACCATGTCCCTATACACCTGAACCCTCACGTCTCCCCTATACCACCTACCACCCTCAACGTCTCCCATATGCCACCTACCATCCTCAACGTCTCCCTTACCAACTACCATCCTCAACATCTCTCTATCATCCTCAACATCAGATGTACCCTCAACGTCTCTCAGGCATCAACACACATAACCTACCATCTTTTCTCTCTTCATCCTCACAGATCCACCTATCCACCTAACCATTGAATATCTCTTAAAATATCCTCAGTTTTATTTACCATACTCCAACCCTCACCTACCTACCACCCTGAAACGTCTCCCTATACTACCTACCACCCTCAACGTCTCCCCTATACCACCTACCACCCTCGACGTCTCCCTATACCACCTACCATCCTCAACGTCTCCCCTATACCCCTCAACGTCTCCCTATACCACCACCATCCAACGTCTCCCTATACCACCTACCATCCTCAACATCTCCCTATCATCCTCAACATCTCCCTATACCACCTACCATCCTCAACGTCTCCCCTATACCACCTACCATCCTCAACGTCTCCCTATACCATCCTCAACGTCTCCCTATACCACCTACCACCCTCAACGTCTCCCTATACCACCTACCATTCTCAACGTCTCCCCTATACCACCCACCATCCTCAACGTCTCCCCATACCACCTACCATCCTCGATGTCTCCCTATACCACTTACCACCCTCAACGTTTCCCCTATACCACCTACCATCCTCAACGTCTCCCCTATACCACCTACCATCCTCGACGTCTCCCCTATACCATCCTACGTCTCCCTATACCACCTCATCCTCGACGTCTCCCTATACCACCTACCATCCTCGACGTCTCCCTATACCACCTACCATCCTCGACGTCTCCCTATACCACCTACCATCTCGATGTCTCCCCTATACCACCTACCAACCTCACGTCTCCCTATACCACCTACCACCCTCCACGTCTCCCCTATACCACCCTCAACGTCTCCCTATACCACCTACCACCCTCAACGTCTCCCCTCTACCACCTATCATCCTCGATGTCTCCCCTATACCATCCTCAACGTCTCCCCTATACCACCTACATCCTCGATGTCTCCCTATACCACCTACCATCCTCGATGTCTCCCTATAGCACCTCCCATCCTCAATGTCTCCCCTATACCACCTACCACCCTCGATGTCTCCCCTATACCACCCTCAACGTTTCCCCTATACCATCCTCAACGTCTCCCTATACCACCTACCATCCTCGACGTCTCCCTATACCACCTACCATCCTCGATGTCTCCCTATACCACCTACCATCCACGTCTCCCTTATACCACCTACCACCCTCGACTTCTCCCTATACCACCCTACGTCTCCCCTATACCACCTACCACCCTCCACGTCTCCCCTATACCACCCTCAACGTCTCCCCTATACCACCTACCACCCTCAACGTCTCCCTATACCACCTACCATCCTCGATTTCTCCCATACCATCCTCGATGTCTCCCTATACCACCTACCATCCTCGATGTCTCCCTATACCACCTACCATCCTCGATGTCTCCCCTATACCACCTACCATCCTCGATGTCTCCCCTATAGCACCTCCCATCCTCAATGTCTCCCCTATACCACCTACCATCCTCGATGTCTCCCCTATACCACCTACCATCCCATAACATTTGATAACCCACCCTGACACGATGCACTGTCAAGCCCCTTCTCCAAATCGCTCCAGTGAAGACCACAGCCCTCTCATGGCCAATGGATGAACTGGAGATGTTGGAAAAGGACCAGTGCTCCCTTCCTTCAGTCTTGGACTTCCTGACTCAGCACCGGATTGGTTGGTCTGTGGGAACCGGAACGAATCGAATCAGTTCGTCTGCCAGTCCTACCAATGGATGGATGAGACGCAGAATGGGACAGACAGAACCTACCAAGAACATCCCCCCACCCCTATTAGCTCTGAAACACTGGTGTCCGAGTTAACGGCTATAGAATCTGCTCGTCTGCCAGTCCTACCAATGGATGGATGAGACACAGAATGGGACAGACAAAACCTGCCAAGAACACCCCCCTCCACCCCCTCCGCTGTACGACCAGGACCAGGCAGGAGCCTCCCTAGCCCGTTGAAGAGCTCCCTACAGGGTGGGTTCAACATGTGGAGTTGTGAATATGACTATGGGTTGGACTTGTTGTGGTTTCCTATTAAAAGTTTTGGTCAAATGAGTGTAATGCATTTTTTAAACATTTTTAACCCAATAAATAATTGTGTAGTTATTGGTTGGACTGTTTTTGTTTGTTTTATTCATGCTTTATTAAGAATGTAAAATCAGTTGAATTTAGCTAAACGGCTGCTGTGTCTGAATGCAGTTCAAGACAATATTTAACACAACTACAGATGAAAGACAGAAAGGCCGTAAAAAAATTCTCTCCAGGTTTTTATGTAACATTTTCTTTAAAATAAAATAACAAAACAAGTTCACAACCGTTTGGGCAAGAACTAAAAAAAAAAATCAAAGAAACTCAGGAATGTCAAGGTAAGAGGACGACTGTATGTTTTCCCCTCAAATAACAGAGGAAGAGGGTTACACATGTCTGGGAGGTATGTCTTCTCAACAAAAGGAGGATGCGGTTGTTAAAGATCACAGGTTGAACAGAGTCGATGAGATCTCACCTCAGCCGAACACACACACTTACAACAGCACCATGTGCAACCCCAGAGCTGCCACTACACGGATAAGGAGCGTCACATCAACAACATCGGTTTAACTTTTCTTCTTCGCATTGATTACAATTTCAATTTTAAAAACGTGTTTTATAATACTATAAAAGAAAAAAACCTGTTTGAAAAAAGAAAAAAAAAAGGCATGATGGATCAACGTATCAGCTTGATTTGTGTGATGTGTGTGTGTGTCAGAGGTTTATATTGTGTGTGTGTGTGTGTGTGTGTGTGTCAGAGGTTTATATTGGTGTGTGTGTGTGTGTGTGTGTGTGTCATCAGGGGTTTTGAGGTATGGCATGGGGGGTGGATCCTGATTCTGTTCCTCTGGGTTCTTCAACCCCTCAACACACCGTCTCTGTACCATCTACATCTCTACACAAACGGCCGTGTTTCAAAACAAACCCTTACTTACTGTGGAATAGATACACCCTATTTTTAAAAAAAACAACACCCATATACTGTAGGAGTTCCACAAAAGATGCACAGCAATATCCAACAATTACTGGTAAGTACAAACTCACTCATTCAGGAAAAAAAAATAACAAACAGTGATTCTTTTGAATTTCTCTCACGTCTGTCTTTAATGATGACAAATTAACTACACATCATAAACGCCTGTTCACGCATTGGAACACAGTGAACCGACACTAGAACCGACACTAGAGCATATTCTAGAACCGACACCAGAGCACATTCTAGAACCTATTCTAGAGCACATTCTAGAACCGACACTAGAACCTATTCTAGAGCACATTCTTGAACCGACACTACAGCACATTCTAGAACCAACACGAGAAAACATTCTAGAACCAACACTAGAACACACACACTAGTATGTCTCTCAGTTCCTCATCACTGCAAAACCACATTTTCAAATGGCAATCTCAGACACTTTACTCTGTCCTTCAACAAACACCAAAATATCAAGGACCAACCACACTCAATGCCAGAAAGAAAAAGATCAAGACTAAGATAAAAACCCCTGTTAAAATAAACTAAGAAAAATATATGGCAGTGAGGGGGGGGGATCTAGTGACAAGTTTATCAAAATGAGACATCACTCTCAAAAACAGACCATTTTTTATTTATTTTTTTAAACAATTTTTACTTCTTAAAACGCCTGAAATTACACTCCATTGCACCGAAATATGTCCCAGAAAAATCTAGGTCATGACATCATTAAAGCTAGCCAAGTCTGATGAATGAGTGAATCACAGCTGTATCCAAAGAGGTTGGGACAAAAACAAACCAAGAGAAGAGTCGCAACAAAGACACTAGCATCCCGACGTCCCTCCAAAAAACACACCAAGACACTAGCATCCCGACGTCCCTCCAAAAAACACACCAAGACACTAGCATCCCGACGTCCCTCCAAAAAACACACCAAGACACTAGCATCCCGACGTCCCTCCAAAAAACACACCAAGACACTAGCATCCCGACGTCCCTCCAAAAACACACCAAGACACTAGCATCCCGACGTCCCTCCAAACACACCAAGACACTAGCATCCCGACGTCCCTCCAAACACACCAAGACACTAGGCATCCCGACGTCCCTCCAAACACACCAAGACACTAGCATCCCAACGTCCCTCCAAACACACCAAGACACTAGCATCCCGACGTCCCTCCAAACACACCACAAGACATCCCGACTTCCCTAGCATCCCAAGCCACTAGCATCCCCCTCCAAACACACCAAGACACTAGCATCCCGACTTCCCTCCAAACACACCAAGACACTAGCATCCCGACGTCCCTCCAAACACACCAAGACACTAGCATCCCGACGTCCCTCTAAAACAAAACATACAGTGGAAAACATTTGTCTTTATAAAACTGAGGGTTGGATTCATTTTTAAAATGTATTTGCAGCCATTTGAATAGAAAACATAACAATGACTCTTTTCAGACCTGGTTTCTTTGCTTGGTGAACAGTCAGTCAGTCCTGTGTTCCTTTGTCTTATTTGGTCAGTGGTTCAAGGCAACTGACATTAAGCAGTGTTCATTTATTCATGAGAGAACCATGGAGAGGAAGAGATGTGTTCTAGTTGGTTCTAGAACTAGAACACATCTCTCCTTTCATAACAAAACCACAGATTCATCATCATTATTCTCTGGTATGGATGGTCAACTTAGCCTGGATACCAGTCGGTTTTGTGCTATCATTCCACTCATTGCTACTCCTCGTCAATGCCTAACATTGGCAAGAAGTGGAACGTTAGCACCAAACAGGTCTTGTTTTCAGGCTAGTAGTCACCTGGCACCAAGCTGAATCACCCCACTGTTTCACTGATACGCTCATCATTTAGGTTCAACCAGGTGACCTTATAGACTGGGTCACCCCAATATGGGAATTAAGGGGGGTTAGGAGCGTGAGACTCCCTCCGGGGTGGGCTGGTCCACTCCAGACTCCCTCAGGGGTGGGCTGGTCCACTCCACTCCTCCTCAACATGTTGCAGCATGTGCCTTGGAGCCCCCTGTAAGGCAGGAGACAGAAACACACACACGTTGTTTTACTCAGATAGTAGATATGTCAATATCAATAGGGGTGATTGGAGAATCGATCCACTTAGCAGAAGAAGGTGGTCTGCCTCTTACTATGGCTGGCACAATTACCGTACAAACTGTGTAACCAACGGTTGCGGACGAAAACAATAGGATGTAATAACAGCTGACAGACAGTTTGACCAAACGCATCATGGGCATGCTCAATGGCTGCCTGGTATTGTGATGCAATCATTTCCATGGTAACGTATGATGTACATTCTAATGCTTTTACCTGGCGTGGCTCATGCAATGGAATGGATTTCTGTTGCTATTCGAACAGTTACAGAAGCAACAAAAAAGGTATTTAGTCAAGCCACCAATTGTGCAAGTTCTCCCACTTAAAAAGATGAGAGAGGCCTGTAATTTTCATCATAGGTATACTTCAACTATGACAGCCTATGCCCTGTTTAGGAACACTCAATGCCATACCTGCTTGGAGCCGTTGCAGCCTATGTCCTGTTTAGGAACACTCAATGCCATACCTGCTTGGAGCCGTTGCGAGCGGTGAAATACTCGTCACAGTTCTTCCATCGACACTTGAGGTTCTGTGTGTTGGGAGAGGCGTGGTCTTGGAGCAGGTGCTGCTGAAGGTGATCCAACACTCCAAAGATCAGACAACAGCCATGCCACTGGCAGGAGAGAAGAGACAGGGGGGAGTTAGATCAGAGAACAGCCATGCCACTGGCAGGAGAGAAGAGACAGGGGGGAGTTAGATCAGAGAACAGCCATGCCACTGGCAGGAGAGAAGAGACAGGGGGAGTTAGATCAGAGAACAGCCATGCCACTGGCAGGAGAGAAGAGACAGGGGGAGTTAGATCAGAGAACAGCCATGCCACTGGCAGGAGAGAAGAGACAGGGGGAGTTAGATCAGAGAACAGCCATGCCACTGGCAGGAGAGAAGAGACAGGGGGAGTTAGATCAGAGAACAGCCATGCCACTGGCAGGAGAGAAGAGACAGGGGGAGTTAGATCAGAGAACAGCCATGCCACTGGCAGGAGAGAAGAGACAGGGGGAGTTAGATCAGAGAACAGCCATGCCACTGGCAGGAGAGAAGAGACAGGGGGGAGTTAGATCAGAGAACAGCCATGCCACTGGCAGGAGAGAAGAGACAGGGGGGAGTTAGATCAGAGAACAGCCATGCCACTGGCAGCGTTCAGAAAGTGTTCTAACAACTAAACCCACTGAGCCATAAAGGTTCCCCAGTCTTACCCAGCAGAGACCCCTTCACATCCCTGCAGAGACCCCTTCACATCCCAGCAGAGACCCCTTCACATCCCTGCAGAGACAGCCCTTCACTGGCCCAGCAGAGACCCTTACATCCCAGTAGAGACAGCCCTTCACATCCCAGTAGAGACCCCTTCACATCCCAGTTCCCCAGTCTTACCCAGCAGAACAGCCCTGCCACTCCCAGCAGAGACCCCTTACATCCCAGAACCCCAGTCCACTGGCCAGAAGAGACCCCTTCACATCCCAGCAGAGACCCCTGCCACATCCCAGTAGAGACCCCTTCACATCCCAGTTAGACCCCTTCACATCCCAGTTCCCCAGTCTTACCCAGCAGAGACCCCTTCACATCCCAGTAGAGACCCCTTCCATCCCAGTGGCCCAGAAGACCCAGCAGAGACCCCTTCACATCCCAGCAGAGACCCCTTCACATCCCAGCAGAGACCCCTTCACATCCCAGCAGAGACCCCTTCACATCCCAGCAGAGACCCCTTCACATCCCAGTTCCCCAGTCTTACCCAGCAGAGACCCCTTCACTCCCAGCAGAGACCCCTTCACATCCCAGTTCCCCAGTCTTACCCAGCAGAGACAGCCCTTCACATCCCAGCAGAGAAGAGACATCCCAGTTCCCCAGTCTTACCCAGCAGAGACCCCTTCACATCCCAGCAGAGACCCCTTCACATCCCAGCAGAGACCCCTTCACATCCCAGTTCCCCAGTCTTACCCAGCAGAGACCCCTGAGCACATCCCAGCAGAGACCCCTTCACATCCCAGCAGAGACCCCTTCACATCCCAGTTCCCCAGTCACATCCCAGCAGAGACCCCTTCACATCCCAGCAGAGACCTCTTCACATCCCAGTAGAGACCCCTTCACATCCCAGTTCCCCAGTCTTACCCAGCAGAGACCCCTTCACATCCCAGCAGAGACCCCTTCACATCCCAGCAGAGACCCCTTCACATCCCAGCAGAGACCCCTTCACATCCCAGCAGAGACCCCTTCACATCCCAGCAGAGACCCCTTCACATCCCAGCAGAGACCCCTTCACATCCCAGCAGAGACCCCTTCACATCCCCAGAGACCCCTTCACATCCCAGCAGAGACCCCTTCACATCCCAGCAGAGACCCCTTCACATCCCAGTTCCCCAGTCTTACCCGACAGTGATAGTTCTGGATCAGGTTCAGTTTGACCGCCTGCACACTGCCGTCATAGCAACCAGTGTAGATCTGAAACACAGATGAACATCGGTAATCATCTGATACGTTACGTTCCACCAGCCATGTTTTAATGAAAGAGAGGGGGGACTGACCTGAGAGAGGAGGGGACTGACCTGAGAGAGGAGGGGACTGACCTGAGAGAGGAGGGGACTGACCTGAGAGAGGAGGGGACTGACCTGAGAGAGGGGGACTGACCTGAGAGAGGGGGGACTGACCTGAGAGAGGGGGACTGACCTGAGAGGGGGACTGACCTGAGAGAGGAGGGGACTGACCTGAGAGAGGAGGGGACTGACCTGAGCAGAGGATTTGGGACTGACCTGGACAGGAGGACTGACCTGAGAGAGGGGGACTGACCTGAGAGAGGGGGACTGACCTGAGAGTCCAGGGGACTGACCTGCAGAGAGAGGGGGACTGACCTGAGAGAGGAGGGGACTGACCTGAGAGAGGGGACTGACCTGAGAGGAGGGGACTGACCTGGAGAGGAGGGGACTGACCTGAGAGAGGGGGGACTGACCTGGCTAGGGGGACTGACCTGAGTTCCAGGGGGACTGACCTGAGAGAGGGGGACTGACCTGAGAGGGGGACTGACCTGAGAGAGGGGGACTGACCTGAGAACAGAGGAGGGGACTGAACCAGGGGACTGAACAGAGAGGAGGGGACTGACCTGTAGCACATAGATTTGGGACTGAGGACAGAGGACTCACCATATTCTTGTGGATTGCCATACACATCACCATGTCTGTGTGTCCACCGTACACCTGCAGACGATCATGTGACTGTGTAGAGACCATGGGGGGGAGATCAAATTCAGAGCATTAACTACGGCATAAAAATAAACTGGTTAGTGTACAGTCTGGCTTTAATGTTGCGGGACAGACACATGGCTACCAGCTCTACCGTGGGTTCCAGCTCTACCGTGGATTGGAGAGAGGAGACTGACCTGTAGCTCGTAGACGCGGACCAGTTTGTCAAGACAGGCAGTGACCATCACCTTCCCCAGGATGGCTACCACTGTGACAGCATGACTATGGCCTTTATAGATACGCACCAACTCTCCAGTCTAGAGAGAGAGAGAGATCCATACCACTAAATAATCAGATTAGACCATAGGAAACATGTGACCAGATTAGAGACCAGATTAGAGACTATAGGAAACCTGTGGCCAGATTAGAGACCATAGGAAACCTGTGGCCAGATTAGAGACCAGATTAGAGACCATAGGAAACCTGTGGCCAGATTAGAGACCATAGGAAACCTGTGGCCAAATTAGAGACCAGATTAGAGACCATAGGAAACCTGTGGCCAGATTAGAGACCATAGGAAACCTGTGGCCAGATTAGAGACCAGATTAGAGACCATAGGAAACCTGTGGCCAGATTAGAGACCATAGGAAACCTGTGGCCAGATTAGAGACCAGATTAGAGACCATAGGAAACCTGTGGCCAGATTAGAGACCATAGGAAACCTGTGGCCAGATTAGAGACCAGATTAGAGACTACAGGAAACATGTGACCAGATAAGAGACTATAGGAAACATGTGACATGTGTGTCTAATTTGGGTCAAACGTTTCCTTCCAACCAATATTCATCAGAATGACTTCTATTGCCAACTTCTATACAAAACAAAATGTAGATAAACATGTAACCAAAGTGAATATTTTATTTCAATAACTCACGTGTATATTGTGTGCATGGACCGACTGGTCACTGGAGCCACTGAAGACCAGGTCATTGACTACCTTCATACATAGTACTGTCTTGGTGTGTCCCTCGAGAGTCCGTAGCAACAGGCCACTCTTGGCATCCCGGATGCTAATGGTGCTGTCGTAGGACCCGACCAATAGGATGCGGCGAGCTCCTTCCTGGGCTGTCGCTAGGCAACTCACCGCCCGCGGCCCGTGACACTCGAACACATCCAGCTGCTTGTTGGTCTGAACAAGAACAACACAGGAAATACAAATAACATCTCAAAATGTGTTTGACCAACTGCCTTTGGGGGTGACTGAGGTGGTTCCATAATGCTTTAATTATAGTTGGGTTCGAAAGTGTATTTTAGAATGTGTTCTAGATTTCAATGCATTCTAGACTGTGTTCTAGTGACGGTTCTACAATGTGTTCTAGTGACGGTTCTAGAACAGAATGTGTTCTAGTGACGGTTCTAGAACAGAATGTGTTCTAGTGACGGTTCTAAAACAGAATGTGTTCTAGTGACGGTTCTAAAACAGAATGTGTTCTAGTGACGGTTCTAAAACAGAATGTGTTCTAGTGACGGTTCTAAAACAGAATGTGTTCTAGTGACGGTTCTAAAACAGAATGTGTTCTAGTGACGGTTCTAAAACAGAATGTGTTCTAGTGACGGTTCTAGAACAGAATGTGTTGTAGTGACGGTTCTAGAACAGAATGTGTTAGACGGTGATCTGGTTCTGACCTTGATGCTGAAGGTGACCACGGAGCCGTTAGCTAGGCCAGCGTACAGAACTTTCCAGCGGTTGTGGAGGCAAAGAACCCGGTCTGGGAGAGAGAACTGATCCACACACTCCCTGGACTGTGGAGAACATAGAACACAGAGTCATATCGTTCTGCCCCTGAACAGGCAGTTAACCCACTGTTCCTAGGCCGTCATTGAAAATAAGAATTTGTTCTTAACTGACTTGCCTAGTAAAATAAAGGTAAAATTAAAATTAAATATAGTAGTAGTATTATAGTGGTAGTAGTAGTAATTGTATTATAGTGGTAGTAGTATTATTGTGGTAGTAGTAGTAATAGTAGTAGTCGTATTATATTAGTAGTAGTGTAGTTGTAGTATTATAGTAGTAGTAGTAGTGGTAGTAGTAGTATTATTAGTGTAGCAGTAGTAGTTGTAGCATTATAGTTGTAGTAGTAGTAGTGGTAGTAATAGTATTATTAGTTGTAGCATTATAGTAGTAGTATTATAGTGGTAGTAGTATTATAGTAGTAGTAGTAGTATTATAGTGGTAGTAGTATTATAGTGGTAGTATTATATTAGTAGTAGTGTAGTAGTAGTATTATAGTAGTAGTATTATAGTAGTAGTAGTAGTATTATATTAGTAGTAGTGTAGTAGTAGTATTATAGTAGTAGTATTATAGTAGTAGTAGTGTAGTAGTAGTATTATAGTAGTATTATTATATTAGTAGTAGTGTAGTAGTAGTATTATAGTAGTAGTATTATAGTAGTAGTAGTATTATATTAGTAGTAGTGTAGTAGTAGTATTATAGTAGTAGTATTATAGTAGTAGTAGTATAGTAGTAGTAGTGTAGTAGTAGTAGTATAGTAGTAGTAGTAGTTGTATTATAGTAGTAGTAGTTGTATTGTAGTAGTAGTATTATAGTAGTAGTATTATAGTAGTAGTAGTAGTAGTAGTATTATAGTAGTAGTAGTATTATAGTAGTAGTAGTATTATAGTAGTAGTATTATAGCAGTAGTAGTAGTAGTATTATAGTAGTAGTAGTAGTAGTATTATAGTAGTAGTAGTAGTATTATATTAGTAGTAGTATTATATTAGTAGTAGTGTAGTAGTAGTATTATAGTAGTAGTAGTTGTATTGTAGTTACTTACCCTGAGGTTGTAGCAGCGGACAGTCTGGTCACTGGAGCCAGAGTAAAGTCGTTGTTGAAGACCTGGTCCAGAAGAAACCAGCAAACAGTTGACCTTGGTGCTGTGGCCCTCAAACACAGCCACACACTCACGGCTCTGCAGGGGACAGGAGAGGACAAACTGTCACAGACACACAGAGAGAGACCAGACTCCCTTTGGATAGAATCAACTTGATATGATGTATAAGGCAATGTTCTTGTCTTGAGTTTGTTTTCTAAATGAACGGAGACATTTATATAAATGGATGCTTTGTAATCAAATAATGGTGAGGTTAGCAACAGACGGGTAAAAGACACACACACACAGAGACACACACAGAGAGACACACACAGAGAGACACACACAGAGAGACACACACAGAGAGACACACACACAGAGAGAGACACACACAGAGAGAGAGACACACACACACAGAGAGACACACAGAGAGACACACACACACACACACAAACAGAGACACACAGAGACACACAGAGAAGTGGACTTACCACCAGGCTGAAGGCTCTAACAGTGCGGTCTCCAGAACAGGTATAGAGTAGACCCATGTGGACCTGCATGGCATTAACAGTCTCCTGGTGACCCTCAAACATCCCCTCAGATGGCAGATCCTCCCCCCCGGGCTCCGACGACCCGTCCAGAGACAGATCTACAAAGACAGAGAGGTAAATTCAACTCCGAACCGGGCCGACTCCAAACCGGGCCGACTCTAAATGTCCTTATTGAAATGCCAGGAGAGTGAGATGACTCATCCATTTGCTTCGTTAAACATACATATGATTTATCACAGGCCATAGCCATGCTGTCTGTCTAGTTCAAGACCAAACAGCAAGAGGGTCTGGGTACTGGAACTAAATCAGGTCCAATGGACTATTCTGGTCTGGTGAAGGTGTCTGGATCTAGCCTATCCCACCTGAGCATGTGAGATCATGTGACCTACCTGAGGAAGTCTTGGACCAGTGTGATATCATGTGACCTAACTGAGGAAGTCTTGGACCAGTGATCTCTCTGAGATCATGAGACCTGCCTGAGGAAGTGTGGGAACTGTGACCTACCTGAGGAAGTCTTGGACAGCTTGACAGATGTCGGGGGAAGCTGGACTTCACTGTAGGAGGAGGAGCAGACAGGACAGACACGTCAAGAATGAGAAACAGAGCCTTTTAATCTATAGCCTTTTAGCCTTTAACCTAATCTATAGCCTTTTAGCCTTTAACCTAATCTATAGCCTTATAGCCCTTTAGCCTAATCTATAGCCGTTTAACCTCATCTATAGCCTTTTAGCCTTTATCCTAATCTATAGCATTTTAGCCTTTAACCTAATCTATAGCATTTTAGCCTTTAACCTAATCTTTAGCCTTATAGCCCTTTAGCCTAATCTATAGCCTTTTAATCTATAATCCTTTAACCTAATCTAGCCTTTTAATCTATAGTCATTTAACCTAATCTATAGCCTTTTAATCTATAGCCTAATCTATAGCCTTTTAATCTATAGGCTAATCTATAGCCTTTTAATCTATAGCCTAATCTATAGCCTAATCTTTAGCCTAATATTTAGCCTATAGCCTAATCTACAGCATTTTAGCCTTTAACCTAATCTATAGCCTTATAGCCCTTTAGCCTAATCTATAGCATTTTAGCCTATAGCCTAATCTATAGCATTTTAGCCTTTAACCTAATCTATAGCCTTTTAACCTATAGCCTTTTAACCTATAGCCTTTTAACCTATAGCCTTTTAACCTATAGCCCTTTAACCTATAGCCTTTTAACCTATAGCCCTTTAATCTATAGCCCTTTAATCTATAGCCCTTTAATCTATAGCCCTTTAATCTATAGCCCTTTAATCTATAGCCCTTTAATCTATAGCCCTTTAACCTATAGCCTTTTAATCTATAGCCCTTTAACCTAATCTATAGCCTAATCTATAGCCCTTTTAATCTATAGCCCTTTAATCTATAGCCCTTTAATCTATAGCCCTTTAATCTATAGCCCTTTAACCTATAGCCTTTTAATCTATAGCCCTTTAACCTAATCTATAGCCTAATCTATAGCCCTTTAACCTAATCTATAGCCTAATCTATAGCCTTTTAACCTAATCTATAGCCTAATCTATAGCCCTTTAACCTAATCTATAGCCTAATCTATAGCCCTTTAACCTAATCTATAGCCTAATCTATAGCCCTTTAACCTAATCTATAGCCTAATCTATAGCCTTTTAACCTAATCTATAGCCTAATCTATAGCCTTTTAACCTAATCTATAGCCTAATCTATAGCCTAATCTATAGCCTTTTAACCTAATCTATAGCCTAATCTATAGCCTTTTAACCTAATCTATAGCCTAATCTATAGCCTTTTAACCTAACCTATAGCCTAATCTATAGCCTTTTAACCTAACCTATAGCCTTTTAACCTAACCTATAGCCTTTTAACCTAACCTATAGCCTTTTAACCTAACCTATAGCCTTTTAACCTAATCTATAGCCTTTTAACCTAATCTATAGCCTTTTAACCTAATCTATAGCCCTTTAACCTAATCTATAGCCTAATCTATAGCCCTTTAACCTAATCTATAGCCTTTTAACCTAACCTATAGCCCTTTAACCTAACCTATAGCCTTTTAACCTAATCTATAGCCTTTTAACCTAACCTATAGCCTTTTAACCTAATCTATAGCCTAACCTATAGCCTTTTAACCTAATCTATAGCCTAACCTATAGCCTTTTAACCTAATCTATAGCCTAACCTATAGCCTTTTAACCTAACCTATAGCCTAACCTATAGCCTTTTAACCTATGCTCAGATCAACTAAAATGAGCGGAAGCCTTTGTTAGTTAACTGTGGATCACCAACACCTCCTGTCAACTATAATACTGTTACAAGCATAAGAGTTGCAGTCAAAACAGCCCTACTAGCACCGTTCCAGACAAATACATCAACATCCTGGCACTTTTCGGGAATCACTTCCTATTTCTTCTCAAATAGATAAGACATTTTTCAAAATACTTTTTGTTCTCCACATCTTGTTACTGGATTTTCAACATCGTAGAAGCAATTTTATTTTCGAATAAACTTAAGTTAAGAATTTTAAAATGTAGAAAATAAAGACAAATGGCATGGACCTAATTATTGGCACCACGGAACTAGGACCTAATTATTGGCACCACGGAACTAGGACCTAATTATTGGCACCACGGAACTAGGACCTAATTATTGGCACCACGGAACTAGGACCTAATTATTGGCACCACGGAACTAGGACCTAATCATTGGCACCACGGAACTAGGACCTAATCATTGGCACCACGGAACTAGGACCTAATTATTGGCACCACGGAACTAGGACCTAATTATTGGCACCACGGAGCTAGGACCTAATTATTGGCACCACGGAGCTAGGACCTAATTAGTGGCACCACGGAACTAGGACCTAATTATTGGCACCACGGAACTAGGACCTAATTATTGGCACCACTGAACTAGGACCTAATTATTGGCACCACAGAGCTAAGACCTAATTATTGGCACCACGGAACTAGGACCTAATTATTGGCACCACAGAGCTAAGACCTAATTATTGGCACCACAGAGCTAAGACCTAATTATTGGCACCACAGAGCTAAGACCTAATTATTGGCACCACAGAGCTAAGACCTAATTATTGGCACCACAGAGCTAAGACCTAATTATTGGCACCACAGAGCTAAGACCTAATTATTGGCACCACAGAGCTAAGACCTAATTATTGGCACCACAGAGCTAAGACCTAATTATTGGCACCACAGAGCTAAGACCTAATTATTGGCACCACAGAGCTAAGACCTAATTATTGGCACCACAGAGCTAAGACCTAATTATTGGCACCACAGAGCTAAGACCTAATTATTGGCACCACAGAGCTAAGACCTAATTATTGGCACCACAGAGCTAAGACCTCATTATTGGCACCACAGAGCTAAGACCTCATTATTGGCACCACAGAGCTAAGACCTCATTATTGGCACCACAGAGCTAAGACCTCATTATTGGCACCACAGAGCTAAGACCTCATTATTGGCACCACAGAGCTAAGACCTCATTATTGGCACCACAGAGCTAAGACCTCATTATTGGCACCACAGAGCTAAGACCTAATTATTGGCACCACAGAGCTAAGACCTAATTATTGGCACCACAGAGCTAAGACCTAATTATTGGCACCACAGAGCTAAGACCTAATTATTGGCACCACAGAGCTAAGACCTAATTATTGGCACCACAGAGCTAAGACCTAATTATTGGCACCACAGAGCTAAGACCTAATTATTGGCACCACAGAGCTAAGACCTCATTATTGGCACCACAGAGCTAAGACCTCATTATTGGCACCACAGAGCTAAGACCTCATTATTGGCACCACAGAGCTAAGACCTCATTATTGGCACCACAGAGCTAAGACCTCATTATTGGCACCACAGAGCTAAGACCTAATTATTGGCACCACAGAGCTAAGACCTAATTATTGGCACCACAGAGCTAAGACCTCATTATTGGCACCACAGAGCTAAGACCTAATTATTGGCACCACAGAGCTAAGACCTAATTATTGGCACCACAGAGCTAATTGGCACCACAGAGACCTAATTATTGGCACCACAGAGCTAAGACCTCATTATTGGCACCACAGAGCTAAGACCTCATTATTGGCACCACAGAGCTAAGACCTAATTATTGGCACCACAGAGCTAAGACCTAATTATTGGCACCACAGAGCTAAGACCTAATTATTGGCACCACAGAGCTAAGACCTCATTATTGGCACCACAGAGCTAAGACCTCATTATTGGCACCACAGAGCTAAGACCTAATTATTGGCACCACAGAGCTAAGACCTAATTATTGGCACCACAGAGCTAAGACCTAATTATTGGCACCACAGAGCTAAGACCTAATTATTGGCACCACAGAGCTAAGACCTAATTATTGGCACCACAGAGCTAAGACCTAATTATTGGCACCACAGAGCTAAGACCTAACCCAAGATAGACCAAAGCCTGTCGTTTCCAATGGGAGAAAATGAACCATAGTGGGGTAGAACAAACAAGGAGGTAGGCAGAGCCAAGCACGAGCTAGTGAGATCCTATTGGCGTGTTCTAGCATGTATTTGCATATTTCCATTTGGGAACACCTACTCTGTGAAGTGGGCGTGTGCAATAACTCAATTCACCTTTGAACTCCTTCTAAACAACACCATTAAAAAAAAAAAAATTTAAAAGAACTTTGGCAAAGGGTGAAGTCTACAATACACAGTCCACTCTTAACAGTTCTATAACTCTATGGAGATCAAATGAGCAGAATGCCAGACAAAATGTTTCAGGGGGTGACTTACAGTTAGTGGGGCGGCAGGGTAGCCTAGTGGTTAGAGCGTTGGACTAGTAACCGGTTGCAAGTTCAAATCCCCGAGCTGACAAGGTACAAATCTGTCGTTCTGCCTCTGAACAGGCAGTTAACACACTGTTCCTAGGCTGTCATTGAAAATAAGAATTTGTTCTTAACTGACTTGCCTAGTAAAATAAAGGTAAAATTTTAAAAATTAAATAAGAGCAGTGTGATGCTGAAGATTGTGCCAAGTTCACTGATGGCTACAAGAAGCGTTTGTCTGCAGTTATTTTAGCCAAAGTGTGTTTCACCAAGTACTAGCGTAGTGGTACCAAAAATAAAATTGCTTCTGAAAATGTTGAAAAACACTTTTTTATTTTATTATTTATTATTATTTTTAACTTATTTTAGAAGAAAAACAGGGAATTATCTGAGAAAAGTGTCAAGATGCCAATATATCTGTCCAGACCTGTACATGACATGACACTCACCTCTTGCCTACAGAGCTACCATCCATCTCGCTTGTGGAGGTCACCTCATTGCAGGCCAGCTTCTGGGGCTCCGTCTTCAGTGTGTCTGGGGCTGGGGGTGAGACAGCGGGCTGTGGCCGGGGGCAGATGTCCATGTCTCCATCCTCTGGACCCGAGGTGTCAATGGTGACCACCTCACCTGGAGCTGCCTGGGGGAGCACGACCATCTCCAGAGAGGAGTCGGAGTCCTCCTGCCTCTCCTCGGGTCTCGTGGCTGGAGACCCCGGTGGTCCTGGACGCTCTCCCCTGTCCTCTGATGTTCCGGGCGGGCTGGACGTGGAGGAGGATGTGGTGACCTGGGGCCGGCATCCGCCGTTGGGTTTCCTGCGGGTTCCGACGAGTCTGACGGGTCGGGAGAAGGTAGTCTCCGCCTCCAGTTCTGTGTCGCTGTTGTCAAGCTGTTGCTCCTCCCCCTTGGCCTTCCTCAGCACCCTCTTCTTCTTCAACTTCCTCACGCGCTTTATGGTCTTCACCTCCGCCTGAGGCGGCGCGTTGGACGGAGCGAGGGACAGAGGAAGGACGGGGGAGGTTTCTAGGTCCTGGATCCCAGCTCTGGAGCCCTTGCGGCTGGATGGGCCTGACAGTGGGGCTGGGTGGGGCTTGAAGTTACCCCTGTTTGCTGTGGTAACCTGAACACCCCTCTCTCCCGACTGGACCGGGCCTGGTGAACCTGCCGAGGGGTCCTTCCATTCTACACATGCTCCTACGGGTAGACTGCTGCCCTCTTGAGAGAGCTCTCTACTGACTCGGTGACGCTCAGACTTCCTCCCTCGGACCGGTTGGCAGCTGGCGGCACAATCTAAGAAAAGAGAGAATGAGAGAAACGGCAGATTAAATTCAGGCCATTTCTGAGTGAATGTTTACCAGTGTGTGTGTGTGTGTGTGTGTGGTGACAGGCCATACCTGCATGAGGGGCTGTAGGGATGGGCGTGGGCGTGGGATCTGACGTGGTGCTGTGAGAGCCGTGGTGAACGGTCACTGCGCTCT
Source organism: Oncorhynchus tshawytscha (assembly GCF_018296145.1). Lineage (NCBI taxonomy): Eukaryota > Metazoa > Chordata > Actinopteri > Salmoniformes > Salmonidae > Oncorhynchus > Oncorhynchus tshawytscha. The sequence goes on along the minus strand of NC_056436.1, from coordinate 3,438,173 downwards.
CCGCATCCTCCGTCTTAGTAGTCACCCTACCAGGGGACAGGGGCTCCTGCTTGATAACTACTGACTGTGTGATAGGCTGGGGGTGGGTCTGGTGGCTAGGGGACAGGGAGGGGGTGTGGAGCAGGGGGAGGTAGAGGGGAACCTGGTTGGGACTGGCGACAGGGGGTTCTGTTAGAGGCGACAGCAGGGAGGGGGGCATCTCTAAAGGCATCTCCTCTTCACAGCTCTTCACTCTGGGCAGGGAAAGGCTCTCAACACCACCTGAGACACACGCCAAGAGTCAAAACAGAACAGATGAAAAGCTGTATTTTAAGACATTACTAAAAGGTTCATACATGCTTATAACAAGTTACCTATGTTTCAGATCGTGAGAAAAGACAAGATGTCACATCCACACCAGACTTATTTTTAAAAAAAAGAGAGAGCGCTCATTTAGTTGACACAAAATCATCAGTTAAAGCCTTGGTTTACCTTGTATCCCTTGGAGCAACTCAATACGCTTCCTTCTGAGAGTACTCATCTCCATGGAAACCTGAGAGACCATCAAAACAATAACATGATGTCAGGCCCAAGACGTTTGGATGGGTTAAGTTCCGTATTATCATGTTGTCATCGTGGACTTCTGGGTAATTTCTGTCTGGGGTTCTACAGCTGTACCTTCCTCTTTCTTTACCACATGACGGGGGTGACACACTGACAAGGACTTCCTGGTTGTCCCCAACAGCTCATACCACATGATGGGGGGGTGACACACTGACAAGGACTTCCTGGTTGTCCCCAACAGCTCATATCACATGATGGGGGGTGACACACTGACAAGGACTTCCTGGTTGTCCCCAACAGCTCATATCACATGATGGGGGGTGACACACTGACAAGGACTTCCTGGTTGTCCCCAACAGCTCATACCACATGATGGGGGACACACACTGACAAGGACTTCCTGGTTGTCCCCAACAGCTCATACCACATGATGGGGGTGACACACTGACAAGGACTTCCTGGTTGTCCCCAACAGCTCATACCACATGATGGGGGACACACACTGACAAGGACTTCCTGGTTGTCCCCAACAGCTCATACCACATGATGGGGGACACACACTGACAAGGACTTCCTGGTTGTCCCCAACAGCTCATACCACATGATGGGGGGTGACACACTGACAAGGACTTCCTGGTTGTCCCCAACAGCTCATATCACATGATGGGGGGTGACACACTGACAAGGACTTCCTGGTTGTCCCCAACAGCTCATACCACATGATGGGGGGTGACACACTGACAAGGACTTCCTGGTTGTCCCCAACAGCTCATACCACATGATGGGGGTGACACACTGACAAGGACTTCCTGGTTGTCCCCAACAGCTCATACATGATGGGGGGGTGACACATGACAAGGATTCCTGGGTCCCCAACAGCTCATACACATGATGGGGGGTGACACACTGACAAGGACTTCCTGGTTGTCCCCAACAGCTCTCATATGGGGGTGACACATGACTTCCTGGGGTCCCCAACAGCTCATACACACTGACAAGGACTTCCTGGTTGTCCCCAACAGCTCATACCACATGATGGGGGACACACACTGACAAGGACTTCCTGGTTGTCCCCAACAGCTCATACCACATGATGGGGGACACACTGACAAGGACTTCCTGGTTTCACACTGACAAGACTTCCTGGTTGTCCCCAACAGCTCATATCACATGATGGGGGACACACACTGACAAGGACTTCCTGGTTGTCCCCAACAGCTTATACCACATGATGGTCACACACACACACAATGACAAGGACTTCCTGGTTGTCACTCAGGGATTAAGAATGTCACATTTGAACTGAAATGAATGTAATCTGACAAGACCAGTGTAGGCTGGGCTGGGAGGTGTAGTACCTGCTGTTTGACCACTAGGAGGCGCTGGACCTCCATGTAGGCAGCCTGTAGAGCAGCCCTGGCCTGGATCAGGCTGTTGTCGACCCCTTGTAGAGACCGGCTCAGATCCTCCTCTCTCAGAGACACAGCAAGGAGATGGTCCACCTGTAGACGCTCTGAAGGACAATACAATGATGGTTTACTGAGTGACAAACGAATACCTGGCCTGAACAGTGACTCAGACAGCATCACATCTAGTATTATAGACACAGTTACTACAGTAACAGGATGTTCACCAGTGTCCTGCTGTCCTAGAGGGGTTACTATAGTAACAGTTACTACGGTAACAGGATGTTCACCAGTGTGCTGTTGTCCTAGAGGGGTTACCATAGTAACAGTTACTACAGTAACAGGATGTTCACCTTTTTTGGACTTGACCTTCATTCTTTTACTCTTCCTCTCTGAATGAGGGATTTCAGGACATGCAATGTCCCCAGCTGCACGTCGTTTCATCCTGGCTCCCTGCGTGTCGGTCTGCTCCGTCCCCGAGCTGCTGTCCCCTATCACGGAGTCAGGTCTCGGCTCGACCCCTGGGGGCCCCTCTGGTAGTGGCCCCTGTACTTCTCTCTGTGCGCTGTCTTCACACGGTGTCGCCTCCACTTTAGGCTGCTGGAGGTTTCTGAAGAACGAGGAGCTTTGCTGGTCTGAGCTGCATCTGACTTCCCTTCCAGCCCCATCTCCTGGCATCGCTTGACCAGGGGTCTGACCCCCGAAGAGAGAGGAGAGGTTGGCGGTCGAGCGGTCTGGAGCCACGCTACTCTCCGAGAGGCTGCGCTTGCGAGGAGTCACTGGGGCGAAGGCGGGTCCAGAGTCTCCGAGGCCGAAGAGGGTCTCCCACTGAAACCCCTCGGCCAGAGGAACCTCTTCCCCCTCCTGGTCACAGGACACCATCTCGATACCAAACCTGATAAGACAGGATACATCTCATGTTCAGTCATCCATTACCATCAACTCCACATACATTTAACATGACTGACAGGACACGTCTATTTAAAAAGGTCCCAGATCTCTGAGTGCTTTTGTCATTGTCAAGCCAAACTATTTTTGGGGGGCATTATGGATTCCATAAGAGATGAGAGATAGACTGGCACCTAGCCTACTGTTAAAAGGCGAGGGGCTATACACTCAGTGGCCAGTTTATTAGGTACACCATCCGGTACCGGATTCGACTCCACCTCCACCAATTATTCGAGGCATGGAACACATTGCTCAATTGGTATCAAGGGACTTAACGTGTGCCAGGAATAACATTCCCCACACCGTTGACACCAGACAGGATGGGGACATGGACTGTTAGGAGGGGAACCCGGTAGTCTGCTGCAATAGCCCCTTCAGTGACGTGTTGTGCTTTCCGTGATGTCGTTCTGTTAGGTACTGCGTTAGTGGTCCGTTTGTGGGCCACCTGATTAGCTTGTACCATTCTGCACACCACTGTTAGGTACTGCGTTATTAGTGGTCTGTTTGTGGGCCGCCTGATTGGCTTGTACCGTTCTGGCCGTTCTCCTTGGACATCTATCGTTCCTGTTTCCTGTCGTTCTGCCCCTGAACAGGCAGTTAACCCACTGTTCCTAGGCCGTCATTGAAAATAAGAATTTGTTCTTAACTGACTTGCCTGGTTAAATAAAAGGTCAAATAAATAAATAAATAAAAACGAGCTGTTTTCACCCACAGGACTGCAGCTGACCGGATGTTGTTGTTTTTGTTGTCGCGCAGTCGTTCTCCATAAACCGTCGACACCCGTGCGTGATATGAGATACTGGATCTGACCCGCCTGGTACTGTCGATCCTACCACGCCGAACGTCGCTTAGGTCACTCGTTCTGCCCATTCTAATGTTCAATCCAACAGTAACTGAATGCCTCGATGCCTGTCTGCCTGCTTTATATTGCAAGCCACGCGACTCACTGTCTGTAGGAGCAAACCATTTCCGTGAAACGGGGTACCTAATAAACTGGCCACTGAGTGCATGTACCAAGCATCAGAATAGCAGAGCTAATCTAGGATCAGGTACCCCTTTATCTCTATAATTACTATACCAAACATTAGGAACACCTTCCTAGTATTGAGTTGCACCCCCCCCTTTTGCCCTCAGAACAGCCTCAATTCGTCAGGACATGGACTCTACAAGGTGTCGAAAGCGTTCCACAGGGCTGCTGGTCCATGTTGACTCCAATATTTCCCACAGTTATGTTAAGTTGTCTGGATGTCTTTTGGGAGGTGGACCATTCTTGATACACACGGGAAACTGTTGAGTGTGAAAAACCCAGCAGCGTTGCAGTTCTTGACACAATAACCCGTAACCCGTTGAAAGTCACAAATCTTTTGTCTTGTCCGTTCACCCACTGAATGACACACATACACAATCCATGTCTCAAATTGTCTCAAGGCTTAAAAAGCCTACTTTAACCCATCTCCTCCCCTTCATCTACACTGATTTGAAGTGGATTTAACAAGTGACATCAACAAGGGATCATACATTTCACCTGGATTCACCTGCTCAGTCTACGTCATGGAAAGAGCTCAGTGTATATTACCATCTAAAAGGCCAAACTGATCCTAGAGCAGAACTCCCACACCGAGATGCTGCAGGTAATTCTCCAGATGACCGCTCACCTGGGCATGCCTTTCCCCTGCTGCTGCTTCTTCCTGTGGACTTCCTGGTACACCTGGTCCCAGTTGACACAGCGTCGTGACCCCGACGAACTGATGAGCTGTCTTAACGTTGGCTTCAGCCCCAAATCCTTCTCCGCATCCCCTCTCCTCGTCCCGCTCACGTTCCTGATCCGCCGGGCGATGTTCAGATTGGGCTCGTGGCTGCCGCTCTTGGTCTTGGAGCCGATGTGTCGGGTGAGGTCCCTCTTTAGGCCGAGGGGCAGGGTGGGTTTGGTCTGGGTGGAGCCTGGGGAGGGGTCAGAGGTCGTGTGGAGGTCAAGGTTAGGATCGATGGTTCTCAAGGGGTCACTGTCTGACCATAGCCCTGCGTCTGCTACTTCCATGGCCTCCTCTCCAGCCACCAGGCCCCTCGCCTCCTCCCTCTCCCCCACCGCCTCCTCCCTGGGAGAGAGAGAGAGCACAGCCCCCCCTGGGGACTCCATGGTGGAAGTGCTGACCTGGACAGACTGAACAGATAGGTGGTCGTCTGAGGGAGACGTCACAAACTCCATCATGGTCTCTAAAGGCTCAGTAGCAGCAGCTCTGTCCTCAGCTGGGTTAGCTCTGCTGCTAGCTCTGTCCTCAGCTGGGTTAGCTCTGCTGCTAGCTCTGTCCTCAGCTGGGTTAGCTCTGCTGCTAGCTCTGTCCTCAGCTGGGTTAGCTCTGCTGCTAGCTCTGTCCTCAGCTGGGTTAGCTCTGCTGCTAGCTCTGTCCTCAGCTGGGTTAGCTCTGCTGCTAGCTCTGTCCTCAGCTGGGTTAGCTCTGCTAGCTCTGTCCTCAGCTGGGTTAGCTCTGCTGCTAGCTCTGTCCTCAGCTGGGTTAGCTCTGCTGCTAGCTCTGTCCTCAGCTGGGTTAGCTCTGCTGCTAGCTCTGTCCTCAGCTGGGTTAGCTCTGCTGCTAGCTCTGTCCTCAGCTGGGTTAGCTCTGCTGCTAGCTCTGTCCTCAGCTGGGTTAGCTCTGCTGCTAGCTCTGTCCTGTCTGGTCTGTCTAGACGACTTCCCTCTCTTCTGTCTGTTGTCGTCTGCGACCGTAACGCCAGCAGAGCTCTCCACCTGTTGTTGTTCCTCGATGTGTAGCACCATCTTCCTCTCCTTTTTCTCCATCCTATGGTCGTTGGACACTGCCTTCTGTGCCTCGGCCCTGTTGTTAACAGCAGACAGGTCCACGGAGCTCCTCTGGTCTAGCAGTGTCTCCTTGGCTCTCCTCAGCATCTCGGTCAGCAGCTGCTCCTGGTCCTGCTGGGGGGATTTTGATCCCTGCCTCCTCCCCAAATCCTGGCTTCTGTGTCTGGACAACCTAGGCTGGTCCGAGTCCTGGCTGGAGGCTCGGCTCAGCTGGGTCCTGGGGGTGGTAGAGGGGCTAGGGCTGGAGGCCCTACTGAGGTGGGTCTTGGGGCTGGGGGTTAGATTGAGGGTGGGGCTGGAGGCCCTACTGAGGTGGGTCTTGGGGCTGGAAGTTAGGGTGGGGCTGGGGCTGGAGGCCCTACTGAGGTGGGTCTTGGGGCTGGAAGTTAGGTTGAGGGTGGGGCTGGAGGCCCTACCCAGGTGGGTCTTGAGGCTGGTAGTCGAAGAGGAGGACAGGCCTTTCTCAAGGCACTCTGATGGTTTAGCTGCCCTCCGTCTGGTGGAGGTGGTCCCAGAGGAAGATGAGGAGGTTTGTCTGTCTGTCCTCAAACTATTGCTGTTATCACTGCTACTGATCCTTGTAGAGATGTCTCTAAGCTTCCTGGGTTCCCTCCCTTCTACACTATGATCAGGAGACCTCTGCTGCTGGGCTGCTCTCTGCTGGCCTGCTCGCAGGTCCTGTCTGGATTGAGTCGGCTTCAGACCCGAGGAGCGGTGGAGGTCCAGCGTTATGTCACGTCTGGGCCTCAGATCCACATCTCTGCCCTGGCCCAAGGGGGTCTGGGGGGTCTGGAAGGTTGGGGGAGGAGGAGGACCCTTTGGGTGCTTCTCTGAGGGGTGAGGATGAGGGTGAGTCTCCTTATGGGACGGATAAGGGGACCAGCGACAGGCCTTGTCGAGTTTAGGATTACTACCGAACGCCTTGGGCCCCATGCCACTTTTACGATCATGTTCTGCTCCACCGGCTGGCCCTTCCTGGGCCATGTTCTGGTGTCCACCCTTCTGGCAGTCATCCTGCGGTTCGAAGTGAGCGAATCTGTGTAGCTGGTCGAAGGACCCGACCGGATCCAGCTGGTCGCTGGTGAAGTCCATCCTGTGAAGAGACTCCGTGCTGCTCGGCCCTTCCGTCATGACACGGTCAGCGAGCACACCAGGAAGTCCGTGACCCCCTCTGCTGCTGCCGTATAGACCGGTAGCACCTCCTCCTCCGCTGTTCTGCTGCCAGGGTTCCCTCCCTCCGCTCTGCTGCTGTGCTGGGGGGTGGAGATACTCCTCCTGCTGCCATCTTTTATTGGTTCCCTCCCTGCTGTGCAGGCTGCCACTGCCTCTCTGTCCGGCGCTCCACTTGTAGACGTTGGGTGGTTCCTGGGCGTGCCAGGTGGCACTGCGGCCCTGTTTCCTGTCGTACCAGTTGAACCTGATGTCCTCCTGGGTCTCCCAGGGACCTCGACACCCGGCGGGGGTAGAGCTGCAGTCCCAGCCCCCTTGCTCCTGCCAGGCGGGCCCCTTGCATTTTCGAGGTGGTGGTGGTGGTGGTGTTGGAGGGGTTTTGTTGGGGTATCTCCAGTCCCACAACGCCCCCTTCTGGCAGAAGTACTGCCGTGCGTCACTCCACTTCTGGATCTGTTGCTGCCGTTTCCTACTCTCCTCTTCCTCTCTCCTCTGCGCCTCCTCCTCTCTGGCACGCTTTGCTGCAGCCTCCTCCTCCCTCCTGGAGACATGAGAGAAAACACACGCGTCAAAACCACTCACAGCTCCTGTTCATCTGACTGGCATGCACTTTTACACTGCAGTTCTACCGTCTGTCCTGAATCAGCCCTAGTCTACGGAGCCGTCATGATATAACAGACTGTAACATCCTTCATGATATGACCTACTGTAACATCCTTCATAGACCTAGTCTACGGAGCCTTCGTGATATAACCTACTGTAACATCCTTCATAGACCTAGTCTACGGAGCCTTCGTGATATAACCTACTGTGACATCCTTCATAGACCTAGTCTACGGAGCCTTCATGATATAACCTACTGTAACATCCTTCATAGACCTAGTCTACGGAGCCTTCATGATATAACCTACTGTAACATCCTTCATAGACCTAGTCTACAGAGCCTTCATGATAAAACCTACTGTAACATCCTTCATAGACCTAGTCTACGGAGCCTTCATGATCTGTAACATTTCATAGACCTAGTCTGAGCCTTCATGATATACCATGTAACACACTAACAATTCAACATTTAACCTACTATGTTAATAGACCAGTCTATAGCATTAACCTTGTAATCACCTTATCTTAATCGTGATATAACCTACTGTAACATCCTTCAAAGAAGCACAGCCTGATAAAAACTGTAACATCCTTCATAGACCTAGTCTACGGAGCCTTCGTGATAAAACCTACTGTAACATCCTTCATAGACCTAGTCTACGGAGCCTTCATGATCTGTGGTTTTACGACATTGAGTTTTAAATAACAATTCAACATTTAACCTAGTGTTAATAACCATTATAGCATTAACATGTAACAATTTAAAATTATTCAAAGTAAGACATCCTGATTAAAAACACCCTGGTTTTCTTTTAAATCATTAGGACATGTGAACAGTTTTAAATCAGGGTTCCAGTTTTAAATCATTAGGACATGTGAACAATTTAAAATTATTCGCACATGTGACAGTTTTAAATCATTAGGACATGTCAACAGTTTTAATCAGGGTTCCAGAGGTGGATCTGATCTGGGCCAGCAGCAGGTTTTAATCAGGGTTCCAGAGGTGGATCTGATCTGGGCCAGCAGCAGGTTTTAAATCAGGGTTCCAGAGGTGGATCTGATCTGGGCCAGCAGCAGGTTTTAATCAGGGTTCCAGAGGTGGATCTGATCTGGGCCAGCAGCCTCTTATTCACCGCTGAAGTGAGTTTGGAAATACTGAAAGTATGAAATTGAACTCAGAATCAAATAGGCTTCCCCCCCAAAAAAGAACATGGTCGCTGTGACAGAACGTTTATCAGGTAGCCTGATTTCAGATGCGTCCATGGGAACAGGATTTTTAGGGAAATCGTTCTTCTTGCAAAGCTTGTAAACATTCTAATGAAACTACTCTATTAATCTGACTACACACCACAAGCTATTGTATTAATCTGACTACACAAACTATTCTATTAATCTGACTACACACCACAAGCTATTCTATTAATCTGACTACACACCACAAGCTATTCTATTAATCTGACTACACACCACAAGCTATTCTATTAATCTGACTACACACCACAAACTATTCTATTAATCTGACTACACACCACAAGCAGATTATTGTGCGCATGTAACCATACAAATCGTGACATTTGAAAGTCTGCCTAGCAACAATATCTATTTCCCCCAGTGGTCTGCTGACTTTTGGCACAGCCCTCCTTGTGCCCATGGGGTTGCATTCCAAACAGCACCCTACTTCCTTTGACCAGGTTCCAGTGCACTATAAAGAATAACGTGGCATTTGGGACAGGCTCCTGCCCAGAGTGTTAAACTCCACGAGGTCTGCGGCTGTGGCCCGGGCAGAAGGTCTGTCATATGACACGGGGACAGGGACAGCTGCAAGCCCTCTGCTGCTGGTGACAATCATCACACACACACACATACCCTACTGTTCTAGTTGGACAAGCCTCAAACATCCTTAGGCATCTTAAGACCCATTTCAGTTTCCACTGAAAGCCCTTCCTTTAGCCTAGGGCAGGGTTCCCCAACTGGTGGCCCACGGCCCGATTTTTGCCCATGGGTGGTTTTATTTTAGTTTTCTGAGCCCAAAAAATTGTAAAGGAGACTAAAAACACCAGGAAACCAGCTCCAAGTGATTTGAATTTTGGAAATGTGTTTCCTAAGTATTCACACACATAATTAGCTTGTAGTGTGTGGTAGAGATACTCTTAATGATACTCTTAACCTGGCCTGATGACTCCTTGCTGTCCCCAGTCCACCTGGCCGTGCTGCTGCTCCAGTTTCAACTGTTCTGCCTGTGGCTATGTAACCCTGACCTGTTCACCGGACATACCTGTCCCAGACCTGCTGTTTTCAACTCTCTAGAGACAGCAGGAGTGGTAGAGATACTGTTAATGATCGGCTATGAAAAGCCAACTGACATTTACTCCTGAGGTGCTGACTTGTTGCAACCACTGTGATTATTATTATCTGACCCTGCTGGTCATTTATGAACATTTGAACATCTTGGCCATGTTCTGTTATAATCTCCACCCGGCACAGCCAGAAGAGGACTGGCCACCCCTCATAGCCTGGTTCCTCTCTAGGTTTCTTCCTAGGTTTTGGCCTTTCTAGGGAGTTTTTCCTAGCCACCGTGCTTCTACACCTGCATTGCTTGCTGTTTGGGGGTTTTAGGCTGGGTTTCTGTACAGCACTTTGAGATATCAGCTGATGTAAGAAGGACTATATAAATAAATTTGATTTGATAATTAGAGACACAGGTGATCATAATACAAACGTAAGCAAGATATGAAATTATGTTTTAGTCAAATATTATATCTGTTTAGGATACTCGCTGTCGATTTGCAGTCGACAAATTAGGCTTTTTGTAATTATGTTCTGGACCCCCCCGCCATCCGCTCAAGAATTAAGTTGATGATCCCTACGGCTTAGTCTTTCAATGCTATGTGGAAACTGTGCCACATAATATTTAGGCCAGATATACAGGTCAAAGGTCAATAACATGTAGGTCTGATATACAGGTCAAAGGTCTATAACATGTAGGTCAGATATAAAGGTCAAAGGTCTATGGAAGGCTAGTGTGTTTTCCAACCGAACATCCTACCACCACTATCTGTGAATCAGACCTCTCTTCAGAAAGATTAAGCCAGTGATCCTGGCCGACCGCGACCCTGGCAGACCGCGACCCTGGCAGAACGCGACCCTGGCAGAACGCGACCCTGGCAGAACGCGACCCTGGCAGAACGCGACCCTGGCAGAACGCGACCCTGGCAGAACGCGACCCTGGCAGAACGCGACCCTGGCAGACCGTGATCCTGGCAGACCGTGATCCTGGCTGCAGAGTTTCTGGTGCAATGCAGATACTGAGTGACACAGCATACATTCTATAGGTAGCATTCAGTGCTATTATTATCTATCAATATTATAAATATATCTATAATATATAATATAATTATTGTCCATTACTAAGATGAGATGCCCCAAAACCAACTATATATGTTCCACTCCTATACATGAGGCCAGTGAGAGGACGGTGTCCCACTCCTATACATGAGGACGGTGTCCCACTCCTATACATGAGGCCAGTGAGAGGACGGTGTCCCACTCCTATACATGAGGACGGTGTCCCACTCCTATACATGAGGACGGTGTCCCACTCCTATACATGAGGCCAGTGAGAGGATGGTTTCTGTGAACACTCTTTCTAGAAGCCATAGAGGACATGATGTGGAATGTGATCAAGCTGGAGTGAGTGAGAGGGTGCTGTGACTGTAATGCTTTTTTTAGTATGTAACCCTGACACACGACCCCTCCCTCCCCCTCTCTCTCTGCCCTGGACTCCCTGACACACAACCCCCCCCCCCTCTCTCTCTCTCTGCCCTGGACTCTCTGACACACGACCCCTCCCTCCCCCTCTCTCTCTGCCCTGGATTCCCTGACACACGACCCCTCCCTCCCTCTCTCTCTCTCTGCCCTGGACTCTCTGACACACGACCCCTCCCTCCCTCTCTCTCTCTGCCCTGGACTCTCTGACACACAACCCCTCCCTCCCTCTCTCTCTCTGCCCTGGACTCTCTGACACATAACCCCTCCCTCCCTCTCTCTCTCTCTCTGCCCTGGACTCTCTGACACACAACCCCTCCCTCCCTCTCTCTCTCTGCCCTGGACTCTCTGACACACAACCCCTCCCCCTCTCTCTCTGCCCTGGACTCTCTGACACATAACCCCTCCCTCCCTCTCTCTCTCTGCCCTGGACTCCCTGACACACGACCCTTCCCTCCCCTCTCTCTCTCTGCCCTGGACTCCCTGACACACGACCCCTCCCTCTCTCTCTCTCTGCCCTGGACTCTCTGACACACAACCCCTCCCTCCCTCTCTCTCTGCCCTGGACTCTCTGACACACGACCCCTCCCTTCCCCAGTCCTGGGCTCTATGAGCAGCAACCATAGAGATAAAATAAAAAGAAGAGGTCTCATCTTTGTAACGGTGCCATTTTATGGCGTCTGTGACAGGACGATGCCTTATATCCCATCTAGAGTCCTCTTTCTACGTCTATGAGCAGCAGTATGGTTCACGTCACAGCTAAATGAGAAGAGTGACCCAAAACCATGACACCTAATATGTGACTATACATGGTCCACTAGTCCAGACACACAGACCAAACATCATGATAAACATTGTGATAATTAACATTATGATCAGACCATTGAGGAGTTCTCAGCTCTCGTTCTAAGGGGGGGGGTTTCCCCAACCCAGGAACACATGTTCTCTATTCAAAATCATCGAGAGTTTAGCAGACAAACAAATACATGAGAGAAGAAAATAAAAAGCAACCCCCCCCCCTCCCCTCTCTTACCTGATCACTTCCTTCCGGGTCTCGATCAGTTTGATCAGATCCTTGTCGAAGTACTCCTCTTCCTGGTCGTTCCCGGCACCCTCGCGTTCCGCCGTCTCCACGCGCTGCTTGTGCACCCTGCTGGATATGTGGTTGGCGTAGTCCGTTAGACTCACCACGGTCACCCGGCACACCGGGCACTCGTGGCCACAGTCCCTGGGGAGGGAAGGGGACAGCGGGCGCTCAATAACCCCCTCTGGCATGGTGATATGCGCTTCTAGTCACAACTTGTCTGGTCTCCCTGTTCGTCTGCAGAGCACTTGGACAATACCGGCGGCTCTAGGTTTAAGGAATTATTCAATTATTTTTTTAAAAGGAAAGTACTCAACAATCCTTAAGATAAAACACTCGTCCCGTTTCTTTTGCTCTTCAGAGATCAGGAGGCAAAATGACTTTATTTTCGGTCGTTTAAGAATTTTTTTTTTTTTTAAAGGAGTTAAGATCAGCTGGTTAAGTCTTCGTGAACATCTTCGAGGCTTCTAGTTGTTTCCAGCGGGCCGATGGTGGCAGTCTTGGCCGGGGATGGGAGGCTCGTGTGTCGTCGGTAACATGGTCACATTTACCCCACGATACACACTACACAGCCACCCAGGCAGCTGACGGAGCACGGTGGAGCGGTGGCCGATGTGGAGACAGGCAGGGAGGGACGGCTGCCTCAGCCTAGCACGCTGCTGCTGTCATGGTGGTAGTCCGCTGTGCTCAGCCAGCCTCTCTCTATTTCTGCTATGCACCTCAGATAACAACCCCCCTCCCACTTCATCCTACTGAATACCCAACTGTGGAGCTGCTTAGCCTGTGAACCAATCCTGAGGCTGGTTGTAACCGGAGCCGTGGCCAAGTAACAGCTGTAGATAATTCACCACAGAAGTGTGCATCCTATATGGCACCCTAAAACACTATATAGTGCACTAGTGTTGATCAGAGCCCTCTATAGGGAATAGGGTTCTATTTAGGACACCTACACAAACCTCTCCCTGCAGAAGGGCTGAGAGGTACCGTGACTTCATTGGCTAGGGGTTCAAACCTCTCAGAAACTGGTCACACTGACCTCGGCTCCCTGACGTTCTGTTAACTCATTGATAAGGTTCAGGGGGGTGTACTGTTTTGTCTTGTGCAAAAGTACAAAGGGCACAAGGACCCCCACCCCCCCTCTCAAAAAAACAATGGGTTCAATAATGTAATCAGTGAATCAATACTAGCTATATCTTTACATATGGTCTCATCAAAATGTGCTTTTCATAGGTTTGCAATTCTCACTTGAGGGGGATAATGTCTGCATGTCCATTTTACTGACAAAGACGTTCATTCATTTTCAATAAAGGAACAATATTTTAAAGTCGTAAGAAAGAGCTACCTCTCAACTAGACTAGGAACTCATGATAATATAATACACTTATTCATCTTAAAACAACCAGGAATAACAAATGTATGTTAAATTGTAACACATTCCCCTCTCCTTTCTCCTAGATGTTAGTTAAGAGCCTCTCCTCCCCCTAGATGTTAGTTAAGAGCCTCTCCTCCCCCCTAGATGTTAGTTAAGAGCCTCTCCTCCCCCTAGATGTTAGTTAAGAGCCTCTCCTCCCCCTAGATGTTAGTTAAGAGCCTCTCCTCCCCCTAGATGTTAGTTAAGAGCCCTCCTCCCCCCTAGATGTTAGTTAAGAGCCTCTCCTCCCCTAGATGTTAGTTAAGAGCCTCTCCTCCCCCTAGATGTTAGTTAAGAGCCTCTCCTCCCACCTAGATGTTAGTTAAGAGCCTCTCCTCCCCCTAGATGTTAGTTAAGAGCCTCTCCTCCCACCTAGATGTTAGTTAAGAGCCTCTCCTCCCCTAGATGTTAGTTAAGAGCCTCTCCTCCCCCTAGATGTTAGTTAAGAGCCTCTCCTCCCCCTAGATGTTAGTTAAGAGCCTCTCCTCCCCTAGATGTTAGTTAAGAGCCTCTCCTCCCCCCTAGATGTTAGTTAAGAGCCTCTCCTCCCCCTAGATGTTAGTTAAGAGCCTCTCCTCCCCCTAGATGTTAGTTAAGAGCCTCTCCTCCCCCTAGATGTTAGTTAAGAGCCTCTCCTCCCCCTAGATGTTAGTTAAGAGCCTCTCCTCCCCTAGATGTTAGTTAAGAGCCTCTCCTCCCCCTAGATGTTAGTTAAGAGCCTCTCCTCCCCCTAGATGTTAGTTAAGAGCCTCTCCTCCCCTAGATGTTAGTTAAGAGCCTCTCCTCCCCCTAGATGTTAGTTAAGAGCCTCTCCTCCCCCTAGATGTTAGTTAAGAGCCTCTCCTCCCCTAGATGTTAGTTAAGAGCCTCTCCTCCCACCTAGATGTTAGTTAAGAGCCTCTCCTCCCCCTAGATGTTAGTTAAGAGCCTCTCCTCCCCCTAGATGTTAGTTAAGAGCCTCTCCTCCCCCTAGATGTTAGTTAAGAGCCTCTCCTCCCCCTAGATGTTAGTTAAGAGCCTCTCCTTTCCCCTAGATGTTAGTTAAGAGCCTCTCCTCCCCCTAGATGTTAGTTAAGAGCCTCTCCTCCCCTAGATGTTAGTTAAGAGCCTCTCCTTTCCCTAGATGTTCAGTTAAGAGCCTCTCTCCCCCTAGATGGACAGTCACTCCCCCTAGATGTTAGTTAGAGCCTCTCCTCCCCCTAGATGTTAGTTAAGAGCCTCTCCTCCCCCTAGATGTTAGTTAAGAGCCTCTCCTCCCCTAGATGTTAGTTAAGAGCCTCTCCTCCCCCTAGATGTTAGTTAAGAGCCCTCCTTTCCCCTAGATGTTAGTTAAGAGCCTCTCCTCCCCCTAGATGTTAGTTAAGAGCCTCTCCTCCCCTAGATCAAAAGTAGTCCCCTAGATGTTAGTTAAGAGCCTCTCCTCCCCCTAGTGCCAGTTAGATGTACCCCTCCCCCGTTGTTCCAGTCAGCTGGTCCCCCTAGATGTTAGTTAAGAGCCTCTCCTCCCCCTAGAGTTAGGTTAAGCCTGTTGCTCCCCCTAGATGTCAGTCCCCCTAGATGGGGCCTGTTGCTCCAGTTAGCCTCTCCTCCCCCTAGATGTTAGTTAAGAGCCGGGCCCTGCGGTCACATATTTCAGTAATCTCCAGGACAGTCACTTGAAATAGTTGCAGAGTGCCGTTGCCCCACATGACAAGTCCCGGTCTTTTGACCAAGGCCTAAAGGACTCTGTCTCCAGTCAGTAGGGTGTCGGGGCCTGTTGTTCCAGTCAGCTGGTCGTCAGTAGGTCGGGGCCTGTTGCTCCAGTCAGTTGGTCGGGGCCTGTTGCTCCAGTCAGTCGGTCGTCAAGTCGGTCGGGGCCTGTTGCTCCAGTCAGTCAGTCGGGGCCTGTTGCTCCAGTCAGTCGGTCGGGGCCTGTTGCTCCAGTCAGTCGGTCGGGGCCTGTTGCTCCAGTCAGTCGGTCGGGGCCTGTTGCTCCAGTCAGTCGGTCGGGGCCTGTTGCTCCAGTCAGTCGGTCGGGGCCTGTTGCTCCAGTCAGTCGGTCGGGGCCTGTTGCTCCAGTCAGTCGGTCGGGGCCTGTTGCTCCAGTCAGTCGGTCGGGGCCTGTTGCTCCAGTCAGTCGGTCGGGGCCTGTTGCTCCAGTCAGTCGGTCGTCAAGTCGGTCGGGGCCTGTTGCTCCAGTCAGTTGGTCGTCAAGTCGGTCGGGGCCTGTTGCTCCAGTCAGTTGGTCGGGCCCTGTTGTTTCAGTCCAGGGCATAAATTTAACACGGTTAGATTTAGGTACTGGTGGGTAAGAATGTCCATTCCACCAGTGGTGAACGGTGCTGGCGGGTGGTCAATACGCAGGGCTACAGCGGGAACATTACATTTGCGAATAAAAATAGTCAAAGTCATGTACGAGCACGTGCGAGCTGCGTTTTATAACAGTTCAATGCTGCAGTAGCTGTTTTCAAAGTATTTCTTCTCTTTTGTTTCATAGCTGCTAATCGCACAAATAAATATTATTCCTATATCCCACCTCTGGCTGCCTGGAAGCCCAGTGCCCACTGAGTGAAGTGCTGAGGGATTTATTTTGGAAGACGCTGCACACAGGCATAGAAGATCTAATCTAAGTCTAATTCTAGTCTAATTTACTCAAGAGTCTACAGAGAGAGACTTTGTCCTTTTGTTTCTTAGTTATTTACATTGTTCTGTTCCCAAGCTCGGTTGTTTTTCCAAAGTTAGTTTGAGCCTGCTGCTTCAGCTGACAGTGAAGAGCCAGATCCCAAATCTCACACACAGACAAAGCGTGACACCATGCGGAGTGGCCCGGTTACCACGGTAACCTCCCACCCTTAAAGGGGCAGCTGAACATTTGGTCTTGTCTGATATTTTGGTTAAAAGACTCAGGGCAAAAATGTAAAAACATAAATAAATAAAAATCACATTACAAAGTATGGCGGGAAAAATATATTGGGTGGTAGAAATGAATGGCTGGTAGATTTTTTTCTATATTTTTTATCTACCTACCACAACGCCTGGTGGGCCAAAAATAAAAAATGTAGGCCCTGTTCCAGTCATCAGTAGGTCCGGGCCAGTTGTTCCAGTCATCAGTAGGTCCGGGCCAGTTGTTCCAGTCAGTTGTTCAGTAGGTCCAGTAGGTCCGGGCCAGTTGTTCCAGCCAGTTGTTCCAGTCATCAGTAGGTCCGGGCCAGTTGTTCCAGTTGTTCCAGTCATCAGTCCGGGCCAGTTGTTCCAGTCATCAGTAGGTCCGGGCCAGTTGTTCCAGTCATCAGTAGGTCCGGGCCAGTTGTTCCAGTCTGATTGTATCTATACATAAATATATGCCATAGTTGTGGCAGCTATGCCCCTACCCATTTTCCAGATAATGCTAGGCTGGGCAGACCTGACCAATCACACGCGTGACAAATCACACGCGTGACCAATGTCAAGTGCTGGAAGGTTTTCCTGATTACAAGACTTGACAGGAGTTGCAGCATCATCTCCTGTTGTGGGAATTCATTCATCTCAAGAAAACATAATCCAACTCGCTCTGCAGGAAAAATGAGGCTAAATGTGCAACAATTGGTGCATCATCCCTAAAGCCAACACCTCATTTGGCCGCCTTTCGTTCCAGTACTCTGCTGCCTGTGACTGGAACGAATTGCAAAAATTGCTGAAGTTGGAGACTTTTATCTCCCTCACCAACTTCAAACATCAGCTATCTGAGCAGCTAACCGATCGCTGCTGCTGTACATAGTCTATTGGTAAATAGCCCACCCATTTTCACCTACCTCATCCCCATACTGTTTTTATTTATTTACTTTTCTGCTCTTTTGCACACCAATATCTCTAAAATAAATAAAGGTGAAATAAAAGTTTTAAAAAATAAAATAAAAACTGTAGATGGGTAAGTTAGGGTAAGTTCAGTACATGGGTAAGTTAGGGTAAGTTCAGTGCATGGGTAAGTTAGGGTAAGTTCAGTGCATGGGTAAGTTAGGGTAAGTTCAGTGCATGGGTAAGTTAGGGTAAGTTCAGTGCATGGGTAAGTTCAGTGCATGGGTAAGTTAGGGTAAGTTCAGTACATGGGTAAGTTATGGGTAAGTTCAGTACATGGGTAAGTTCAGCACATGGGTAAGTTCAGCACATGGGTAAGTTAGGGTAAATTCAGTACATGGGTAAGTTAGTGTAAGTTCAGTACATGGGTAAGTTCAGCACATGGGTAAGTTCAGCACATGGGTAAGTTCAGCACATGGGTAAGTTAGTGTAAGTTCAGTACATGGGTAAGTTCAGCACATGGGTAAGTTAGTGTAAGTTCAGTACATGGGTAAGTTCAGTGCATGGGTAAGTTAGGGTAGGTTAGGGTAAGTTCAGCACATGGGTAAGTTAGGGTAAGTTCAGCACATGGGTAAGTTAGTGTAAGTTCAGTACATGGGTAAGTTAGTGTAAGTTCAGCACATGGGTAAGTTAGGGTAAGTTCAGTGCATGGGTAAGTTAGGGTAAGTTAGTGTAAATTCAGTACACGGGTAAGTTAGGGTAAGTTAAGTACACGGGTAAGTTAGTGTAAGTTCAGTACACGGGTAAGTTAGTGTAAGTTCAGTACACGGGTAAGCTAGGGTAAGTTAGGGTAAGTTCAGCACATGGGTAAGCTAGGGTAAGTTCAGCACATGGGTAAGCTAGGGTAAGTTCAGCGCATGGGTAAGTTCAGCACATGGGTAAGCTAGGGTAAGTTCAGCACATGGGTAAGTTAGGTAAGTTCAGCACATGGGTAAGTTAGTGTAAGTTCAGCACATGGGTAAGTTAGTGTAAGTTCAGCACATGGGTAAGATAGTAAGTTAGGGTAAGTTCAGCACATGGGTAAGCTAGGGTAAGTTCAGCACATGGGCAAGCTAGGGTAAGTTCAGCGCATGGGTAAGCTAGGGTAAGTTCAGTGCATGGGTAAGCTAGGGTAAGTTCAGTGCATGGGTAAGCTAGGGTAAGTTCAGTGCATGGGTAAGCTAGGGTAAGTTCAGCACATGGGTAAGCTAGGGTAAGTTCAGCACATGGGTAAGCTAGGGTAAGTTCAGTGCATGGGTAAGCTAGGGTAAGTTCAGCAGTAGTTCTCACCGGCCCTTAAGGTTCTCCAGTTCCCGATGATGCAGCATACTCTTCATATGCTCATCCATCTCCTGGAGACACAAGAACACAAACCATTCCCACCTAAAGACTTGATATTTATCACAAACCATTCCCACCTAAAGACATGATATTTATCACAAACCATTCCCACCTAAAGCCATGATATTTATCACAACAAACCATTCCCATCTAAAGACATATTTATCACAACAAACCATTCCCATCTAAAGACATGATATTTATCAAAACAACAAGGTCATGGTGATGAAAGCGCCGGTCTTTAGGTTTTAGAAAAGCGCTATAAAAAATGTCTTATGTGACTCGATTTCTTTCCAGGAGCTTTGAAAAGGTTTTTTACCTGTTTGGAGCTGTAAACGATCTGACAGAGAATACACTTCCTTTCTCTCCCCATGTTGGATATTGGTGATGGGTTTCAAAAAAAATCAGGCCATTACGTACTGTTGGGAGAAAAAACATTTAAAAGGAGAATTATTGAAAACAGTCGATATAAAAAGCTTCACTGACTGAACTGACACTGTGCAAATTGTTTGTACAACACGGCTGCCTCAATTATATATAAACGTCAGCTGCCCAAATACATGTGGACTATATTATGTTACGTACAAGCATGCAGGACTGCTGCCAGTGACCAGCTATCCTCTGACTGCCCAAAGCCGCAGCAGAGTGTGTGTGTGTGTGCATATGAGACTTGACTGGCAAAGGCCCATCAGCTGGGACAGAGGGGAGCGGAGGTCATCTCTGCCCCCATCAGCTGGGACAGACGGGAGCGGAGGTCATCTCTGCCCCATCAGCTGGGACAGAGGGGAGCGGAGGTCATCTCTGCCCCATCAGCTGGGACAGAGGGGAGCAGAGGTCATCTCTGCCCCATCAGCTGGGACAGAGGGGAGCGGAGGTCATCTCTGCCCCATCAGCTGGGACAGAGGGGAGCGGAGGTCATCTCTGCCCCATCAGCTGGGACAGAGGGGAGCGGAGGTCATCTCTGCCCCATCAGCTGGGACAGAGGGGAGCAGAGGTCATCTCTGCCCCATCAGCTGGGACAGAGGGGAGCGGAGGTCATCTCTGCCCCATCAGCTGGGACAGAGGGGAGCAGAGGTCATCTCTGCCCCATCAGCTGGGACAGAGGGGAGCGGAGGTCAGCTCTTTCCCACCGCCCACGTCTAGCTGGCTCTTCCTCAACATGCTTAAGATCACCACCCAACCCTAACCCAATCTGGCCTCCCCTGAATGCCAGCCCTACAGCACAGACTCTGCCAGTCCACAGAGTGCCACAGAGTTCACACTAGCCTAATTCCAGACTCAGAGTACATATCAAATTGTAATTTTCCCTATATATAGTGCACTGCTGTTACAAATTACTGCACTACATAGGGAATAGGGTGCCAGTTGTGGTTAAAAATAGTGCACTACATAGGGAATAGGGTGCCATTTGGATGACCTGGTGATAGAACAACTCTAGAGCCAGACAGCAGGGCTGGTGGAGAAGCTGGTGGAGAGAACAACTCCAACCCCTCTCCAGGAACAGGCTTAGAGTTCAAACCCACAGGACGGTCTCTCTCCAGGAACAATTGCTTTGTCACATGTTTTGTAGTTTTCCTTGAGTTCCTTGTTGCAAACAGGAAGAATGTTTTGGAATATTAGTATGTCTTATGTATTTTTTTCTAATTTCATGATTATTATCTTGTCTCGTCGCTTCAACTCCCCAACGGGCTCAGGAGAGGCGAAGGTAGAGTCATGCGTCCCCCGAAACATGACCCGCCTAACCACGCTTCTTAACACCCGCTCGCTTAACCCGGAAGCCAGCAGCACCAATGTGTCAACTGATGACCGGAGTCAGCTTGCAGGTGCACGGCCTGCCACAAGGGGGCGCTAGAGGGCGATGAGCCACGTAAAGCCCGCCCCTGGCCAAACCCTCCCCTAACCCGAAAGCCAGCAACACCAATGAGAGGAAAAACTGTTCAACTGACGACCGAAGTCAGCCGGTTGTGACGCCCGACCCCCCACAAAGAGTCGCTAGAGCGCGATTAGTCAAGTAGAGGATCGAACCACAGGCTGTAGTGACGCTGCAACACAGCGATGCAGTGCCTTAGACCGCAGTGCCCTTTGGGAGGCCAGGGATATTTTGTATCTGTAACAAGTTTCCTTCTTCTCACTCTGTCATTTAGGTTAGTAATTGTGGGGTAACTACAATGTTGTTGATCCATCCTCAGTTTTCTCCAATCACAGCCGTTAAACTCTGTAACTGTTTTAAAGGTACCATTGACCTCCATGGTGAAATCGCTAAGCAGTTTCCTTCCTCTCCAGCAACTGAGTTAGGAAGGACGCCTGTATCTTTGTAGTGACTGGGTATTTTAATACACCATCAACATTGTGATTAATAACTTCACCATGCTCAAAGGGATATTCAATGTCTGCTTTTTACCCAGCTACCAATAGGTGCCCTTCTTTGTGAGGAAATTGGAAAACCTCCCTGGTCTTGTGTGTTTGAAATTCACTGCTCGACTAAGGGACCTTAATGATAATTCTGTGTGTGGGGTCAAAACCCATGCAACTTATGCTAATTTTGACTCCTGAACTTATTTAGGATTACCATAACAAAGGGCTTGAATACTTATTGACAAGAAATTTCAACTTTTTAAAAACTTTTATTATTTACATTTTTTTTTTATGGCGAAAAACTATTTCACTTTGACATTATGGGGTATTGTGTGTAGGCCATTGACAAAACATCTCAATGTAATCCATTTTAAATTCAGGCTGTAACAACAACAAAATGTGGAAAAAGTCCAGGGGTATGAATACTTTCTGAAGGCACTGTATATGGTTCAGTTTACCACAGAGGTAAAAACCAAATATCAAATATACAATTAACTTTATCTAGTTTCAGGATGTATACCAATTCATTGTGTATTACAGCCTGATTCATCAGACGAACCTTAGTAGTTTGCTAACTAGCTGTGTGTGTGTGTGTGTGCGCAGTAGCGACCCGTCATTCAGGGCTTTGACAT
Source organism: Oncorhynchus tshawytscha (assembly GCF_018296145.1). NCBI lineage: Eukaryota > Metazoa > Chordata > Actinopteri > Salmoniformes > Salmonidae > Oncorhynchus > Oncorhynchus tshawytscha. The sequence continues at coordinate 3,416,305 of NC_056436.1, read as the reverse complement.
GTTTGGCTATTATATATAAATATATATATATATATATATATATATAAATAAAGATTTTAGTTTATTATTGCCTGTTATTTTGGCCTTAATACATGTCACATATCAGTTTGAAAACAATGTAAAAAAATAAATAATAATAATTGAGTTAATAAAGCCGCATACAAACATGGTCGCTTTTATTTTCTTGAGTAAAGCAGCTCCAAAATACAGGTGTTTCAGTCTAGATCCGTGCTTTCTGTGGTGGTGGTGGTGGTTGGCAGCAATGCAGAAAAAACAGAGCATAGGGGTTGGTAATGTTCTCTAGTTGTGCCGTGATTGGCTCAGTGTTCTGTCACTCATGGGGACACCCCGTCACTGCAAAATCTAAGGGTAGAGCTCAAACATTCAAGCCCCTTGGGTGCTGCCATAGTTACATTAAAAGTGCCCATCCAAGAACGCTCAAGGTCATTGGCCACAGATAAAATGAGGTCAAATCACACTATATCTACCGTAGCTGATCACGTCAACATCATACTTTCAAAATCTTAGCTCATCGGCCATTGGATAAACATTACACAACAAGTTGGAAATCGCAAATTCAACGCGGAGTGGTTTGGAAGGAATCAGTGGCTAACTGCAAAGCAATCAATACCCTGCTGTGTGTAAGGGTCTCTTTTCCAAGTTTAAAAGGATAAACAACATTCACATGCAACACCATCAGCCAGAAAAGATTGAGAACATTGGTCATGCTGTCAATCCTGCATGACTTCTGGGAACTCTGGGGAAGAAAACGGTCTTCCGACTCGGTATTCCAAGTCGGGAACTCTGGCCTCTTTCTAGATCTCCAACCTGAAGATCCCTGACGTCATGATTCAACATTGTGTCATCCCCCCCGTCCCCACCCCAGAGTTCCCAATTGTCTTGAAAGCACCATATATCCAGAGAATGCCACAATTTGCTGACAAAATTTGCCCACAAGGACCGCCGTGCCACCTTCCTGTTCAAGTGAGCACAGCACAACAAGGGGAGTCCAAATATGCATTGTACTGCATATATGACTATACTGCATATATGATGTAATATGCCAGGGAGATATGTATACTGTAGCTAAGATAGTAATACTAAGTGTATGTTGTGTAGTAAGCTGTTAGTAGCCTCACCCTAATAATTTGGTCCATTTCACCCTCATAACTTAGCCTACTGTTCTGAATTGGTGGTGCACGTCTAGCCTATCGCCTGTTTAAGATAAACGTAATCACGGAATATTGTAAGAGCTTTCAATGTCTGCTTATAAGCCCCCTTTATTTATCCCGCAGTTATGACTTGGTGTACCGGGAGAATACTGTAAGAACGGCTCATGTTCTGAATTCTGTCGCTGTACATTTCAAAAGTGCTGAACAACTAGTTATATTGACTACGTCCGTCCTAGCTCGGCCATTAATTTCTTAATCGAAATTACAGATTGCCTCTTATCTGCTCCTCATCCCCTTATGCCATAGTTTGTACATCTCAATTGTCAGTAGAAACCACATTTGTTTAAACAAGTCAGCCATATCAGCTATGTTTCTTTCAAAGGCAGTAAATGAAGCTGAACTAACTGTTTCACTGCCAGAAAAGGCTCTGCTGATATTAAGATGTAGCAGTGGTAAGGATTCACTCCATGGTGCTGAACAAAAAAAGGTCTGCTGTTGGGACAGCTTTATGTATACCCTAACAGTTGGTGGGCACCGTTCGTCACCGTTATAGTGTAAATAATGTGTTGTATTGTGTACTGGCTTTGCTGACATGTACCTAAAAAAAGAAAATAAAAAAAATAGTTTGCCAACCAAGACTGACATGCTAAAATCGCCACTGTTTTGTGTGTTTGTGTGTGTGGGGGGGGGGCGTGGGTTGTCAATACATGCGTTGCGTGGCTATCAACAAACACCCGCCATATCCAGTCCATTGTTTTGCTAGCAAGCTAGCCTTGTTTAGGATGGAGCCTTTCCGTACACATGGCTCTGTTCACAACTAGCTAACTGCTCTGGCGAACAAGTGGCTAGCCAACGTAGCTACTTCAGACACAAATGTAAATATATTAGCTACTTACTATATTGTTGTTTGTATACGCATGAGGTTAGCTACTCACTACATACCGTTAGCTAGCTAGCTACCGTTAGCTAAAATATGTATGTCTAACTAGCTACATTAGCTAACGTTACTTCTATCTAGCAAGGAAACAAACGCACTGTTCTCACGGCAGTTCTTCAAAACTGACCCAAAACTCTTCTCATTTAAGTTATAACTGTGTGTATGTAGCTAAACGCATGTACATTTAGCAAGAATACCTGTGAAAATATCTCGTTTAGTGGCGCAAGTTCATCCACTTCCCGTCTTGTCGCTGCATCGACCCGGTTGACCCTCCCAGATGTGGACCGGGCCGTGAAGACGCGAAGCCAAAAAGGTTTTTACCACAGATAGAACAATGAGACAAATATTTCACCGGATGTATCTATTTGAAGCTTCCGCTTGGCATTTCCCCTCACTACCAAATATGGCAATACCAAAATCAGTGGGGAGAAGATTGGATGTATTCGAACATTTTACTAATTTTCTCATCGATTAAAATTTTTATCTCAATACAGTTTTCTTTTCCAAAAACTAAAATATGTTACGACAGACTTTACCCGTTAGACTTTTTTTAAATTCGCATTGTTTAGAAGGGGCGCAAAGGCACAAGCGCACTTCGAAAAGTAGGCGCTCTCTAACGGAAATATGCAAATACATGACAGAACGAACCAATAGGTTCTCGCTAAGTCGTGCTTGGCTCTGCCCACCTCGTTGCTTGTTCTGCCCACTATGACTCTTTGTTTCCGTTTGAAACGACAGGCTGTGGGTTATCTTGGTTTACTTGGTTTAAAAAATAATCCCAAAAAGTGTGCAATTTTTGTGTTGAATTCAACGAGAGAGAGTGTCGAAATTGGTAAGCAAAAAATGTAATTGCTAATTTACTATGTGAGGCTTATTTGATTGAATAGAATGGAGAATCTATCAAAAAAGTGCAACATCCAGAACACTCAGTTTTAAAATTATTTACAAGTAAAAAGTCTTACTAAAGCAGTGGAACGTAATAAAACCCATAGTGATATACATCCTTTAATTAAACATATAACAAAGACCTATAACCAAGTAAATGCTAAGAATGTGCTGGGGGACATATACAGAATTATCCAAGAAGAAATCAAATATGAGAATATTACAGTGGTAACTAATTGGGAAGATGAGCTGCAAATAGTAATAACCAAAGAGGACTGAGAGGACATATCAAGAAACACGTCCAAGATAACCAACTCTCTACTTTGGAGGAGGTAATATTCTTGGGAAACTCCTATAATACAATGAAAATACAACTGTGACATCACACCAAGTTGCTGGCTTTACTGTAGGGAGAGCAGAGCTAACTCACGTATTATATTCCTGCCCAGTCCTCAATCATTTCTGAATTGAAGTATACAAAGTATTGGATGATACTTTCAAACGTTTGGCGCTTTCTCTAAATCCAGAATAAATACTCTGAGGGGAGAACCCCTCATGCACTGTTCCTCTACTCTGATAAATATACTCTGAGGGGAGAACCCCTCATGCACTGTTCCTCTACTCTGATAAATATACTCTGAGGGGAGAACCCCTCATGCACTGTTCCTCTACTCTGATAAATATACTCTGAGGGGAGAACCCCTCATGCACTGTTCCTCTACTCTGATAAATATACTCTGAGGGGAGAACCCCTCATGCACTGTTCCTCTACTCTGAACACATACTCTGAGGGGAGAACCCCTCATGCACTGTTCCTCTACTCTGATAAATATACTCTGAGGGGAGAACCCCTCATGCACTGTTCCTCTACTCTGAACACATACTCTGAGGGGAGAACCCCTCATGCACTGTTCCTCTACTCTGATAAATATACTCTGAGGGGAGAACCCCTCATGCACTGTTCCTCTACTCTGATAAATATACTCTGAGGGGAGAACCCCTCATGCACTGTTCCTCTACTCTGATAAATATACTCTGAGGGGAGAACCCCTCATGCACTGTTCCTCTACTCTGAACACATACTCTGAGGGGAGAACCCCTCATGCACTGTTCCTCTACTCTGATAAATATACTCTGAGGGGAGAACCCCTCATGCACTGTTCCTCTACTCTGAACACATACTCTGAGGGGAGAACCCCTCATGCACTGTTCCTCTACTCTGATAAATATACTCTGAGGGGAGAACCCCTCATGCACTGTTCCTCTACTCTGATAAATATACTCTGAGGGGAGAACCCCTCATGCACTGTTCCTCTACTCTGATAAATATACTCTGAGGGGAGAACCCCTCATGCACTGTTCCTCTACTCTGAACACATACTCTGAGGGGAGAACCCCTCATGCACTGTTCCTCTACTCTGAACACATACTCTGAGGGGAGAACCCCTCATGCACTGTTCCTCTACTCTGAACACATACTCTGAGGGGAGAACCCCTCATGCACTGTTCCTCTACTCTGATAAATATACTCTGAGGGGAGAACCCCTCATGCACTGTTCCTCTACTCTGATAAATATACTCTGAGGGGAGAACCCCTCATGCACTGTTCCTCTACTCTGATAAATATACTCTGAGGGGAGAACCCCTCATGCACTGTTCCTCTACTCTGATAAATATACTCTGAGGGGAGAACCCTCATGCACTGTTCCTCTACTCTGAACACATACTCTGATTGGGAGAACCCCTCATGCACTGTTCCTCTACTCTGATAAATATACTCTGGGGGAGAACCCCTCATGCACTGTTCCTCTACTCTGAACACATACTCTGAGGGGAGAACCCCTCATGCACTGTTCCTCTACTCTGATAAATATACTCTGAGGGGAGAACCCCTCATGCACTGTTCCTCTACTCTGATAAATATACTCTGAGGGGAGAACCCCTCATGCACTGTTCCTCTACTCAGATAAATATACTCTGAGGGGAGAACCCCTCATGCACTGTTCCTCTACTCTGAACACATACTCTGAGGGGAGAACCCCTCATGCACTGTTCCTCTACTCTGAACACATACTCTGAGGGGAGAACCCCTCATGCACTGTTCCTCTACTCTGATAAATATACTCTGAGGGGAGAACCCCTCATGCACTGTTCCTCTACTCTGAACACATACTCTGAGGGGAGAACCCCTCATGCACTGTTCCTCTACTCTGATAAATATACTCTGAGGGGAGAACCCCTCATGCACTGTTCCTCTACTCTGATAAATATACTCTGAGGGGAGAACCCCTCATGCACTGTTCCTCTACTCTGATAAATATACTCTGAGGGGAGAACCCCTCATGCACTGTTCCTCTACTCAGATAAATATACTCTGAGGGGAGAACCCCTCATGCACTGTTCCTCTACTCTGAACACATACTCTGAGGGGAGAACCCCTCATGCACTGTTCCTCTACTCTGATAAATATACTCTGAGGGGAGAACCCCTCATGCACTGTTCCTCTACTCTGAACACATACTCTGAGGGGAGAACCCCTCATGCACTGTTCCTCTACTCTGATAAATATACTCTGAGGGAGAACCCCTCATGCACTGTTCCTCTACTCTGATAAATATACTCTGATTGGGGAGAACCCCTCATGCACTGTTCCTCTACTCTGATAAATATACTCTGATTGGGGAGAACCCTCATGCACTGTTCTCTACTCAGATAAATATACTCTGATTGGGGAGAACCCTCATGCACTGTTCCTCTACTCTGAACACATACTCTGAGGGGAGAACCCCTCATGCACTGTTCCTCTACTCTGATAAATATACTCTGATTGGGGAGAACCCCTCATGCACTGTTCCTCTACTCTGAACACATACTCTGAGGGGAGAACCCCTCATGCACTGTTCCTCTACTCTGATAAATATACTCTGAGGGGAGAACCCCTCATGCACTGTTCCTCTACTCTGATAAATATACTCTGAGGGGAGAACCCCTCATGCACTGTTCCTCTACTCTGATAAATATACTCTGAGGGGAGAACCCCTCATGCACTGTTCCTCTACTCAGATAAATATACTCTGAGGGGAGAACCCCTCATTATAACAAATACATGTTTTGAACGGACGGGTGTGTGTGTGTGTGTGTGTTTTTTTTTTTTTTACACCTTTATTTAACTGGGCAAGTCAGTTAAGAAAACATCCTTATTTTCAATGACGGCCTAGGAACAGTGGGTTAACTGCCTGTTCAGGAGCAGAACGACAGATTTGTATCTTGTCAGCTCGGGGATTTGAACTTGCAACCTTCCGGTTACTAGTCCAACACTCTAACCACTAGGTTACCCTGCCGCCACAGGGTAGCCTAGTAGCCACAGGTAGCCTGTGTGTGTGTGTGTATGGGTGAATGTATGCAAGTGTAGAAGTGCAAGTGTGTGTATGAATGAGTGGGTGCATATCTGCGTGTGTGTGTGTGTGTGCATGGGTGTGTCAATGTAGATTAGGGGATGCCAGGATGCCAATACAACGCTAAGAGATTTAACCATCAAAATAATAAAAACATAAATGAAAACACTACAGATTCATGCCCAATAGCAAACAAAGGATCCATTCAGAAAGTAACCAAAAAAGTGTTAAACAAACCTGAAATGTATTTTATATTTCAGATTATTCAAAGTAGCCAGCCTTTCCCTCGAAGGCGGCTTTGCACACTTATTTTGTATAATACATTTTGTAGCCTACAAAAAAGTCTATTCCTGCTCTTTTCCCGCAGTCCGTCGTGGTTTCTGATTGGTGGTCATCATTTGGTGTGTCATCATAGTGATCTCTGATTGGTGGTCATCATTTGGTGTGTCATCATAGTGATCTCTGATTGGTGGTCATCATTTGGTGTGTCATCATAGTGGTTTCTGCTTGGTGGTCATCATTTGGTGTGTCATCATAGTGGTTTCTGATTGGTGGTCATCATTTGGTGTGTCATCATAGTGATCTCTGATTGGTGGTCATCATTTGGTGTGTCATCATAGTGATCTCTGATTGGTGGTCATCATTTGGTGTGTCATCATAGTGGTTTCTGCTTGGTGGTCATCATTTGGTGTGTCATCATAGTGGTTTCTGATTGGTGGTCATCATTTGGTGTGTCATCATAGTGGTTTCTGATTGGTGGTCATCATAGTGATCTCTGATTGGTGGTCATCATTTGGTGTGTCATCTTAGTGATCTCTGATTGGTGGTCATCATTTGGTGTGTCATTATAGTGATCTCTGATTGGTGGTCATCATTTGGTGTGTCATCATAGTGATCTCTGATTGGTGGACATCATTTGGTGTGTCATCATAGTGGTTTCTGACTGGTGGTCATCATTTGGTGTGTCATCATAGTGGTTTCTGATTGGTGGTCATCATTTGGTGTGTCATCATAGTGGTTTCTGACTGGTGGTCATCATTTGGTGTGTCATCATAGTGGTTTCTGACTGGTGGTCATCATTTGGTGTGTCATCATAGTGGTTTCTGACTGGTGGTCATCATTTGGTGTGTCATCATAGTGGTCTCTGATTGGTGGTCATCATTTGGTGTGTCATCATAGTGGTTTCTGATTGGTGGTCATCATTTGGTGTGTCATCATAGTGGTTTCTGATTGGTGGTCATCATTTGGTGTGTCATTATAGTGGTCTCTGATTGGTGGTCATCATTTGGTGTGTCATCATAGTGGTTTCTGATTGGTGGTCATCATTTGGTGTGTCATTATAGTGATCTCTGATTGGTGGTCATCATTTGGTGTGTCATCATAGTGGTTTCTGATTGGTGGTCATCATTTGGTGTGTCATCATAGTGATCTCTGATTGGTGGTCATCATTTGGTGTGTCATCATAGTGGTTTCTGATTGGTGGTCATCATTTGGTGTGTCATCATAGTGGTTTCTGATTGGTGGTCATCATTTGGTGTGTCATCATAGTGATCTCTGATTGGTGGTCATCATTTGGTGTGTCATCATAGTGGTTTCTGACTGGTGGTCATCATTTGGTGTGTCATCATAATGGTTTCTGATTGGTGGTCGTCATTTGGTGTGTCATTATAGTGGTTTCTGATTGGTGTGTCATTATAATGGTTTCTGATTGGTGGTCATCATTTGGTGTGTCATTATAGTGATCTCTGATTGGTGTGTCATCATAGTGGTTTCTGACTGGTGGTCATCATTTGGTGTGTCATCATAATGGTTTCTGATTGGTGGTCGTCATTTGGTGTGTCATTATAGTGATCTCTGATTGGTGGTCAAACTCTCTCAGTTGGAACAAACTTAAACTTGCGCCTTTCTTCAATGCTTATTTGAATGCCATTGAGAAAACAGAGAAGTGTCAAAATATTTTTTCGCAAAAAATCCTCGAAGTAATCATCTAGTTTTTCAAAAGAATCTGATTACAATATTTTTGCTGGTAACGTAACGGATTACAGTTACTTTTTTTTGTTTTTGTAATCCCTTACATGTGACAGATTACATGTCATCTATTACTCCCCAACCCAGGGTACTGATGGGATTGAAGCCACCAGGTCGGCCATATTGGTACTCCCCAGTAGGAGCAGTCCTCCATAGGAATGAATGGAATTCGACAGTATTTCAATGAAATATTTCAAGGACAAAATTACATGTATTTAAGTATATACTTTAGAAAGGATTTTAATTTTTTTTATTTGTTATGTTTAGCTCACATAATATCATTTAAAAGTATGAATGAAGGTGTCTGTAATAGAAGAAATGTGGCAAAGACGAATGTAGACATTCATAAATGGATTTCTATAGGTTTCTAAATACTTGTTACTATGGTGGGGGAGTTCCAAGATGGAGGCACGGTGGCTTCAACAGCGCCCCCTTCCCCCAAAGTAGTCATCTAGTGTATACTGTATATAAATCATTCGTTAACCAACAACTGACTGCTTATGAATGAAGGCCATAACGTTGATGTAGGTACAGTGGCAAGTATGTTTTGCAGATTCTTATAGTGGATTTGGGGCGCATGGTCATAGAAAGTGACTAAACACAATCAATTTGCACAGCAAATGGTTTTATTTCACAGTAAAAGCTCTACACAATTTCAAGTAAATCCCAGGTGCTTGTTGATCAGTCCAGTTTTTCCAAGATGTGTAAATAAAGTAGAAAGCTCACAGGCAGGATGAGGTGGTATTCGTAAATATTTGCCTAGTGTGTAGAAGTAAAGAAAACAGTAGTAGACTATTACTCTGGGTTCAGTAACAGTCAGTCGTTCAGTCGTATGAGTCAGTCGTTCAGTCGTATGAGTCAGTCGTTCAGTCGTATGAGTCAGTCGTACAGTCGTATGAGTCAGTCGTACAGTCGTATGAGTCAGTCGTACAGTCGTATGAGTCAGTCGTTCAGTCGTATGAGTCAGTCGTTCAGTCGTATGAGTCAGTCGTACAGTCGTATGAGTCAGTCGTACAGTCGTATGAGTCAGTCGTACAGTCGTATGAGTCAGTCGTTCAGTCGTATGAGTCAGTCGTTCAGTCGTATGAGTCAGTCGTTCAGTCGTATGAGTCAGTCGTTCAGTCAGTCGTTCAGTCGCATGAGTCAGTCGTTCAGTCGTATGAGTCAGTCGTATGAGTCAGTCGTATGAGTCGTATGAGTCAGTCGTTCAGTCGTATGAGTCAGTCGTTCAGTCGTATGAGTCAGTCGTATGAGTCAGTCGTTCAGTCGTATGAGTCAGTCGTACAGTCGTATGAGTCAGTCGTTCAGTCGTATGAGTCAGTCGTTCAGTCGTATGAGTCCTCCAGTGAGATTGACTCCTTCGTTCTAGATTCACCCATTCTTTGTATAAAAAAAGGAAACAAACAACAGAAAAACAAACAAATAAGCAATTGCATCATGGTCCACATTTGGTAAGTATTACTCATTGTTCCCTTTACATTTTTTTTTTAATATACAGTATATACATAAAATATCCAGTAATTTAGAGGTGATAAGATACTTAAGAATTTATGTTATTCTAAAAAAAATTTAAAAAATAAAACACGTTTTAAAACATCTCACTGCTCAATTGAAACTCAGATTTAAGAATGTTATGGAAGGTAAACTGAGGGAGTTCCCTTTGGCTTACATGTCAGTAGTTCATGTCAGTAGTTGATGTCAGTTGTTGATGGTATAAACCAGTTTCATAACATTCATAAATACATTTTTACAATCCTATTTTCCCAGTCACATTTTGTAACGCTACAAATTACGTATGTATAAAGGAATAAAAATCGTTGTGAATTTGACCTTTAGTTGAGTTGTCTAAAATCCGATACGTTACAATCTCATCAATACTTAAAACATACAAAATGTGATATGATGATCCGCAATATTTACAGTTCAAAGCAGGTGCCTCATTGATTGATTGAAAGAAGTTCGTTCACGGAAAAAAATGAAAGTTATTCTTCTATTCTATTAATGTCAGTATTAGTTACTACGTATCTCTGAGACGATGTGGTCAGTTCCCTGTTTCTGTTCCTCAGATGCCTCTTACGAATCTTGATGACCCATTTCACACTAAAACTGGCAAAGTTAGCCGCCTTGAACAGAGCCATGAACACACCACACAGGATGGCTACGGTATTCCACGGATTGGCTGTCACAATCTGAGGAGGAAACCATGGGTCAAATATTTAATTGAGTCGTTATAGGCTCCTCCCCCCCGCCCCCCTCAGAACGGAGATAGGAGAAATAACTACACGAGCAGTCTAGAATAAGATAAACTAGAATAGGATAGAATGGAATAAAACAGAATATAGAAGGGGAAAAAAACAGATACTTTTCTAACTATACAATATGAATGTGTTCACTTACATCTCTGACTTCTTGTACAAAGGGATCCCTCCATTCAAACACAACAAAGAAAAGCTGGATGGCTTTTTGCTCTGATACGGGCCTCTTGTCATTATATTTGACCACACTAGACTGGGAAGAACAGACCACTTTTCTATAACTTTGTCATGATGAAAAAAAAAACATTTTGTAGCTGTCGTTACAAAATAATGTCAGCTACAACAAGGAACATGTCATCTTTGTGCGACATGTATGTTTTCTGCCACAGTAGATGCTAAAATTAATAATTTTGCTAATCTTATTAAAAAATATATTAAAAAAATAGACAACATTTAAGGAAACCTGAATGTTTACAAACGATATACTGACCTCTTGCCGGAACTCCATGGACTCGTTTTTCTTCCCAGAGGTCTTGACCAGTGACATCTTGACCCAGGTCCTGAAGCCTCCAGAGAACGTCACCATGGAGTAGTTCCTCTCACAGTCCTGCATGAACCCTGATTTATCCACGCTACAACAGAAGGTCGAGGGCAAAACGGTTGTTGTTGTAACGCACATCTCATTACACGTAGGTTTCACGCTATTACACTCTAAACCAGAGATTATAAACTATATTACACACTAAATCAGGGATTTAAAAACTCTATTACTCTAAACCAGGGATTTAAAAACTCTATTACTCTAAACCAGGGATTTAAAAACTATTTTACTCTAAACCAGAAATGTTAAACTCTATTACACTCTAAACCAGAAATGTTAAACTCTATTCCTGGAGGCCTGAGTTTGTGCTGGTGTTTTTTAATCGCCTTTCAATTCATGTCCAATCAAGACCTAGATAAGGGGAGGTGAGAGGAGTTCCTAACTAATCAATTACCTCAATTGATCTATCAAGTATAAGGGGGAGTGAAAAAACCTGCAGACACTCGGCCCTCCAGGAATTAAGTTTGAAACCTGTGCTCTAAACGAACAAACTGGGCCAGTGTATTACCTCCCGGACAGGTCGTTGTATTAAACTGGGCCAGTGCATTACCTTCTGGACAGGTCGTTGTATTAAGCTGGGCTGACAGGTCGTTGTATTAAACTGGGCCAGTGCATTACCTTCTGGACAGGTGGTTGTATTAAACTGGGGACAGGTGGTTGTATTAAACTGGGCGGACAGGTCATTATATTAAACTGGGCTGACAGGTCGTTGTATTAAACTGGGCCAGTGCATTACCTTCCGGACAGGTCGTTGTATTAAACTGGGCCAGTGCATTACCTTCCGGACAGGTCGTTGTATTAAACTGGGCCAGTGCATTACCTCCCGGACAGGTCGTTGTATTAATCTGGGCTGACAGGTCGTTGTATTAAACTGGGCTGACAGGTCGTTGTATTAATCTGGGCTGACAGGTCGTTGTATTAAACTGGGCTGACAGGTCGTTGTATTAATCTGGGCTGACAGGTCGTTGTATTAATCTGGGCTGACAGGTCGTTGTGTTAAACTGGGCTGACAGGTCGTTGTATTAAACTGGGCTGACAGGTCGTTGTATTAAACTGGGCTGACAGGTCGTTGTATTAATCTGGGCTGACAGGTCGTTGTGTTAAACTGGGCTGACAGGTCGTTGTGTTAAACTGGGCTGACAGGTCGTTGTATTAAACTGGGCTGACAGGTCGTTGTATTAATCTGGGCTGACAGGTCGTTGTATTAAACTGGGCTGACAGGTCGTTGTATTAAACTGGGCTGACAGGTCGTTGTATTAAACTGGGCTGACAGGTCGTTGTATTAAACTGGGCTGACAGGTCGTTGTATTAATCTGGGCTGACAGGTCGTTGTATTAAACTGGGCTGACAGGTCGTTGTATTAATCTGGGCTGACAGGTCGTTGTATTAAACTGGGCCAGTGCATTACCTCCCGGACAGGTCGTTGTATTAAACTGGGCCAGTGCATTACCTTCTGGACAGGTCGTTGTATTAAACTGGGCCAGTGCATTACCTTCTGGACAGGTCGTTGTATTAAACTGGGCCAGTGCATTACCTTCTGGACAGGTCGTTGTATTAAACTGGGCCAGTGCATTACCTTCTGGAGAGGTCGTTGTATTAAACTGGGCTGACAGGTCGTTGTATTAAACTGGGCCAGTACATTACCTCCCAGACAGGTCGTTGTATTAAACTGGGCCAGTGCATTACCTCCCGGACAGGTCGTTGTATTAATCTGGGCTGACAGGTCGTTGTATTAAACTGGGCTGACAGGTTGTTGTATTAAACTGGGCCAGTGCATTACCTTCTGGACAGGTCGTTGTATTAAACTGGGCCAGTGCATTACCTTCTGGACAGGTCGTTGTATTAAACTGGGCTGACAGGTCGTTGTATTAAACTGGGCCAGTACATTACCTCCCGGACAGGTCGTTGTATTAAACTGGGCTGACAGGTCGTTGTATTAAACTGGGCTGACAGGTCGTTGTATTAAACTGGGCTGACAGGTCGTTGTATTAAACTGGGCTGACAGGTCGTTGTATTAAACTGGGCCAGTGCATTACCTCCCGGACAGGTCGTTGTATTAAACTGGGCCAGTGCATTACCTTCTGGAGAGGTCGTTGTATTAAACTGGGCCAGTGCATTACCCCCAGGACAGGTCGTTGTATTAAACTGGGCCAGTGCATTACCTCCCGGACAGGTCGTTGTATTTGTCGAAGAGCATGTATGTGATGGCACTAAAATCCTCTTCTGTCTCGTTCTGACTGAACTGCAGGAAGATCAACTCTCTGTTTCTGACATCTGTTGGACCGCTGACCACCAAGGCTTGCTTCTACAACAACCAGGAGAGGAATTAATGTATTAAATGAATGACTGAATGGCTGACTGAAACAAACAACCAACTCATCTCAGAAACCCAGAACTAAAATATTACATAGCTCCGTCAAATACCATTTATGTTACGTGTCCTGTCCATGAGAGATTAATAAGCAATCAAGCAACCGACCAATCAACCAAGCAACCAACCGACCAATCAACCAAGCAACCAACCGACCAATCAACCAAGCAACCGACCAATCAACCAATCAACCAAGCAACCAACTGACCAATCAAGCAACCAAGCAACCAACTGACCAATCAACCAACCAACCGACCAATCAACCAAGCAAGCGAATAATGAGTGAATGAAAATGCGTAGAAGAAATGTTGCCGTGATCTTTCTATAGACTTGTTGTTCTCACCACAGTGTGGTTGGTGTAGGGGCTCTATAATAGGATGGTTCTCACCACAGTGTGGTTGGTGTAGGGGCTCTATAATAGGATGGTTCTCACCACAGTGTGGTTGGTGTAGGGGCTCTATAATAGGATGGTTCTCACCACAGTGTGGTTGGTGTAGTGTGGGGCTCTATAATAGTATGGTTCTCACCACAGTGTGGTTGGTGTAGGGGCTCTATAATAGGATGGTTCTCACCACAGTGTGGTTGGTGTAGGGGCTCTATAATAGGATGGTTCTCACCACAGTGTGGTTGGTGTAGGGGCTCTATAATAGTAATGGTTCTCACCACAGTGTGGTTGGTGTAGGGGCTCTATAATAGGATGGTTCTCACCACAGTGTGGTTGGTGTAGGGGCTCTATAATAGGATGGTTCTCTATAATAGGATGGTTCTCACCACAGTGTGGTTGGTGTAGGGGCTCTATAATAGGATGGTTCTCATGGTTCCACCAGTGTGGTTGGTGTAGGGGGCTCTATAATAGGATGGTTCTCACCACAGTGTGGTTGGTGTAGGGGCTCTATAATAGGATGGTTCTCACCACAGTGTGGTTGGTGTAGGGGCTCTATAATAGGATGGTTCTCACCACAGTGTGGTTGGTGTAGGGGCTCTATAATAGGATGGTTCTCACCACAGTGTGGTTCTAGGGGCTCTATAATAGTAATGGTTCTCACCACAGTGTGGTTGGTGTAGGGGCTCTATAATAGGATGGTTCTCACCACAGTGTGGTTGGTGTAGGGGCCAGTGTAGGTCACTTCCTCCATGACACAATCTCCTGGCTGGGGCTTCCCCGGGGTGACCAGTGGGGGGATATGGGCGTGGTAGTGGTGTTTACAGCTCAGTAGCTGAGCCGAACCAGGGTACAGGGCGATGCCTGCTCACAAACAAAGACAACAAAATGAAGTTTCATCAAAGAAAACTAAGAATTAAATCAAATTGAACTTGTTCTCTCAAAAAAAGATAAATATAAGCATGTAATTCTGTTGTTGTTGTTTAAGTATGTTTAAAAACTATATTCTCTCTGATCAGTATTGTAAAAATAAAACCGGCTAAATTGACACCTTTATTAAACATAGGGTGAAGTTGCCCCTGGACACTGATCTAGGGTCAGTTTTTGCATCCCACCCCTTTAAGGTTAGGATTGAGGGAGGCTGATCCTAGATCTGTACTTAAGAGCAGTTCCACCAACCTGGGGGAGAGAAGGCATCCACCTCCTTGTATGTGACAGACATGACAGGGTGACTGAGCTTCTCCATGAAGTCAGTGATGGTTTGATAGGCCAGGAACACAGCCACAGCAGTCAGCACCAGGTAGATGAACAGCAGCAGGACAGTGAACACGTTCTTCAGACAGGCCTTGTTGAATAGTGTAAATGGATTGCTGTTCACCATGTCCTCCTCTGGAATAATGCAGTGAATATAAAGGACAAAACTATTCAAATAATAATTCAATAGTAAGGAAAGATTGTTAATCAATACATTAATTACATATTATAGGTAATAAAATAGAGATAATATGAATATTACAGTAGTCTTTACAATATTATTTTTGGGGAATAGACTATAATAGGATAGACTATAATAGACTATAATAGACTATAATAGGATAGAAAAGAATAGGATATAATATAATAGACTATAATAGGATAGACTATAATAGACTATAATAGACTATAATAGGATAGAAAAGAATAGGATATAATATAATAGACTATAATAGGATAGACTATAATAGACTATAATAGACTATAATAGACTATAATAGGATATAATATGATATAATAGACTATAGTAGGATAGAAAAGAATAGGATATAATATAATAGACTATAATAGGATAGACTATAATAGACTATAATAGGATAGAAAATACAATTGAATATAGTAAAAAAAAATAGAACCTGGTAGAACACTGGCAATGGATTCTTCTGGCTCCTCCGGGCCACCGTTGGCACTGTCATTGTCTTGGTAGAAGTCTGGGGTTTGAAGTTCTTCCTCGTCATTGAACTGTATCAAATAAGGGTCCAGATTTATATTGTTAATGGTTGATTTAACACAAAGTATCAGCGTATATAAAGTACACAGTGTCATCCACTTTTAGATCAGGTAGGTCTGTAGACTTCCAAGTACCCTACTGTAATTGTAATGCAAAAAGTCTTAAAAGTCACATGATATTGTTTCTATACGAGGATCACCTCCTAGAGAAGTCCCAATGTTTTCCCCCCAATTTCCTGAAAAGTGATCGATCAATACAGATGCGATTGTAAAGTAATTGATAATGATATGAAATCAATAATCAATTAAAATCCATAACAGTCAGTGGCCATAACAGAACTTACTTCGTGGTATGACCGGGAGGTCTCCTTCCGAAGCATTCCGATTCGTCTTTAAAGAATACTTCGACTTACTATATAGTTCATTAAAACTCCGGATATTATAAATGATCCATTTTTATTCATAATATAATTTTCTCATCATGTGGATCTCCCGCAGGTGGAGATATTAAACCGGCGGATTCGTTCACGTTCGTGCGTAGTTTTAAAGCAGTAGAAAACACCTTTATTGTACTACTTATTCTGCGAGCACTGACGATGTGACGTCCATTTCCTATGGTAATGAGGAAACTTTCAAAATAAAAGCCCGCGTTTCAAAACATTGCAAGGTGGATAACTAATTTAAAAGATATTACATTTTAATCCATGTCGAATTTTATTGTGCTTAAACAAATAAACAAATGCAAGAAGGAATTTATGTTTAAAAAAAAATTGTTAAAAGTTATTTTCAGACCATGTTGCCAATATTGGGCTTATAGTGAAACATTTTTTTTATTTGTGCCAATGTAAAAGTGGGGTCTGTAGAATCTATATATGGTGTCATTTCATTTCAACAAGTGCTCTGCTCAGCATATGTGGGAACTCCTTCAAGACTGTTGGAAAATCACTGATTGAGAGAATGTGTGCAAAGCTGTCATCAAGGCATAGGGTGGCTACATTGAAGAATTTAAAATGTTAAATATATTTAGATTTTTTTAACACCTCTTTGGTTACTACATGATTCCATATGTGTTATTTCATAGTTTTGATGTTTTCACTATTATCCTACAATGTAGAAAATAGTAAAAAATAAAGAAAACCCCTTGAATGAGTAGGTGTGTCCAAACTTTAGACTGGTACTGTAAGTATTCAGACCCTTTGGAATGAGGTTCTAAATTGAGCTCAGGTGCATCCTGTTTCCATTGATCATCCTTTAGATGTTTCTACAACTTGATTGGAGTCCACCTGCGGTAAATTCAATTAATTGGACATGATTTGGAAAGGCACACCTGTCTATATAAGGTCCCACAAGTTGACAGTGCATGTAAGAGCAAAAACCAAGCAATGAGGTAAAAGGAATTATCCGTAGAGCTCCAAGACAGGATTGTGTCGAGGCACAGATCTGGGGAAGGGTACCAAAACATTTCTGAAGCATTGAAGGTACCCAAGAACACAGTGGCCTCCATCATTCTTAAATGGAAGAAGTTTGGAAAAACTCTTCATAGAGCTGGCTGCCAGGCCAAACTGAGCAATCGGGGAAGAAGGGCCTTGGTCAGGGAGGTGACAAAGAACCCGATGGTCACTCTGACAGAGCTCCAAAGTTCCCCTGTGGAGATGGAGGAACCTTCCAGAAGGACAACCATCTCTGCAGCACTCCACTAATCAGGCCTTTATGGTAGAGTGGCCAGACAGAAGCCACTCCTCAGTAAAAGGCACATGACAGCCTGCTTGGAGTTTTTGCCAAAAGGCACCTAAAGACTCTCAGACCATGAGAAACAAGATTCTCTAGTCTGATGAAACCAAGATTGAACTCTTTGGCCTGAATGCCAAGCGTCAAGTCTGGAGGAAACCTGGCTCCATCCCTACGGTGAAGTATGGTGGTGGCATCATCATGCTGTGGGGATGTTTTTCAGCGGCAGGAACTGGGAGACTAGTCAGGATCGAGGCAAAGATGAACGGAGCAAAGTACAGAGAGATCCTTGATGAAAACCTGCTCCAGAGAGCTATGGACCTCAGACTGGGACAAAGGTTCACCTTCAAACAGGACAACAGCCCTAAGCTGTTTAGACACACTATGTTTGTCTATTGTTGTGACTTAGATGAAGATCAGATCAAATTTGATGACCAATTTATGCAGAAATCCAGGTAATTCCAAAGGGTTCACATACTTTTTCTTGCCACTCTATGTAAATAAGGTATTTCTGTTTTAAATGTTTATTACATTTGCTAAAATAAAATAAAAACAGTTTTCGCTTTTTCATTATGGGGTGTAGACTGATGAGGGGAAAGTTTGGAGCCTGCTGGTTTTACGTTTTACGTTCTACCTGATAATTAATTGCACCCCCCTGGTGTCCCAGGTCTAAATCAGGCCCTGATTGGAGGGGAATCACCCACCTGGTGTCCCAGGTCTAAATCAGGCCCTGATTGGAGGGGAATCACCCACCTGGTGTCCCAGGTCTAAATCAGTCCCTGATTAAAGGGGAATCACCCACCTGGTGTCCCAGGTCTAAATCAGGCCCTGATTGGAGGGGAATCACCCACCTGGTGTCCCAGGTCTAAATCAGTCCCTGATTAGAGGGGAATCACCCACCTGGTGTCCCAGGTCTAAATCAGGCCCTGATTGGAGGGGAATCACCCACCTGGTGTCCCAGGTCTAAATCAGTCCCTGATTAGAGGGGAATCACCCACCTGGTGTCCCAGGTCTAAATCAGGCCCTGATTGGAGGGGAATCACCCACCTGGTGTCCCAGGTCTAAATCAGTCCCTGATTGGAGGGGAATCACCCACCTGGTGTCCCAGGTCTAAATCAGGCCCTGATTGGAGGGAATCACCCACCTGGTGTCCCAGGTCTAAATCAGTCCCTGATTAAAGGGGAATCACCCACCTGGTGTCCCCGGTCTAAATCAGGCCCTGATTGGAGGGGAATCACCCACCTGGTGTCCCAGGTCTAAATCAGTCCCTGATTAGAGGGGAATCACCCACCTGGTGTCCCAGGTCTAAATCAGGCCCTGATTGGAGGGGAATCACCCACCTGGTGTCCCAGGTCTAAATCAGTCCCTGATTAGAGGGGAATCACCCACCTGGTGTCCCAGGTCTAAATCAGGCCCTGATTGAGGGGAATCACCCACCTGGTGTCCCAGGTCTAAATCAGTCCCTGATTGGAGGGGAATCACCCACCTGGTGTCCCAGGTCTAAATCAGGCCCTGATTGGAGGGGAATCACCCACCTGGTGTCCCAGGTCTAAATCAGTCCCTGATTGGAGGGGAATCACCCACCTGGTGTCCCAGGTCTAAATCAGGCCCTGATTGGAGGGGAATCACCCACCTGGTGTCCCAGGTCTAAATCAGTCCCTGATTAAAGGGGAATCACCCACCTGGTGTCCCAGGTCTAAATCAGTCCCTGATTAAAGGGGAATCACCCACCTGGTGTCCCAGGTCTAAATCAGTCCCTGATTAAAGGGGAATCACCCACCTGGTGTCCCAGGTCTAAATCAGTCCCTGATTAGAGGAGAACAATGAAAAAACACATTGGAACTGGCTTGGAGGTCCAGATTTGAGTTTGAAAGCGCAACACAATAGTTTTCAACATACCAGTATTGGTGTAAACTTTCTAAAGAAATGCTGGTATAAATAATACAATATATATTTAAGTTACTTCCTTATAAACAAAGTTATTACATTTAAGTTAATTATCAATAAAAAATGCAATGCCGTGAAAAAATAGTTGTACTGCACTAGATTAGGGGTACCCAATTTCGAAATTGCACCTTGTGCGTTCTAATATTACAATCACTGAACTAGATTTTTTTTCAATCGATATTCCCAAAGTTTAGTACGTCTTTGTAGGGAGACTCTTATTTTGAGGAAAAATAATCCGCGACCGTGCTGCCAGCATTATATCCTACTGCCAGGAGAACGGTAATATATATTTCCGAGGAGTGGAGGCATTGCCCTTAACTGCTGATGACAGGGCAGTTTTATTTTTTCTTTCTCGGTAACTGTTCTTGGATTGTGTGGAAGTGTAAACTGGTTCCAGAACGGTTTTAAAAGAGGAAACCAATTTGTCCCGACTGTCACATGCACAGCACAGCACTGTTTTGGCCGCGGGCAGCATATCATTCTTAGGAACGTGATCAGATACCACATGACCCATCTATTCAACGTTAGGGAAATCAAATATTTATCTGGGGACATGGATCAAGTTTACCTCAAACTTTAATTCAACTGTCTTCTCTAGTAGCCTACTTGTGCTTGCGGACCCATTTTTTGGTTTCTTAGGGCAGTTAGAGCGACAGAGAGAGAGAGAACCGGAACTAAGAAGCAAATTGATCTCCTAAAGAAGAGGACATCGGAATTACTTATGAATGTTGTTGAGGCTTGTCCAAATAGCCAGACAACCATGGTAACACCAGTGCAACTTTTTATCACATTTGTGCTTCTCGTGTTGAGTTTGGCAGACGATAATAAACTAAAACACAAACCAGCCTCAAAACCGGTCCGACTGTTCACAGACGAAGATTTAAAAAGGCACGATGGGAGTGAGGTAGGTACTTGTTATTATGTAAGTCTATGGGTAGGCTAGCTCTGGTCGATGGCGTTAGGTCGCGTTCCTTCACTAGTAGTAGTAGTGGAGGAACACGCACTAACGCCTTGGACCAGAGCTATGCATGTAGCTAACCCGTGATCTTCACTACAGTAGTCCTAGTCTACAGTAGACTAATGGAGGTATGAATAGCTCGTCTTGGTATATGTAAATGCAATGGACTATCAGCGTGAGGGTGTGGTCAGCTAACACAATGACATCGTTTTCTTTATTACTGATAATGCTCATTGATCTTTAAAAAACATAATGTAACTGTTGCTGTGTTTTAGGACGGGCATCCCATTTACATGGCCATAAAAGGAGTGGTGTTTGATGTCACCAAGGGGAAAGGTAAATAGCACACACACAATGTTGGGATCCTCCCGATCTCTGGAACAGTGGGCGATAAAGGTATCAAACTCCACAGACTGCTAGTGTGGCGTGATGATAATGTCACCAATGATATCAATAGTAGAGACAAGATAAAGATATGTGTCAATGCTGAATGAATGATCCTTCACAATCACTGGTATCTGCATAGGAAGCTGTGTAATTACCAGGGTTGGGGTCAATGCTTGCTGTTTGGGGTTTTAGGCTGGGTTTCTGTACAGCACTTTGAGATATCAGCTGATGTACGAAGGGCTATATAAATAAATTTGATTTGATTTGAATTGCAGTCAATTCATAAAGCATTGAAGAGAATTGGAATTCGAGTTTGAATTGTCTGGAATTTAAATAGAATTGACTCCAATCCTGGTGATTGCATTGGAAATAACAAGATAGATAACAGGGGAAAAGGATAAGGGGGTTTTGATGTGAGGCCCATACAAACTGCAAATATGTAACAGCTGTAAGTACTGAGGAGCTATTGTTACAGTGGGACTAATATAGTTTATCTTTGTAGAGTTCTATGGGAAAGATGGACCATACAATGCCTTGGTTGGAAAGGACTGCACCAGGGCTGTGGCCAAAATGTCCCTTGAGCCAGCTGATCTGACTTCTGACACTGTGAGTAAAGGAAAACAAAGCAAACGGTTGGGCTGGGGAGGGGGTGCAGCGTCATCAAGGGGTGCAGCGTCATCAAGGGGTGCAGCGTCATCAAGGGGTGCAGCGTCATCAAGGGGTGCAGCGTCACCAAGGGGAGGGGGTGCAGCGTCATCAAGGGGTGCAGCGTCATCAAGGGGTGCAGCGTCACCAAGGGGAGGGTGCAGCGTCATCAGGGGTGCAGCGTCATCAAGGGGTGCAGCGTCATCAAGGGGTGCAGCGTCACCAAGGGGAGGGTGCAGCGTCACCAAGGGGAGGGGGTGCAGCGTCACCAAGGGGAGGGGGTACAGCGTCACCAAGGGGAAGGGGTGCAGCGTCATCAAGGGGTGCACCGTCACCAAGGGGAAGGGGTGCAGCGTCATCAAGGGGAAGGGGTGCAGCGTCATCAAGGGGAAGGGGTGCAGCGTCATCAAGGGGAAGGGGTGCAGCGTCATCAAGGGGAAGGGGTGCTGCGTCATCAAGGGAAGGGGTCATCAAGAGGAAGGGGTGCAGCGTCATCAAGGGGAAGGGGTGCAGCGTCATCAAGGGGAAGGGGTCATCAAGGGGAAGGGGTGCTGCGTCATCAAGGGGTGCAGCGTCAAAGGAGAAGGGGTGCAGCGTAATCAAGGGGTGCAGCTTCATCAAGGGGTGCAGCGTCATACAGGGGACAGTTAAATTGAGGGCTGGACAAGGTAAAGATGGCTGTAGTAGATGGCATGGCTAGCTAACTGTTGACATGAAACTAAACTCGAGTTTTAATCCCGGTGTTGAGCTTGTGCATAGCAGGCAGCTAATTCTTATATGACCTGTTTGTAGAATGTTCAGTCCCCTTGTTGACTGAGGTGAATGAAACCACAGCATCAAGGTGCTAATGGCTAGAGTCAATGTTGCTTGTTTTTGCTGTTCTCCAAAATTGCATTTTTTTTTATTTTCTCCAATTGTGTAGAAATGCAGTAAAAATAAAAATCCTTGAGGGGGGGATGATGCCCCTGCTCTGGTCTGCAAAGAACCTGTGTAGATGTTTAACTCCCATCGAACCCTTTTTGTAGAACTATAAAGGGTTCTTCAGAAAAGGTTCCACAAAGAACCCATAGAAAACCCTCTTTTCCTACTTTTCTCTTAGTAATGAAATGGGTGTCTTTTGTCCTTTTTTCCCCTCCCTCTCTCTTTCAGACGGGCCTTACTGAAGAGCAGCTCCAATCCCTAGAGAGTGTATTTGAGGGCACGTACAAGACAAAGTACCCTATTGTAGGCTACACTGCCATACGCATCCTCAACCAGGATGGAAGCCCCAATGAGGACTTCAAGCCTGAAGACCAACCTCATTTTAACATCAGAGACGAGTTCTAATCCAAAGGAGTTTTTTTTTTGTGGGTACTTTTTTTTCTCTCTGATTATATTTTGGTACGCCAAAAATAAACTGGAGACCATGAAGATTCAATACTGTGTGATCCTCAATTTGCTCCTGATTTGAAAAATGATTATTTCTGAATTCCCAGTCAGATCCATTTGTTAGGACTGCATGTCTGGATGTTCTGTGACGAAGCCCGTAAGGGTGGCCTTACCAAGGGATAGGCAGCCATGTGTTTTAGCTCTCTATTTTCCTTTACCTTATTTGGAAACCATATTTATATCTTTTAAAAGAGATGTTATTTTTTTAGATATCATTTTATGTTGACGTCAATGAAAACATGGAATGTTTGTTACTATGAAGGTTAGTCAAATACTCTTTGTAAAATGTATTTACATTTTAAGAACTGAATGTTTTCCGTTGATCATTTAAATCATTGTAATTGGTTATAATGAGCTATGAAGCTGCACAGGCCCTATACCATTAATTCAATGTTAAAGTACTTTAAAACATTATTATTATTATTATTATTATTAAAATAGTAGGAGCGAAAGGTTTGTTGGCTTATTTTCATATCAAATTAAATTTTATTTGTCACATACACATGGTTAGCAGATGTTAATGGTCACATACACATGGTTAGCAGATGTTATTGGTCACATACACATGGTTAGCAGATGTTATTGGTCACATACACATGGTTAGCAGATGTTAATGGTCACATACACATGGTTAGCAGATGTTATTGGTCACATACACATGGTTAGCAGATGTTAATGGTCACATACACATGGTTAGCAGATGTTAATGGTCACATGGTTAGCAGATGTTATTGGTCACATGGTTAGCAGATGTTATTGGTCAGATACACATGGTTAGCAGATGTTATTGGTCACATACACATGGTTAGCAGATGTTATTGGTCACATGGTTAGCAGATGTTAATGGTCACATGGTTAGTAGATGTCAATGGTCACATACACATGGTTAGTAGATGTTAATGGTCACATGGTTAGCAGATGTTAATGGTCACATGGTTAGTAGATGTTATTGGTCACATACACATGGTTAGCAGATGTTATTGGTCACATACACATGGTTAGCAGATGTTACTGGTCACATACACATGGTTAGCAGATGTTATTGGTCACATACACATGGTTAGCAGATGTTATTGGTCACATACACATGGTTAGCAGATGTTACTGGTCACATACACATGGTTAGTAGATGTTAATGGTCACATGGTTAGCAGATGTTAATGGTCACATGGTTAGCAGATGTTAATGGTCACATACACATGGTTAGCAGATGTTAGTGGTCACATGGTTAGCATATGTTAATGGTCACATGGTTAGCAGATGTTATTGGTCACATACACATGGTTAGCAGATGTCAATGGTCACATACACATGGTTAGCAGATGTCAATGGTCACATACACATGGTTAGCAGATGTTACTGGTCACATACACATGGTTAGTAGATGTTAATGGTCACATGGTTAGTAGATGTTATTGGTCACATACACATGGTTAGCAGATGTTAATGGTCACATACACATGGTTAGCAGATGTTAATGGTCACATGGTTAGCAGATGTTAATGGTCACATGGTTAGCAGATGTTAATGGTCACATGGTTAGCAGATGTTAATGGTCACATGGTTAGTAGATATTATTGGTCACATACACATGGTTAGTAGATGTTATTGGTCACATACACATGGTTAGCAGATGTTAATGGTCACATACACATGGTTAGCAGATGTTATTGGTCACATGGTTAGTAGATGTTATTGGTCAGATACACATGGTTAGCAGATGTTACTGGTCACATACACATGGTTAGCAGATGTTACTGGTCACATACACATGGTTAGTAGATGTTAATGGTCACATGGTTAGCAGATGTTATTGGTCACATACACATGGTTAGCAGATGTTAATGCGAGTGTAGCGAAATGCTTGTGCTTCTAGTTCCGACAATGCATTTCCACCTGGATAGGACAGGTAGTTTCTACCTGGATAGGACAGGTAGTTTCCACCTGAATAGGACAGGACAGGAAATTTCCTCCTGGATAGGACAGGTAGTTTCCACCTGAATAGGACAGGTAGTTTCCACCTGGATAGGACAGGTAGTTTCCTCCTGGATAGGACAGGACAGGTAGTTTCCACCTGGATAGGACAGGTAATTTCCACCTGGATAGGACAGGACAGGTAGTTTCCACCTGGATAGGACAGGTAATTTCCTCCTGGATAGGACAGGACAGGAAATTTCCTCCTGGATAGGACAGGTAGTTTCCACCTGAATAGGACAGGTAGTTTCCACCTGGATAGGACAGGTCGTTTCCACCTGGATAGGACAGGTAGTTTCCACCTGGATAGGACAGGTAGTTTCCCCCTGGATAGGACAGGACAGGTAGTTTCCACCTGGATAGGACAGGTAGTTTCCACCTGGATAGGACAGGTAGTTTCCACCTGGATAGGACAGGTAGTTTCCCCCTGGATAGGACAGGACAGGTAGTTTCCACCTGGATAGGACAGGTTATTTCCACCTGGATAGGACAGGACAGGTAGTTTCCACCTGGATAGGATAGGACAGGTAGTTTCCTCCTGGATAGGACAGGTAGTTTCCACCTGGATAGGACAGGTAATTTCCACCTGGATAGGACAGGAAATTTCCTCCTGGATAGGACAGGTAGTTTCCACCTGAATAGGACAGGTAGTTTCCACCTGGATAGGACAGGTCGTTTCCACCTGGATAGGACAGGTAGTTTCCCCCTGGATAGGACAGGACAGGTAGTTTCCACCTGGATAGGACAGGTAGTTTCCACCTGGATAGGACAGGTAGTTTCCTCCTGGATAGGACAGGACAGGTAGTTTCCACCTGGATAGGACAGGTAATTTCCACCTGGATAGGACAGGTAGTTTCCCCCTGGATAGGACAGGTAGTTTCCACCTGGATAGGACAGGACAGGTAGTTTCCACCTGGATAGGACAGGTAGTTTCCCCCTGGATAGGACAGGTAGTTTCCCCCTGGATAGGACAGGTAGTTTCCACCTGGATAGGACAGGTAGTTTCCACCTGGATAGGATAGGACAGGTAGTTTCCACCTGGATAGGATAGGACAGGTAGTTTCCACCTGGATAGGATAGGACAGGTAGTTTCCACCTGGATAGGACAGGTAATGCAGACATCTTCTACGTAGTAGATTAGTGCCTTTGGAAGTTATTCAGACCCCTTGACTTTTTCCACATGTTGTGACGTTACAGCCTTATTCTAAAATAGATTAAATATACATATTTTCCTTTAGCAATCTACACACAATACCCCATAATGACGAAGCAAAAACAATTTTTTAAATTTTAGCAAATGTATTAAACATTTAAAACAAAAATACCTTATTTAATACAGTGGCAAGAAACAGTATGTGAACCCTTTGGAAGTACCTGGATTTCTGCATAAATTGGTCATAAAATTTGATCTGATCTTAAACTAAGTCACAACAATAGACATACATAGTGTGCTTAAACTAATAACACAAATTATTGTATTCAAAATACATATTTGAAAGAAAAATACACCTTTTAAACATTCGCAGTGTAGGTTGGGTAAAGTATGTGAACCCCCTAGGCTAATGACTTCTCCAAATGCTAATTGGAGTCAGCTAACCTGGAGTCCAATCAATGAGACGAGATTGGAGATGTTGGTTAGAGCTGCCTTGTCCTTTAAAAAACACTCACAACATTTGAGTTTGCTATTCACAAGAAGCATTGCCTGATGTGAACCATGCCTGGAACAAAAAAAGATCTCAGAAGACCTAAGATGAAGAATTGTTGACTTGCATAAAGCTGAAAAGGGTTACAAAAGTATCTCTAAAAGCCTTGATGTTCATCAAGCCACAGTAAGACAAATTGTATATAAATGGAGAAAGTTCAGCACTGTTGCTACTCTCCCTAGGAATGGCTGTCCTGCAAAGATGTCTGCAAGAGCACAGCGCAGAATGCTCAATGAGGTTAAGAAGAATCCTAGAGTGTCAGCTAAAGACTTACAGAAATCTCTGGAACATGCTAACATCTCTGTTGACGAGTCTACGATACGTAAAACACTAAACAAGAATGGTGTTCATGGGGGGACATGATGGAAGAAGCCACTGCTGTCCAAAAAAACCATTGCTGCAAGTCTGAAGTTTATAAAAGAGCACCTGGATGTTCCACAGCGCTACTGGCAAAATATTCTGTGGGCAGATGAAACTACAGTCGAGTTGTTTGGAAGGAACACACAACACCATGTGTGGAGAAAAAAAGACAACACAACAACATCAAAACCTCATCCCAACTGTAAAGTACGGTGGAGGGAGCATCATGGTTTGGTGCTGCTTTGCTGCCTCAGGGCCTAGACAGCTTGCTATCATCGACGAAAAAATGAATTCCCAAGTTTATCAAGACATTTTGCAGGAGAATGTTAGGCTATCTGTTCTCCCAATTGAAGCTCAAGAGAAGTTGGGTGATGCAACAGGATAACAACCCAAAACACAGAAGTAAATCAACAACAGAATGGCTTCAACAGAAGAAAATACGCCTTCTGGAGTGGCCCTGTCAGAGTCCTGACCTCAACCCGATTGAGATGCTGTAGCATGACCTCAAGAGAGCAGTTCACACCAGACATCCCAAGAATATTGCTGAACTGAAACAGTTTTGTGAAGAGGAATGGTCCAAAATTCCTCCTGACCGTTGTGCAGGTCTGATCCGCAACTACAGAAAACATTTGGTGGCAGTTATTGCTGCCAAAGGAGGGTCGACCAGTTATTAAATCCAAGGGTTCACATACTTTTTCCACCCTACATTGTGAATTTTTCCACTGTGTGTTCAATAAAGACATGAAAACGTATAATTGTTTGTGAGTTATTAGTTTAAGCAGACTGTGTGTGTCAATTGTTGTGACCTAGATGAAGATCAGATCAAATTTTATGACCAATTTATGCAGAAATCCAGGTACTTCCAAAGGGTTCACATACTGTTTCTTGCCACTGAAAGTATTTAGACCCTTTGCTATGAGACTCTAAATTGAGCTCAGGTGCATCCTGTTTCCACTGATCATCCTTGAGATGTTTCTACAACTTGATCGGAGACCACCTGTGGTAAATTCAATTAATTGGACATGATTTGGAAAGACACACACCTGTATATATAAGGTCCCACAGTTGACAGTACATGTCAGAGCAAAAACCAAGCCATGAAGTCAAAGGAATTGTCCGTAGAGCTCAGAGACAGGATTGTGATTAGGCACAGATCTGAGGAAGGGTACCAAAACATTTCTGCAGCATTGAAGGTCCCCAAGAACAGTGGCTTTCGTCATTCTTAAGTGGAAGAGGTTTGGAACCACAAAGACTCTTCCTAGAGCTGCCCGGCCAAACTGAGCAATCGGGGGAGAATGGCCTTGGTCAGGAAGTTGACCAAGAACCCGATGGTCACTCTGACAGAGCTCCAGAGATGGAGAGAACCTTCCAGAAGGAGAACCATCTCTGCAGCACTCTACCAATCAGGCCTTTATGGTAAAGTGGCCAGACGGAAGCCATTCCTCAGTAAAAGGCCTATGACATCCCGCTTGGAGTTTGCCAAAAGGCACCTAAAGGACTCAGACCATGAGAAACAAGATTCTTGGTCTGATGAAACCAAGATTGAACTCTTTGGCCTGAATGCCAAGCGTCACATCTGGAGGAAACATGGCTCCATCCCTACGGTGAAGCATAGTGGTGGCAGCATCATGCTGTAGACAACGCAGGAGTGGCTTTGGGACAAGTCTCTGAATGTCCTTGAGTGGCCCAGCCAAAGCCCAGACTTGAACCCGATCTTACGTCTCTGGAGAGACCTGAAAATAGCTGTGCAGCAACACTCTCCATCCAACCTGACAGAGCTTGAGAGGATCTGCAGAGAAGAATGGGAGAAACACCGCAAATACAGGTGTGCCAAGCTTGTAGTGTCATACCCAACAAGACTCAAGGCTCTAATCGCTGCCAAAGATGCTTCAACAAAGTACAGTCGTGGCCAAAAGTTTTGAGAATGACACAAATATTAATTTCCACAAAGTTTGCTGCTTGTTTGCAGTGTGTTTAGATATTTTTGTCAGATGTTACTATGGAATACTGAAGTATAATTACAAGCATTTCATAAGTGTCAAAGGCTTTTATTGACAATTACATGAAGTTGATGCAAAGAGTCAATATTTGCAGTGTTGACTATTTGCAGTGTTGAATCTCTTTTCTTGATGATCCGATAAATGGTTGTTTTAGGTGCAATCTTACTGGCAGCAATATCCTTGCCTGTGAAGCCCTTTTTGTGCAAAGCAATGATGACGGCACGTGTTTCCTTGCAGGTAGCCATGGTTGACAGAGGAAGAAAAATGATTCCAAGCACCCAACCTCCTTTTGAAGCTTCCAGTCTGTTATTCAAACTCAATCAGCATGACAGAGTGATCTCCAGCCTTGTCCTCGTCAACACTCACACCTGTGTTAACGAGAGAATCACTGACATGATGTCAGCTGGTCCTTTTGTGGCAGGGCTGAAATGCAGTGGAAATGTTTTTGGGGGATTCAGTTCATTTACATGGCAGAGGGACTTTGCAATTAATTGCAATTAATCTGATCACTCTTCATAACATTCTGGAGTATATGCAAATTGCCATCATACAAACTGAGGCAGCAGACTTTGTGAAAATGAATATTTGTGTCATTCTCAAAACTTTTGGCCACGACTGTACAGAGTAAAGGGTCTGAATACTCATGTAAATGTGATGTTTTAGTAGTTTATTTGTAAACCATTTGCAAAATTGTCTAAAAATCTCTTTTTGCTTTTTTTATTATGGGGTATTGTGTGTAGATTGATGAGGATGTATTTAAACAAAAATTATAAACCTGTAAAGTAACAAAATGTGGAAAAAGTCAAGGGGTCTGAATACTTTCCGAAGGCTCTGTTTGTCACATGTACATTTTGAGGGCAGTGGTATAGTTTTTATTTGAAAAAGTCTAGGATAGTATTTTTTTCTGACCCTCGAAAAATATAAATGTATCACTAGTCATAACTTCAAGGCTGTAGCTGTCGTCTGAACGACCAAAGGTCCCCATTGACACTAGTCATAACTTCAAGGCTGTAGCTGTCGTCTGTACGACCAAAGGTCCCCATAGACACTAGTCATAACTTCAAGGCTGTAACTAGGCTGTAACTGAAAGGACCCAACGGCCACGGTGCGTCGGGATGGCACTACAGTAGTAGTCAGCAGCCCGTTCTGTTCTGTAGGGTGGAGCTTTTAACCACACTCTGTCTCAGGTAGGTCTTCGGCGTCATCGAACAAGGTTAGGCTCTCCTCTGCTCTGGCATTTTTATGTATCTGATTATGAGTCAGACATGAGTAGCCTACCACGTCAGTATAAGTAATCTTCACAGCCAAGTTCAGAGGACAGGCGCCCAACCGTTTCAGAGAGTGTCCCCTTGCAGAGAAGGAGTAGCGTTCTTTATCACGGACTGAGAGTTCCCCAGACAAGTTAACTACTACGATCTCTTTCCGGTACTTTGGAGCCCGCGTTCCGTCGCTAAACTTGATACACCATCCAGAACAAAGATGCCTAAAATGGTGAGTTTAAAAAAAATAAAAAAAATAAACATTTTTATTTGTCCGACTATGTAAAATGCCATGTATTACACGTAACGGTAATCGGTTACTTTCTATCTGAATAAATGTAACGGAGCCTAAACCAAACTAGCCTGTAACACAAGTCAGGTCAAATGAATGATCATGTTATTTCAATGTCCAATATACCAGAATAACCTCTTGTTTTCTATTAATTGTCCATTGTTGTCTAAAAGTGATGATATAGCCTTACACTAATTCATTTACGATGACAATCACTGAAGTTGCCCTGATTATTTGTTACAGTGTTATTTGGCCCTAATGTAATAGCTGTGAGTTACATTTGAGGAGTCACGCCCAGGCCTTAGTTATCTTTGTTTTCTTTATTATTTTGGTTAGGTCAGGGTGTGACATGGGGGATTGATGTGTTTTAGCTGGTCTAGGGGTTTTGTATGTTTATGGGGTGTTCTCTAGTCTAGGTGATTATGTAAGTCTATGGTTGCCTAGATTGGTTCTCAATTAGAGGCAGGTGTTTATCGTTGTCTCTGATTGGGAACCATATTTAGGCAGCCATGTTCTTTGGGTATTTTGTGGGTGGTTGTCTTCTGTCTTTGTGTCATTGCACCAGATAGGACTGTTTCTAGTTTTGCCACGTTGCTTGTAATTGTGTTCATGTTTAGTTTCTCTTATTAAAAAAAGATGTTGAACACTAAACCACGCTGCATTTTGATCCTCCTCTCCTTCAGCGGAAGAAAGACGTTACACGAGGCCTGTTAAGTTAATCAATATGATCCAAAACCATTTGAGGCCTGCCATCTCAAGAAGTTAATCAATATGATCCAAAACCAGAGTTGGAGGTTATATGCTTTAATGTGATACAATCTTTAAGAATATGCTTTGGTTAAACGTAATATATAATAAAGATTGAATATATAATAATGATTTAACATATTAGTTAATATATAACCCAGTTCCTTGATAAAGTTATTCGGTAAAAGTGTTCCGTTTCTCTACAATGGAGGATTTTCCTTCAGAGCAGGAAGATGGTGGTACTGAATGATAATGTTTCTCTCCCTCCCTATTTCAGCAGTGTTCTCATGGTGACTGAGATGCACCATTTGTAAAATACCTATAGACCAAGTCTGCAGCGGACGAGTATTGTCTTGTGTCGATAACAGTATCGGAAGGAAGCCATCTTCTGTTTGAAAGAAACCTTAGAGTCCATTTTAAGTGTGAATCCTTACCCGGCCTTACTTATTAACTAAACCCAGAGTTAGACCCACAGGTCTCTGTCTCCTGACTGGCTAAGGTAGGCATTACTGGCTAACCATAGATTAGCTCTCGCTGCTGTGCTAAGGCATTTGCACAGCAGTTCTAGAATCATTAAGAGATTCTCTGTTGGAACCCCATGATGTAATTTTGATAACGTAGCCACGTAGACATTTTTAATCAGAGGCGGGTGCTCAGTTTTACGTGGCTCGGTCTCGGTTCCATAAAAGTACTGTGTCTTAAACAAACACTACAATAGCAATAACCTTGGGATGGTATTCTGTTGATGGAGTTTCACTTGGAGCATAGCAACAGCACTCCTTGAGAGAGTCCGACCGCAGGGGTCAGTCTGACATCAATCTGACGTCATTTCTGTGACATTCTTCTCTGGAGAGTCAGAGTAGATAAAGCTTTCACCACTATAGTAAATACTCCAGGGCTGTATCCCCAATGGCACCCTACTGTATACCCTATATAGTGCACTACTTTACGACCAAGCACTACGGGCCCTGGTCAAAAGTAGTGCACTATAATGGGAATAGGCTACAGTTTGAGATTAGTCCCAGGGTTACTAGGGTTACCCAGGGAGATGAGATGACACCTAGGGTTACCCAGGGAGATGACACCTAGGGTTACCCAGGGAGATGACACCTAGGGTTACCCAGGGAGATGACACCTAGGGTTACCCAGGGAGATGAGATGACACCTAGGGTTACCCAGGGAGATGAGACCTAGGGTAACCCAGGGAAATGATACCTAGGGTTACCCAGGGAGATGAGACCTAGGGTTACCCAGGGAGATGAGACCTAGGGTTACCCAGGGAGATGAGACCTAGGGTTACCCAGGGAGATGAGACCTAGGGTTACCCAGGGAGATGAGACCTAGGGTTACCCAGGGAGATGAGACCTAGGGTTACCCGGGGAGATGAGACCTAGGGTTACCCGGGGAGATGAGACCTAGGGTTACCCGGGGAGATGAGACCTAGGGTTACCCGGGGAGATGAGACCTAGGGTTACCCGGGAGATGAGACCTAGGGTTACCCAGTGAGATGAGACCTAGGGTTACCCAGGGAGATGAGACCTAGGGTAACCCAGGGAGATGAGACCTAGGGTTACCCAGGGAGATGTTGTCCGAGTTGACCGGGAGATGAGACCTAGGGGGAGATGAGACCTAGGGTTACCCGGGGGGTGAGACCTACCCAGGGAGATGAGACCTAGGGTTACCCAGGGAGATGAGACCTAGGGTTACCCGGGGAGATAAGACCAGGGTTACCCGGGGAGATGAGACCTAGGGTTACCTGGGGAGATGAGAGACCGGGAGATGAGGGTTACCCAGGGAGATGAGACCTAGGGTTACCCGGGGAGATGAGACCTAGGGTTACCCGGGGAGATGAGACCTAGGGTTACCCGGGGAGATGAGACCTAGGGTTACCCAGGGAGATGTTGTCCGGGTTTGACCGGGGTAGGCCGCCATTGTAAATAAGAGTTTATTTTTGAAACTGACTTGCCTTGTTAAATAAAGGTTCAATAAATGTTTTTATTAAATACCCAGGAAGATACTGGGGAGTGGATAGAACAGGGTTCAACCATGATTGTTGTTGTTCTCCAAATCCAATGGAACAACATCCACATCTGATCAACTGGTCCTGCATCTCATCTCTAATCCCAAATCTTCTTTGATCAGTAAAATTTTTTAAAATTGTGCCTGACTAGAATGTGTAGCATAGAAAGTGTAGCATATAGATCGAGCCTGTGTACAGTATGCTCATGGTGAGTATATGGTGATTTGCTAGGAAACGTAGCTGTTAAATGGTCAGATATGATTAGACTGAAAAAAGAGCAGCATACAGATCATGTATATATACATCTGCTCACGGTGATGTGTTAGGAAACATGGAGGTGGTGGAGGCCGATGTTCCAGTTGTTGTTGCGCAATTTAAGATGGGTTTATCTTTATGGCGCTGGGGCGTGTTGGAGGGTAAGTTTATAAAGAGGTTGTGTAACGCAGCAGAGAAAGCCAACGCTTCAATTCTCTGTCAAGGTTCAGGGAACATTTATGAGAGAGGGAGACAGGGAGACAGAGAGAGAGAGACAGGGAGACAGAGAGAGAGACAGAGAGAGAGACAGAGAGAGAGACAGAGAGAGAGAGACAGAGACAGAGACAGAGAGAGAGAGACAGGGAGAGAGAGAGAGAGAGAGAGAGAGAGAGAGAGAGAGAGAGAGCGAGACAGACAGAGAGAGACAGACAGAGACAGACAGAGAGACAGAGAGAGAGACAGACAGAGAGAGAGAGACAGAGAGACAGAGAGAGAGAGACAGACAGAGAGACAGACAGAGAGAGAGACAGGCAGAGAGAGAGAGACTGGTTGCCCTTTTCCTGTTGCCACAAGAAAAGGGCAACCACTGAAGAACAAACACCATTGTAAATACAACCCATATCTATGCTTATTTATTTTCCCTTGTGTACTTGTAACTATTTGTACATTGTTACAACACTGTATATATATATATATATAATATGACATTTGTAATGTCTTTATTGTTTTGAAACTTCTGTATGTGTAATGTTTACTGTTAATTTTTATTGTTTATTTCACTTTATATATTATCTGCCTCACTTGCTGTGGCAATGTTAACACGTTTCCCATGCCAATAAAGCCCCTTAATTGACAGACAGAGAGAGAGTGGTACACAAGTACTGTTCTGTGTGTTGCTATATTGCCTGGCCCTGCACCTCTTTATGTACAGATGCCACATCTTAATTTGATAGCACTGTTGTTGCAGACATGTTCCTGCCATGCAGGAAATACAAACGTGCATGCAAGGTTTAAAATGCTTCTAAAGTTTGAAATTTCACCTTTCAAATGTCAGACTTGAAACAGGGTCAAATTAAGATGCAGCATCTGTATCATACCAATGGTATATATTATATAAAGTATACATTATATATAGTATATATATTATATATAGTATATATTATATAAAGTGCCATCGGAAAGTATTCAGACCCCTTGACTTTTTAAACATTTTTGTAGGTTGCAGCATTGTTTTAAAATGGATTAAATAGTTTTTTTCCACCTCATCAATCTGCCTGCACACAATTGCCCGTAATGACAAAGCAAAAACAGGATTTTAGAAATGTTTGATCATTTATTTAAAAAAAATTAAAAACTGATATCACATTTACATAAGTATTCAGACCCTTTACTCAGTACTTGGTTGACGCACCTTTGGCAGCGATAAGAGTCTCAAGTCTTCTTGAGTATGACTCTACAAGCTTGGCACACCTGTATTTGGGGAGTTTCTCCCATTCTTCTCTGCAGATCCTCTCTAGTTCTGTCAGGTTGGATGGGGAGCGTTGCTGCACAGCTATTTTCAGGTCTCTCCAGAGATGTTCGGTCGGGTTCAATTCCAGGCCACTCATGCTTTGTCTTGGCTGACTGCTTCGGGTCGTTGTCCTGTTGGAAGGTGAACCTTCTCCCCAGTCTGAGGTCCTGAGTGCTCTGGAGCAGGTTTTCATCAAGGATCTCTCTGTACTTTGCTCCGTTCATTTTTGTCTCGATCCTGACTAGTCTCCCAGTCCCTGCCACTGAAAAACATCCCCACAGCATGATGCTGTCACCACCATGCTTCACCGTAGGGATGGTGCCAGGTTTCCTCCAGACGTGATGCTTGGCATTCAGGCCAAAGAGTTCAATCTTGGTTTCATCAGACCAGAGAATCATGTTTCTCAAGGACTTAGAGTCTTTAGGTGCCTTTTGGCAAACTCCAAGCGGGCTGTGATGTGCCTTTTACTGAGGAGTGGCTTCCGTCTGGCCACTCTACCATGAAGGCTTGATTGGTGGGTTACTGTAGAGATGGTTGTTCTTCTGGAAGGTTCTGCCATCTCCAAAGAGGAACTCTAGAGCTCTGTCAGAGTGACCATCGGGTTCTTGGTCACCTCCCTGACCAAGGCCTTTCTCCCACGATTGCTTTGTTTGGCCGGGCAGCCAGCTCTAGGAAGAGTCTTGGTGGTTCCAAACTTCTTCCATTTAAGAATGACGGAGGCCACTGTGTTCTTGGGGACCTTCAATGCTGCAGACATTTTTTGGTACCCTTCCCCAGATCTGTGCCTTGACAGAATCCGGTCTCGGAGATCTATGGACAATTCCTTTGACCTCGTGGCTTGGTTTTTGCTCTGACATGCACTGTCAAATGTGGGACCTTATATAGACAGGTGTGTGCCTTTCCAAATCATCCAATCAATTGAATTTACCTCAGGTGGGATACCAATCAAATTGTAGAAACATCTCAAGGATGATAAATGGAAACAGGATGCACCTGAGCTCAATGTCGAGTCTCACAGCAAAGGGTCTGAATACTTATGTAAATAAGGTGTTTCTGTTTTTTTTTTGTTTTTTTTAATACATTTGCAAAAAATTCTAAAAAAACAGTTTTTGCTTTGTCATTATGGGGTATTGTGTGTAGATTAATGAGGCTGTAACGTTACAACATTTGGAAAAAGTCAAGGGGTCTGAAAGTGCCTACTCTCTGCCTACAATCGTTTTCCATGGTAGAAAATCTGATTATGATACCTGGTCTGTATTGAAGAAGCAGTCTTTGCTTATTTATAAACCACTGTGAAACATATTGTATTTTCAGCTGTTTGAAGCTGGTGTACAAAACCAAAAGTAAAATACAAAATTTAAGAACGGTGAAGCATAGAAATAGAACACGTAGAACATATCTACCGCTTCTTAGACTGGCTTTCAATGAGAATGACAGCTCTATAACACACATTTCTATGTGAATTTGGTTGGGTCGCCCAAAAAGTTTAATATTGCAGCTTGAAGTGATAGTGATATCTGTCTATCCCTCCTCAGTAACAGATTAAGGGCAGTCCCTCAGTAACAGTGTAAGGGCAGTCCCCCAGTAACAGATTAAGGGTAGTCCCTCAGTAACAGTGTAAGGGCAGTCCCTCAGTAACAGCAGTCCCTCAGTAACAGTGTAAGGGCAGTCCCCAGTAACAGATTAGGGCAGGCAGTCCCTCAGTAACAGTGTAAGGGCAGTCCCCCTCAGTAACAGATTAAGGGCAGTCCCTCAGTAACAGATTAAGGGCAGTCCCTCAGTAACAGATTAACAGGGCAGTCCCTCAGTAACAGATTAAGGGCAGTCCCTCAGTAACAGATTAAGGGCAGTCCCTCAGTAACAGTGTAATTGTAGTGCCTCAGTAACAGTGTAAGGGCAGTCCCTCAGTAACAGATTAAGGGCAGTCCCTCAGTAACAGTGTAATTGTAGTGCCTCAGTAACAGATTAAGGGCAGTCCCTCAGTAACAGATTAAGGGCAGTCCCTCAGTAACAGATTAAGGGCAGTCCCTCAGTAACAGATTAAGGGCATATTTGGCTTCTACCACCTCATAAAACTTGCCCACCCCTAGACGTTGAGGTTCATGTTTTTCTTGAGAGAGACATCTGTGCTTTGTTATGTTAACCTTGCAGGCCCTGCTAGTCCAAAGTCTACTGAGATAGTAGTTAGCCATTAGAGATGGTTTATGAGGAAATGACTTCACAACAGCACCACAAAGGTATAGTTTACCTTAAACAATGACATTATTTATGTTTCCTTACCTTGAAAGTAGGTGTATGGACTAGAATAGATTGCGATCTACATTCTGTCTCTGTATACACAGCTGCAGCCACTATTAACTAACGTCAGCTGACTAAATCAACTATGAGAGAATGAATGAACTAAACCTCAATGAACCTTTACCCCCAAAATCACCTCAAAGTAACTTCAAATCAAGTCACTGAGTTGCACAATACCTTCTGAAGGTGAAAAGGGTTGCAATCATTCAACAAAGTATATTGGAGAAGAAAGCGTGCACCTTCAGATGAGCTGTATTCTGTGTATTCTGAGTATTCTGTGTATTCTGTGTATTCTGAGTATTCTGTGTATTCTGTGTATTCTGAGTATTCTGTGTATTCTGAGTATTCTGTGTATTCTGAGTATTCTGAGTATTCTGTGTATTCTGTGTATTCTGTGTATTCTGAGTATTCTGTGTATTCTGTGTATTCTGTGTATTCTGAGTATTCTGAGTATTCTGTGTATTCTGTGTATTCTCTGTATTCTCTGTATTCTGTGTATTCTGTGTATTCTGTATTCTGTGTATTCTGTGTATTCTCTGTATTCTGTATTCTCTGTATTCTGTGTATTCTGTATTCTCTGTATTCTCTGTATTCTGTATTCTCTGTATTCTCTGTATTCTCTGTATTCTGAGTATTCTGTGTATTCTCTGTATTCTCTGTATTCTCTGTATTCTCTGTATTCTGAGTATTCTGTGTATTCTCTGTATTCTCTGTATTCTGAGTATTCTGTGTATTCTCTGTATTCTGTGTATTCTCTGTATTCTGAGTATTCTGTGTATTCTGTGTATTCTGTGTATTCTCTGTATTCTCTGTATTCTGAGTATTCTGTGTATTCTCTGTATTCTCTGTATTCTGAGTATTCTGTGTATTCTCTGTATTCTCTGTATTCTCT
Source organism: Oncorhynchus tshawytscha (assembly GCF_018296145.1). Lineage (NCBI taxonomy): Eukaryota > Metazoa > Chordata > Actinopteri > Salmoniformes > Salmonidae > Oncorhynchus > Oncorhynchus tshawytscha. The sequence goes on along the minus strand of NC_056436.1, from coordinate 3,377,893 downwards.
GTATTCTCTGTATTCTGAGTATTCTGTGTATTCTCTGTATTCTCTGTATTCTGAGTATTCTGTGTATTCTCTGTATTCTCTGTATTCTCTGTATTCTGAGTATTCTGTGTATTCTCTGTATTCTCTGTATTCTGTGTATTCTGTGTATTCTCTGTATTCTCTGTATTCTGAGTATTCTGTATTCTCTGTGTATTCTGTATTCTCTGTATTCTGAGTATTCTGTGTATTCTCTGTATTCTCTGTATTCTCTGTATTCTCTGTATTCTGAGTATTCTGTGTATTCTCTGTATTCTCTGTATTCTGAGTATTCTGTGTATTCTCTGTATTCTCTGTATTCTCTGTATTCTGAGTATTCTGTGTATTCTCTGTATTCTGTGTATTCTCTGTATTCTGTGTATTCTCTGTATTCTCTGTATTCTGTGTATTCTCTGTATTCTGAGTATTCTGAGTATTCTGTGTATTCTGAGTATTCTGTGTATTCTCTGTATTCTGTGTATTCTGTGTATTCTGAGTATTCTGAGTATTCTGTGTAATGTAAGTTAATGTCAGCACCACTTGACCAGCTCAGATTCCTGGTACATGGAAACGTTGCTGGTGAATAAAGGCGTTTCTGATTCTGAATCTCCAGGTCAATGTCCGGGTCACCACAATGGATGCTGAGCTGGAGTTCTCCATTCTTCCCAGCACCACCGGCAAACAGTTGTTCGATCAGGTCAGTTCACATTCACTAATTAACTAACTAACTAACTAACTAACTAACTAACTAACTAACTAACTAACTAACTAACTAACTAACTAACTAACTAACTAACTAACTAACTCCCTGTCTCACACACACACACACACACACACACACACACACACACACACACACACACACACACACACACACTAACTAACTAACTAACTAACTAACTAACTAACTAACTAACTAACTAACTAACTAACTAACTAACTAACTAACTAACTAACTATCTCTCACACACACACTCCCTCACTCCCTCACTCCCTCACTAACTAACTAACTAACTAACTAACTAACTAACTAACTAACTAACTAACTAACTAACTAACTCTCTGTCTCACACACACACACACACACACACACACACACACACACACACACACACACACACTCACTCACTAACTAACTAACTAACTAACTAAGTCTCTCTCACACACACTCCCTCACAAACTAACCCGTCTCATTACAATGACCATGTTGTAGGAAAAGGTGAACAAGGTTTTGTAAAAATCTATATTTGTCAGTGTCACGTCTCTCCAGTGTAAAGCGTATCTTTCTGTTTTTCTCCAGGTGTCCAGAACGGTCGGTCTGCGGGAGCTCTGGTACTTCGGCCTGCTGTTCGTCAACAACAAAGGGTTCCAAACATGGCTGAAGTTTGATAAAAAGGTAAGTTGGTATGTGTGATCCAGGGGTTACAGCTCGGCGTGGGTTGGAACCCGACTCGCTGCTCTGTATGCCTGAGTCGGCGTGGGTTGGAACCCGACTAACTGCTCTTTGCCTGAGTTCGTGGGTTCTGTTTCTTATGCCTGAGTCGGGTGGGTTGGAACCCGACTCGCTGCTCTGTATGCCTGAGTCGGCGTGGCTTGGAACCCGACTCGCTGCTCTGTATGCCTGAGTCGGCGTGGGTTGGAACCCGACTCGCTGCTCTGTATGCCTGAGGGTTCCATCGGCGTGGGTTGGAACCCGACTCGCTGCTCTGTATGCCTGAGTTGGCGTGGGTTGGAACCCGACTAGCTGCTCTGTATGCCTGAGTCGGCGTGGGTTGGAATCCCACTGCTGCTCTGTATGCCTGAGTCGGCGTGGGTTGGACTCGCTGCTCTGTATGCCTGAGTAGGCGTGGGTTGGAACCCGACTCGCTGCTCTGTATGCCTGAGTCGGCGTGGGTTATGCTGCTCTGTATGCCTGAGTCGGCGTGGGTTGGAACCCACTCGCTGCTCTGTATGCCTGAGTCGGCGTGGGTTGGAACCCGACTCGCTGCTCTGTATGCCTGAGTCGGCGTGGGTTGGAACCCGACTCGCTGCTCTGTATGCCTGAGTCGGCGTGGGTTGGAACCCGACTCGCTGCTCTGTATGCCTGAGTCGGCGTGGGTTGGAACCCGACTCGCTGCTCTGTATGCCTGAGTCGGCGTGGGTTGGAACCCGACTCGCTGCTCTGTATGCCTGAGTCGGCGTGGGTTGGAACCCGACTAGCTGCTCTGAGTCGGCGTGGGTTGGAACCCGACTCACTGCTCTGTATGCCTGAGTCGGCGTGGGTTGGAACCCGACTCCCTGCTCTGTATGCCTGAGTCGGCGTGGGTTGGAACCCGACTCGCTGCTGTGTATGCCTGAGTCGGCGTGGGTTGGAACCCGACTCGCTGCTGTATGCCTGAGTCGGCGTGGGTTGGAACCCGACTCGCTGCTCTGTATGCCTGAACGTGGGTTGGAACCTGACTCGCTGCTCTGTATGCCTGAGTCGGCGTGGGTTGGAACCCGACTCGCTGCTCTGTATGCCTGAGTCGGCGTGGGTTGGAACCCGACTCGCTGCTCTGTATGCCTGAGTCGGCGTGGGTTGGAACCCGACTCGCTGCTCTGTATGCCTGAGTCGGCGTGGGTTGGAACCCGACTCGCTGCTCTGTATGCCTGAGTCGGCGTGGGTTGGAACCCGACTCGCTGCTCTGTATGCCTGAGTTGGCGTGGGTTGGAACCCGACTCGCTGCTCTGTATGCCTGAGTCGGCGTGGGTTGGAACCCGACTCGCTGCTCTGTATGCCTGAGTCGGCGTGGGTTGGAACCCGACTAGCTGCTCTGAGTCGGCGTGGGTTGGAACCCGACTCGCTGCTCTGTATGCCTGAGTCGGCGTGGGTTGGAACCCGACTCCCTGCTCTGTATGCCTGAGTCGGCGTGGGTTGGAACCCGACTAGCTGCTCTGAGTCGGCGTGGGTTGGAACCCGAATGCCTGAGTCGGCGTGGGTTGGAACCCGACTAGCTGCTCTGAGTCGGCGTTGGTTGGCGACTCGCTGCTCTGTATGCCTGAGTCGGCGTGGGTTGGAACCCGACTCGCTGCTCTGTATGCCTGAGTCGGCGTGGGTTGGAACCCGACTCGCTGCTCTGTATGCCTGAGTCGGCGTGGGTTGGAACCCGACTCGCTGCTCTGTATGCCTGAGTCGGCGTGGGTTGGAACCCGACTCGCTGCTCTGTATGCCTGAGTCGGCGTGGGTTGGAACCCGACTCGCTGCTCTGTATGCCTGAGTCGGCGTGGGTGGAACCCGGCTGCTCTGAACCCGACTCGCTGCTCTGTATGCCTGAGTCGGTCGTGGGTTGGAACCCGACTCGCTGCTCTGTATGCCTGAGTCGGCGTGGGTTGGAACCCGACTCCCTGCTCTGTATGCCTGAGTCGGCGTGGGTTGGAACCCGACTCACTGCTCTGTATGCCTGAGTCGGCGTGGGTTGGAACCCGACTCGCTGCTCTGTATGCCTGAGTCGGCGTGGGTTGGAACCCGACTCGCTGCTCTGTATGCCTGAGTCGGCGTGGGTTGGAACCCGACTCGCTGCTCTGTATGCCTGAGTCGGCGTGGGTTGGAACCCGACTCGCTGCTCTGTATGCCTGAGTCGGCGTGGGTTGGAACCCGACTCGCTGCTCTGTATGCCTGAGTCGGCGTGGGTTGGAACCCGACTCGCTGCTCTGTATGCCTGAGTCGGCGTGGGTTGGAACCCGACTCGCTGCTCTGTATGCCTGAGTCGGCGTGGGTTGGAACCCGACTCGCTGCTCTGTATGCCTGAGTCGGCGTGGGTTGGAAACTGCTCTGTATGCCTGAGTCGGCGTGGGTTGGAACCCGACTCGCTGCTCTGTATGCCTGAGTCGGCGTGGGTTGGAACCCGTCGCTGCTCTGTATGCCTGATGGAACCCGACTCGCTGCTCTGTATGCCTGAGTTGGCGTGGGTTGGAAACCTCTGTATGCCTGAGTCGGCGTGGGTTGGAACCCGACTCACTGCTCTGTATGCCTGCCTGAAGACTCCCTGCTCTGTATGCCTGAGTCGGCGTGGGTTGGAATTTAGGCGACCCCAATTTGTTTCAGTCAAAATTTATCACGACCCCATTTTTTTCCCCCTAAGAATTTCTTGCGACCCCACCCCAACTCCAATGACACAACCTTAAAATCTGTACATTTCGAATTTTTACATTGATGGGTTCAGATTTCTAAACTTTTAAATATTGTTAATCATCAGTTATAGTAGAGACGTGAGGGGTGCCGTAGTCTGGTTTCCACACCAGGAGTTAATGGGTATCGGTAGGAGGAATGTATATGGTGGAGGCAATTTAAGCTTGGAATGTACTGGAAGGAAAGACGATCACATGGTTGCAGTCACTGATAATGTTGGAGAGATGTGGTTTAGTGAGGAATGGGGGGTCGAGCTCAGGTCAGATAACATTAAGGGAGAAGGAACAGTTTGTTGCCCGTATCACTTCCTGCCTAGAAATAAAGATGTCATGTTTAGAGAGAGTCCACCCAAATAAGGGTGTATTTGCAAATAAATTCATTAAAAATCCTACAATGTGATTTTCTGTATTGTTTTTTCTCATTTTGTCTGTCATAGTTGAAGTATACCTATGATGAAAATTACAGGCCTCTCTCATCTTTTTAAGTGGGAGAACCTGCACAATTGGTGGCTGACTAAATACTTTTTTGCCCCACTGTATATTACCACTGGTGAATACATGTATTTGTCTCGTGCAGCTTGTACCAACCCAGTGGGTGAATAAACTCGGTTTAAGCTTTACTAATCAACATATGATCCAATTCATTTACTCAATAACATTTTATTTTTCAAATGATCTCTCTCAGAAACGTATGTATATTGTCCCAGATATTCATCTGTACTCTTTGGCTTTTTAATTCCTAATATAAATTTATAAATACATATTTTGGCAACCCCACTGCTGTTTCCCCTGACGTTGAATACCACTGACATGGGGGTTACTCATTTCATAACCACAGCCCCCATCATCCCCTCTCCTCTCCTCCTCTCTCCCTTTCCTCTCCTCCCCTCTCATCCTCTCTCCCCTCCTTTCCCATCCTCTCCTCCCCTTTCCTCTCTCCTCTCCTGTCTCCCTCTCCTCTCTGACCCATCCTCTCCTCTCCTGTCTCCCTCTCCTCTCTGACCCATCCTCTCCTCTCATCTCCTTCCCTTTCCTCTCTCCTCTCATCTCCTGTCTCCCTCTCCTCTCTGACCCATCCTCTCCTCTCATCTCCTTCCCTTTCCTCTCTCCTCTCATCTCCTTCCCTTTCCTCTCTCCTCTCCTGTCTCCCTCTCCTCTCTGACCCATCCTCTCCTCTCATCTCCTTCCCTTTCCTCTCTCCTCTCCTGTCTCCCTCTCCTCTCTGCCCCATCCCCCCAGGTGATATCCCAGGAAGTAAAGAAAGAGGTTCCTCTCCAGTTCCGTTTCCGGGCCAAGTTCTACCCAGAGGACGTGGCTGAGGAGCTGATCCAGGAGGTCACCCAGAAACTGTTCTTCCTGCAGGTAACACATACACACAGACACACACACACACACACACACACACACACACACACACACACACACACACACACAGACAGACACACACATATACACACAGACACACATATACACACAGACAGACACAGACACACATATACACACAGACACACACAGACACACATATACACACAGACACACACACACACATATACACACAGACACACACAGACACACATATACACACACACACACACACACACACACACAGACACAGACCCCCCCTCCCCCACGTGATCCAGATGTTTGTCTCCCACCTCCAGGTGAAGGAGGACATCCTAACTGATGAGGTGTACTGCCCTCCAGAGTCTGCTGTTCTGCTAGCCTCCTACTCTGTACAGGCCAAGTTTGGAGACTTCAATAAGGAGACACACCAGAATGGTTACCTGACCAATGAACGCCTGCTGCCCAAGAGGTGAGTCAGTGTGGAGAGGGGGTGGATGAACCTCCAGATGGAGAAGCAGCAGGGGGTGGATGAACCTCCAGATGGAGAGGGGGTGGATGAACCGCCAGATGGAGAAGGGGGTGGATGAACCTCCAGAAGGAGAAGGGGGTGGATGAACCTCCAGATGGAGCAGGGGGTGGATGAACCTCCAGATGGAGAAGGGGGTGGATGAACCTCCAGATGGAGCAGGGGGTGGATGAACCTCCAGATGGAGAGGGGGTGTATAAACCTCCAGATGTAGAAGGGGGTGGATGAACCTCCAGATGGAGAAGGGGGTGGATGAACCTCCAGATGGAGAGGGGTGGATGAACCTCCAGATGGAGCAGGGGGTGGATGAACCTCCAGATGGAGAAGGGGTGGATGAACCTCCAGGTGGAGAGGGGGTGGATGAACCTCCAGATGGAGAGGGGTGGATGAACCTCCAGATGGAGAGGGGTGGATGAACCTCCAGGTGGAGAGGGGGTGGATGAACCTCCAGATGGAGCAGGGGGTGGATGAACCTCCAGATGGAGAAGGGGTGGATGAACCTCCAGATGGAGGGGGTGGATGAACCTCCAGGTGGAGAAGGGGTGGATGAACCTCCAGATGGAGCAGGGGGTGGATGAACCTCCAGATGGAGCAGCAGGGGGTGGATGAACCTCCAGATGGAGAGGGGGTGGATGAACCTCCAGATGGAGAAGCAGCAGGGGGTGGATGAACCTCCCGATGGAGCAGCAGCAGGGGGTGGATGAACCTCCAGATGGAGCAGGGGGTTTATGAACTTCCAGATGGGGAAGGGGTGGATGAACCTCCAGATGGAGAGGCAGCAGGGGGTGGATGAACCTCCAGATGGAGCAGGGGGTGGATGAACCTCCAGATGGAGAGGGGTGGATGAACCTCCAGGTGGAGAGGGGGTGGATGAACCGCCAGATGGAGAAGGGGGTGGATGAACCTCCAGATGGAAAGGGGGTGGATGAACCTCCAGATGGAGCAGGGGGTGGATGAACCTCCAGATGGAGCAGGGGGTGGATGAACATCCAGATGGAGAAGGGGGTGGATGAACCTCCAGATGGAGAAGCAGCAGGGGGTGGATGAACCGATGGAGCAGCAGCAGGGGTGGATGAACCTCCAGATGGAGCAGGGGGTTTATGAACTTCCAGATGGGGCAGGGGGTGGATGAACCTCCAGATGGAGAGGCAGCAGGGGGTGGATGAACCTCCAGATGGAGAGGGGGTGGATGAACCTACAGATGGAGAAGGGGTGGATGAACCTCCAGATGGAGAAGGGGGTGGATGAACCTCCAGATGGAGCAGGGGTGGATGAACCTCCAGATGGAGAAGGGGGTGGATGAACCTCCAGATGGAGAAGGGGGTGGATGAACCTCCAGATGGCTGCTGTATGACTTGTTCACTACAGAATTAATACCCATATATCTAATATATATATAATACCAAGACCCCAACTTCAAACTCAAGTGTTCTCACTTCCTGTTATTTTATGGCAAAATTAGCATCATAAGCAACAGGTGTATGGTGTGGTATATTTACGACATGCTGTCTGTGCTTGAGGTAAGGTGTTATATTACAGTAAGACATGTGCTTGATGTTGATGTTGAGGTGTGCATTACACAGCCTCACGAAACCTACAGTACCGTATGTGATATCAACAGAGAAGTATATTTTCTGGGTGATTTTTAAATATTGACTGGCTCTCGTCAAGCTGCCTACTCAAGAAAATGCTTCAAACTGTAACCAGTACGTACCTGCAACCTGGTTCAGGTTGTCAGTCAACCTACCAGGGTAGTTACAAACAGCACAGGAATGAAATCAACATGTATTGATCACATCTTTACAAACACTGCAGAAATTGGTTTTCAAGCAGTATCCAGATCCATCGGATGTAGTGATCACAATATAGTAGCCATATCTAGGAAAGGCTGGGCCTAATATAGTGTATGAGGTCAGGCTGGGCCTAATATAGTGTATGAGGTCAGGCTGGGCCTAATATAGTGTATGAGGTCAGGCTGGGCCTAATATAGTGTATGAGGTCAGGCTGGGCCTAATATAGTGTATGAGGTCAGGCTGGGCCTAATATAGTGTATGAGGTCAGGCTGGGCCTAATATAGTGTATGAGGTCAGGCTGGGCCTAATATAGTGTATGAGGTCAGGCTGGGCCTAATATAGTGTATGAGGTCAGGCTGGGCCTAATATAGTGTATGAGGTCAGGCTGGGCCTAATCTAGTGTATAAGAGGTCAGGCTGGGCCTAATCTAGTGTATAAGAGGTCAGGCTGGGCCTAATATAGTGTATGAGGTCAGGCTGGGCCTAATATAGTGTATGAGGTCAGGCTGGGCCTAATATAGTGTATAAGAGGTCAGGCTGGGCCTAATCTAGTGTATAAGAGGTCAGGCTGGGCCTAATATAGTGTATAAGAGGTCAGGCTGGGCCTAATATAGTGTATAAGAGGTCAGGCTGGGCCTAATATAGTGTATAAGAGGTCAGGCTGGGCCTAATATAGTGTATAAGAGGTCAGGCTGGGCCTAATATAGTGTAAGAGGTCAGGCTGGGCCTAATATAGTGTATGAGGTCAGGCTGGGCCTAATATAGTGTATAAGAGGTCAGGCTGGGCCTAATCTAGTGTATAAGAGGTCAGGCTGGGCCTAATCTAGTGTATAAGAGGTCAGGCTGGGCCTAATCTAGTGTATAAGAGGTCAGGCTGGGCCTAATCTAGTGTATAAGAGGTCAGGCTGGGCCTAATCTAGTGTATAAGAGGTCAGGCTGGGCCTAATCTAGTGTATAAGAGGTCAGGCTGGGCCTAATCTAGTGTATAAGAGGTCAGGCTGGGCCTAATCTAGTGTATAAGAGGTCAGGCTGGGCCTAATCTAGTGTATAAGAGGTCAGGCTGGGCCTAATCTAGTGTATAAGAGGTCAGGTTGGGCCTAATCTAGTGTATAAGAGGTCAGGCTGGGCCTAATCTAGTGTATAAGAGGTCAGGCTGGGCCTAATATAGTGTATAGGAGGTCAGGCTGGGCCTAATCTAGTGTATAGGAGGTCAGACTGGGCCTAATCTAGTGTATAGGAGGTCAGGCTGGGCCTAATCTAGTGTATAGGAGGTCAGGCTGGGCCTAATCTAGTGTATAAGAGGTCAGGCTGGCCTAATCTAGTGTATAGGAGGTCAGGCTGGGCCTAATCTAGTGTATAGGAGGTCAGGCTGGGCCTAATCTAGTGTATAGGAGGTCAGGCTGGGCCTAATATAGTGTATAAGAGGTCAGGCTGGGCCTAATATAGTGTATAAGAGGTCAGGCTGGGCCTAATATAGTGTATAAGAGGTCAGGCTGGGCCTAATATAGTGTATAAGAGGTCAGGCTGGGCCTAATATAGTGTATAAGAGGTCAGGCTGGGCCTAATATAGTGTATAAGAGGTCAGGCTGGGCCTAATATAGTGTATAAGAGGTCAGGCTGGGCCTAATATAGTGTATAGGAGGTCAGGCTGGGCCTAATATAGTGTATAAGAGGTCATACAATACGTTTTGTAGTGATTCCTCTGTTGACGATGTAAATAATATTTGCTGGTCTGTGGTGTGTAGTGAGGAGCAACCAGATGCTGCTGGTCTGTGGTGTGTAATGAGGAGCAACCAGATGCTGCTGGTCTGTGGTGTGTAATGAGCAACCAGATGGTGAACTTGACACATTTATGAAATTGATTATCCCAGTTACTAATAAACACCCATTAAGAAAATTACTGTAAAAACTGTTAAATCCCTGTGGATTGATGAGAAATTGAAAAATTGTATGGTTGAGAGGGATGATGCAAAAGGAATGGGAATTAAGTCTGGCTGTACAATTGATTGGCAAACGTATTGCAAATTTAAAAATCACGTGACTAAACAAAATAAAAATAAACTATACTATGAAACAAAGATAAATTATATAAAGAATGATAGTAAAAAGCTTTGGAGCACCTTAAATGACATTTTGGGGAAAAAAGGCAAACTCGGCTCCATCATTCATTGAATCACATGACTCATTCATCACAAAACCCACTGATATTTCCAACTACTCTAATGATTTTTTCATCTGCAAGATTAGCAAACCTAGGCATGCCATGTCAGACAATATACACTGACACTATACATCCAAGTATATCGGACCAAATTATGAAAGATAAGCTTTGTTCTTTTGAATTCCGTAAAGTCAATGTGGAAGAGGTGAAAAAATTATTGGTGTCTGTCAACAATGACAAGCCACCAGAGTCTGACAATCTGGATGGAAAATTACTGAGGATAATAGCAGATGATATTGCCACTCCTATTTGCCACATCTTCAATTTAAGTCTACAAGAGAGCGTGTGTCCTCAGGCCTGGAGGGAAGCTAAAGTCATTCCGCTACCCAAGAATAGTGAATCCCCCTTTACTGGCTCAAATAGCCAACCAATCAGCCCATTACCAACCCTTAGTAAACTTCTGGAAAAAATTGTGTTTGACCAGATACAATGCTATTTTACAGTAAACAAATTGGCAACATACTTTCAGCACGCATATAGGGAAGGACATTCAACAAGCACAGCACTTACACACATGACTGCTGATTGGCTGAGAGAAATTGATGATACAATGATTGTGGGGGCTGTTTTGTTAGACTTCAGTGCAGCTTTTGACATGATTGATCACAGTCTGCTGCTGGAAAAACATATGTGTTATGGTTTTACACCCACTGCTATATTGTGGATAAAGAGTTACTTGTCTAACAGAACACAGTGTTCTTTAATGGAAGCCTCTCCAACATAATCCAGGTAGAAGCAGGAATTCCTCAAGGCAGCTGTTTAGGCCCCTTGCTTTTTTCAATCTTTACTAACGACATGAAACTGGCTTTGAGTAAAGATAGTGTGCCTGTGTATGTGGATGACACAACACTATAGACGTCAGCTACTACAGCGACTGAAATGACTGCAACACTTAACAAAGAGCTGCAGTTAGTTTCCGAATGGAACAACTTAGTCCTAAATATTTCAAAAACTAAAAGCATTGTATTTGGGATAAATCATTCACTAAATCCTTAACCTCAACTAAATATTGTAATAAATCATGTGGAAATTGAGCAAGTTGAGGTGACTAAACTGCTTGGAGTAACCCTGGACTGTAATCCTGAACTGCCATGGTCAAAACATATTGATACAACAGAAGCTAAGATGGGGAGAAGTCCATAATAAAGCGCTGCTCTGCCTTCTTAACAACACTATCAACAAGGCAGGTCCTACAGGCCCTAGTTTTGTCACACCTGGACTACTGGAGTACTGTTCAGTCATGTGGTCAGGTGCCACAGAGAGGGACTTGGGAAAATTGCAGTTGTCTCAGAACAAGGCAGCACGGCTGGCCCTTAAAAGTACACGGAGAGCTAACATTAATGACATGCATGTCAATCTCTCATGGCTCAAAGTGGAAGAGAGATTGACTTCATCACTACTTGTTTTTGTAAGAGGTATTGACCGAGCTGTCTGTTTAAAATATTTGCACACAGCTTGGACACCCATGAAGAGTAGCTGCTGCCTTGGCAGGAACTAATGGGGATCCATAATAAACCCCAGGAAGAGTAGCAGCTGCCTTGGCAGGAACTAATGGGGATCCATAATAAACCCCAGGAAGAGTAGCTGCTGCCTTGGCAGGAACTAATGGGGATTGATAATAAACCCCAGGAAGAGTAGCAGCTGCCTTGGCAGGAACTAATGGGGATCCATAATAAACCCCAGGAAGAGTAGCTGCTGCCTTGGCAGGAACTACTGGGGATTGACAATAACCCCCAGGAAGGGAGAGGAGCTGCTGCCTTGGCAGGAACTAATGGGGATCCATAATAAACCCCAGGAAGAGTAGCAGCTGCCTTGGCAGGAACTAATGGGGATCCATAATAAACCCCAGGAAGAGTAGCAGCTGCCTTGGCAGGAACTAATGGGGATCCATAATAAACCCCAGGAAGAGTAGCTGCTGCCTTGGCAGGAACTACTGGGGATTGATAATAAACCCCAGGAAGAGTAGCTGCTGCCTTGGCAGGAACTAATGGGGATCCATAATAAACCCCAGGAAGAGTAGCTGCCTTGCAGGAACTTGGGGATCCATAATAAACCCCAGGAACTAATGGGGATTGATAATAAACCCCAGGAAGAGTAGCAGCTGTCTTGGCAGGAACTAATGGGGATCCATAATAAACCCCAGGAAGAGTAGCTGCTGCCTTGGCAGGAACTACTGGGGATTGATAATAAACCTCAGGAAGAGTAGCTGCTGCCTTGGCAGGAACTAATGGGGATCCATAATAAACCCCAGGAAGAGTAGCTGCTGCCTTGACAGGAACTAATGGGGATCCATAATAAACCCCAGGGAGAGTAGCAGCTGCCTTGGCGGGAACTAATGGGGATCCATAATAAACCCCAGGAAGAGTAGCTGCTGCCTTGGCAGGAACTAATGGGGATCCATAATGAACCCCAGGAAGAGTAGCAGCTGCCTTGGCAGGAACTAATGGGGATCCATAATAAACCCCAGGAAGAGTAGCAGCTGCCTTGGCAGGAACTAATGGGGATCCATAATAAATACACATACAGTGTATTCGGAAAGTATTCAGACCCATTGACAATTTCAACATTTTGTTTTACGTTACAGCCTTATTCTAAAATGGATTAAATTGTTTTTTTCCCTCATCAATCTACACACAATTCCCCATAAAAAGCAAAACTGTTTTTTACAAATTTTTACAATTTTATTCTAAATAAAAAACTGAAATGTACATCAGAATTCAGACTCTTTACTCAGTACTTTGTTGAAGCACCTTTGGCAGTGATTACAGCTTTGAGTCTTCTTGGGTATGACGCTACAAGCTTGGCACACCTAATTAGGGTAGTTTCTCCCATCCTCTCAAGCTCTGTCAGGTTGGATGGGGAGCGTTGCTGTACAGCTATTTACAGGTCTCTCCAGTGATGTTCAACTGGGTTCAAGTCCGGGCTCTTGCTAGGCCACTCAAGGACATTCAGAGACTTGTCCCGAAGCCACTCCTGCATTGTCTTGGCTGTGTGCTTAGTGTCGTTGTCCTGTTGGAAGGTGAACCTTCACCC